>NC_060058.1:4976842-5287894 GCF_905333055.1 Maniola jurtina | reverse complement strand
ATAAAAGGACTGCATATTTGGGTTTGGACTTCAGAGCTTCTTTTTTACTTACATACAGTTACACGTAATAGGCACGGTACATCTATACATATAATAAAATTGTAGAAAAGTGGTGTCTGTACAATGGAAATATATAAAAAAAAAGTAGCAGGGGTTATTATTATATCGATGCCGAACCCGAAATTGTAATTAATTTTTTTTTTGTCTGTCTGTTTGTCTGTTTGTCTGTGTGTTTGTGCACCCTAATCTCAGAAACGGCTTATTCGATTTAGATACGGTTTTCACTAATATATTGTAGTAAGCTTCACTTAGGATTTAGTGTTTATTTCATGTCAATCGGTTCATAAATAAAAAAGTTATGTCAATTTAAAGAATCACGGCGCCTCGCGCCTGAGCGTCCGTGGCTATATAAAGCGCGAAAAGTCACTATTCCACGCGAACGAAGTCGCGGGCACAGCTAGTACTTAATATAAAAATACTTGTCCTAACTGACTGACTGATTTATTTATCAACGCACAGCCTAAGACTTGAAATTTTGACCGTAAGTAACCTTACGTTCCTTTTATGACATAGACATAGGCGTCCACTAAGAAATGATTTCTGGAAATTCTATTCCAAAAGGGTAAGATGGGGTATGAAAGTTTGTATGAATGCGCGTCATTTTTCAAGTTAGGTGTTTATTCTATGAAAATTGATATTTGAGCTTTTGGTTATTAATGAAATAATAATTTGGATTTTCGGGCAATAGTGAAGTAGGTACATACCTACCTAGGTAGGTACATACGTGTTTCATTCAGGGTTTTTTAAATTCCACCAACTTACTAATTCTCAAAAATCCCGCTCTAGAGTTTCGCTCAGGTAGAATTTCTGAAAATCTGTTGATTAAATGGGTTGGGCATGGGTTAAATAGTTAACCTATAGTTAAAGGCCTCACTTGGAGAGTGAGTACCTACATAGTGACATAGGCCAATGTTTTGTCCCGGAAAATTTAAAAGTTCCCGTATTTTTAAAAACCTATATTCACGCGGGCAAAGTTTTTATATAAATATGAGTTTGCATACCTACCTACATGGGTACGTTATAAGTAGCTTAATTTAAATTTAAGTAACTTACTTACTGTTTAAACATTTTGCTATAAGTAAGTAGGTACTTAATCTACCAACTCTACATTGTCTATCCTTCATTCTCTTTCTCTTTACTCTGTGTCTTTACACTAAGTTACCCCTCATTCCTGAGTAGATATAATTAATTAATCACAGATCGTTCCGCGTACAATTTGACCATGGAAAGGCACATACGATTTTAACTCTAATAGGTACCTACCTAAGATGCAGTTTGTTGAAGCTCTTAAACATTAGGTAGGTACCTAAGTATAGGCGCGTGGTTTTGATTTTGAATTCCATAATTTTTTGACATATCTAAACTGAAAGTCCTGCCGCCTACACCTAGCTTGCCTAGTCACGTAGTGCCTACCGTGCATTGTAACGGATAACATCAAACACATGTAAAGTTCGACATACC
This sequence comes from Maniola jurtina, assembly GCF_905333055.1. Classification (NCBI taxonomy): domain Eukaryota; kingdom Metazoa; phylum Arthropoda; class Insecta; order Lepidoptera; family Nymphalidae; genus Maniola; species Maniola jurtina. The sequence goes on along the minus strand of NC_060058.1, from coordinate 5,286,373 downwards.
TATAGGAGAGAACGGAGCGGGAGGCGGCAGGGCCGGCCGCCGATCTGTAAACAGTGGTTATCGACGCGCCGCCACTTGGCTCCACGGCATCTCAGGCTACCGCGCTATATTTATCCGCTCTGGAACTGACGCGGACGGCTAAATCCGATCGGCGCCGTGTGATGCCGGCCTCCTGCAACCACAACCACGTCACGGAACTGCCTGACGCCTACCCCGCGGCCGCCGGGGTTGAAGTCGACCGTAACTCGCACAGCGGTATTCGCGACGCCGAAACTAAACGGTACAAAGCATTCGCAGCGCTTGCAGTACGAACAAAACATAATCTCACCTGAGAGCACTATCTCAGTAGGATTTATGAGCAGCAGCGGGAGCGGCGGCCACGCACGCTTGATGATGGTAGTAGGAGGGCGCCGGCGTGCGGTAGTGGTGGTGAGGCGGCGGGGAGGCCCGGTACGGGTCCGGAGTGGGCGAGCCGCCTCGGAAGCCCGCCAGCTGACAGCTGGGCGGCTCGAACAGGTCGCGGAAGCCCGGGGGCAGCTGCTCCGCCGGCGGCTCGGGCGCGGCGTACCAGCCGCTCGTGGCCGCTCGGAATTCCTCGGCGGCCAGCGCGTAGGGCTGCGGCGAACAGTACACTGCGGACGGGGGTAATCGCGGTTCGCTAAACTCATCCATCGGTTCAGTCAGTTTGTCGTATCTCGTACAGTCAGATCCAGGTTCCCGTTTGGGTCTGCATTCGAATATTCGTGGCTTCACGTCAGGCTTGATGTCTCGAGCTTGACCCAATGCATCAGCCGAGCCGAGCGCCTCTTGTGCCGCCAGCGCTTCTTGGGCTTGCTGCAGCTGTTGCTGACGCTTCAATGCTTCCTCTTTCTCTTTGAGAGCATCTTTTTTCTTAAACCGGCGACGGCGTCTCAAGTAGGAGCCGTTGTCGAACATATTATAAGAGTCGGGGTCTAAAGTCCAGTAGCTGCCTTTGCCAGGCTTTTTATCATCTCTCGCCACTTTAACGAAACATTCGTTGAGACTTAAATTGTGCCTAATCGAATTCTGCCAACCTTGTTTATTTTCTCTGTAGTAGGGAAACCGCTCCATGATGAACTGATAGATACCGTTAAGTGTTATTCGGCGATCGGGTGCGTTCTGTATCGCCATCGCGATGAGAGCGATGTATGAGTACGGCGGTTTGACCATGTCTTTCGGAGTCCCGACGTGCTGCTGGTGCGGATGCAGATAGGGCGGCCCGTAGCCGTATCGATGGTACTGCTCGTAGGCGTACGGAGTGACCCCGGCGGAGTAGCCCCCCGGGGCTCCGCTGCGGTACGCATAGTGTCCTTGTTCCCCGAACAACGCGTGCATCGTGTCCAGGTACGTTCACTGCCACAACATGATCAACACCCGAACGCGATGTCCCCACGCACTTCTCTCACGGCAACAAAATGATGACTGACTGATTTTGTTTAGATTCACAACAAGGCCCGTTTACATAGCGGACGCTCAACGACAGGCGAATGAGCGGGATTGTGGGCGACGCCGAAGCGTGATGCGTTGCGGATGGATCCGCCCTCTCGGATGAACGTTCGTCTCGTTTCGCCGGCTGTTCCAAAGCTATATTTATCTCCCTCTACGGAAGCCAGGATGCGTTAGCTGGGCTGCTATGCAGCCTGGGCGTCGTGCTAGGCGGTGCCTGCCCGGCTTTGCGACAATGCCCGGTGTACTCGCTCCCCTTTCTCCCCAGCCCTTAATGCCCTTTGTTCGGCACAATTGTCAATTATTCTTACTGCCACAATTCAGAAAAACTGAAAGCTAGAGGGTGGAAATTCCTGTTGGTGACAACGATAATAAAACTTTAAATATTGGATAGAATCAGGCGTTACTTTGCGGAAGTTCATGTTTAGCAAGAAACAGTTAAAAATTATTTTGCTATAATCCGCCAACAGAAAAAATCTGTATGGTCAAACATGCAGTTACAAGCTAAGCACCGCTTACCTCCCCAACCAAGCAATAAAGCCAAGTTCCCAAGCAAGCACTGCCACCACCACTCACATGCACCACCAGTCCACCACACAAGACTTTTCCACTACTCTCGACGCACGTTTCGCCCTGACACCGGAGCATCCTCAGGAGATTTCGACTTTACAATGCTGTATTGTCAAGTGACACTTGACAATACAGCATTGTCAAGTGACACTTGCATGTTTGACCATACAGATTTTTTCTGTTGGCGGATTATAGCAAAATAATTTTTAACTGTTTCTTGCTAATAAAACTTTAGTTAAAAGTTACAAAACCAAAAGAGGTTATCAGATGATAATGATGATGATGAGTATTATTCGCAGATAAATTCATCGAAGTTCGTCTAGTTTTAGGGTTCCGTAGCTCAAGAAAAAAGGGAACCCGTATATAAGATCACTTTGTTGTCTGTCTGCCGCGTGACGTGTCTGTCAAGAAAAGGGAATCAAAACCAATTAGTAGATTAGACCCGTTGCCCTACTTATAATCATGAAATTGAGCAGATAGGTGGGTCCTAGCTAACACAAGTAGGTATAGGTAGTAGATACCTAAAGGAAAAAATCCGAAAACCGCGTTCCTACATCTTGTAGGTACGATGGTACGGAACCCTTCGTGTGCGAATCAGACTCGCACTTGACCAGTTTTTTAAGGTTCTGTGCCCGTAGAATGCCCTATTAGGTATGGTTAGCGAAAAAATTCTAAGTCTATAGGTATTAGCCTACCAATAAGCTTTCGCTGTCCGGCCGTCCGTCCGTCTGTCTGTCAGCGGGCCGTTTCATGAGCTGTAGACACTTAGTTAGGTTGGTAGAGAGTTGAAATTTTCACAGATTGTGTATTTCTATTGGCACTAAGTATCACAACAAATAATAAAATATTTCAAAATGGCCGCCATGCAAATTAAAAATGAGGTGTCAATCGATTCGTTTTTCGATTTACAATAGCAAAAATTTTTTTTGCTATTGTATCGAGTGGGATGTCAAATGAAAGAGGAAAAATATTGATATTGTAGATACATTAAACATTAAAGTAAGTACATTGTTATTATTAAACTCCCGACAGTGCCAACTCCTCAAACATGATGCTACGCCTACGGGTATAAATTATCCGCTTAAAACTTTAGAAAAAGTGGACCGAATTCAAAAGCACTGATGGACGTATGAATTAATGATGTTTCAATTATGTAAGTAGGTAGATACCTACTAGACTAGGTAGCAGGGACTAGATATAGATAAAGACAGGCGACATTGTGTCGGTGCTGTAAAGCTGAGCTAAGTAATTCATGTTAGGTAGATAGGTACGTACGTACATACAGTATTTATTGGACCCGGGCGCTAGATGAACTGGAGCTGACCTTGGGTAAGACGCTAAGATATTTTGGAGTATCCACCACGCAGGCGCAGGTAGGTACCTACTTACGGGTTGTCAGACCTTCACAAACCGCCGAAAACAATATTGTGGAGAACTGATGCAGGTTTCCTCACCAGGTAGTAGGTAGCTCCAAAGAATTGAAGGCGTGTGCCCGGGATCGAACCCCACGAACAGGACGCTAACGCGGTCTTAATTACTTAGTTAGGTAGGTAATATTACATGCTATAACCGTTTAATACAGCTAGTGGTTAGGTATATAAAAAGTAGCTTATTACTGTGCGTCCACACACTGTTCTGCTCGCGCAATTAATCGTGACGCACCGCACTAGGTCGTTTGCCTTTGCAACATGATGGACGTCGAAACTGTGGCAGCGTGCGCGCTATTGCTTTTACCGACAAAATAGGGAGCGATGGGCATGAACGAGGAACATGCGAGTAACGCGGCCACACTACGTCTCTGCCTCCGTTCCTCGCTTCTTACCATGCCACACGTGCAGTGTGTGGACGGGGGGTTAGATATATTATGACGTATTAGGTAAGATATAAGATATAAATAACTAATATATTACCTGTACTATACCTGTACCTAGTACCTAGCTACTTACATATTTCTGTTATGGTGCATAACGTTCCTACCCATTATATAGTAAGGATGCCCGCGACTTCGTCCGCGTGAATTTAGGTTTTTAAAGATCCCGTGGGAACTGCTTGATTTTCCGGGATGAAAAGTTGCCTATGTCAATTACAGGGACGCAAGATACCTCGGTACCAAACATACGAATCGATGAAGCGGATGAGTACTTAGGAATCCCGCGGGAACTGTTTGTTTTTCCAGGATAAAAAGTAGCCTATGTCCTTCCCCTGAATGTATCCTAAGTCTGTACAAAATTTCATTAAAATCGGTGCAGCGGTTGAGCCGTAAAAGCGTAGCAGACAGACAGACAGACAGACAGATAGACAGACAGACAGACACACTTTCGCATTTATAATATTAGTATGGATTATTAACCCCCGACCCAAAAAGAGAGCTGTGTGTCTGTGTATCTGTGTATCTGTGTATCTGTCTGTGGCATCGTAGCGCCTAAACAAATGAACCGATTTTAATTTACTTTTTTTTTGTTTGAAAGGCGGCTTGATCGAGAGTGTTCTTAGCTATAATCCAAAAAAATTGGTTCAACCGTTTAAAAATTATCAGCTCTTTTCTAGTTTTCTTGTAGAAAAGAAGGTTAGATAACCGTTAGGTTCATAATATTATGTCAATTGACAAATGTCAAGCTGTCAAGATGGACGTTGCCTAGATACATAATTATTTATTTGAAAATGATGTTATGGAAAACTCAGATACTTTGGATTGTAGGCGCGGAATAGTCCAAGAAAATCGGTTCAGCCATTTGAAAGTTATCAGCTCTTTTCTAGTTACTGTAACCTTCACTTGTCGGGGGTGTTATAAATTTTGAATTTACACTTGTCTATATATTCGAAGCCTAGGTACGCCTCCTTCTAAGGTAGGCACAACCACTAGCAGTTAGGACTGAACCCAAATACGAGATACGAATTGGGGTCAATTTTGTAAAACCATAGATATGTTGTAAAACACATGGTTGGGAGTTGGGACATTGCCATAATATTACAATATTGCCATATACAGGGTGTAACCAGAACGCTAGCAATAACGATGACAGGTGATAGTACCTACTAATGATTACTGATAAAATACCATTAAAAATTTACGATTTAAAAAAAATATAACATCTGACTGACGCTAGAGGTCAACAAACGTTCCGTAAATAGGTCACTCAAAGTCAATGCCGCATCGCATGGGGCATTGATCCGAGTTTTGCACGTTATACAATCAAACAATGCAGGTTTGAAAAATACTAAATCACTAAAACTACAACATAAGGCAAATGGTTATTGGCATTTGATTGTATTAAGGTAGTAGGTATAATTTAGAGCCTCGATAGCTCAACGGTTGAGGAGCGGACTGAATTTCGAAAGGTCGGCGGTTCAAAACCCCTCCCCCCCCCCCCCCCGTTGCACTATTGTCGTACCCCCTCCTGGCACATGCTTACGCTTAATTGGAGGGGAAAGGGGAGTATTAGTCATGAGTAGCATGGCTAATATTCTTTTTAAAAAAAATAACGTTCTGGTAACGACCTGTAAATTCAGACAAACGGAAATGCACTAATCTAAGAACAGCTATAATGTTCGGATAATGAGATGAATGAGCCGACCTTTTTTTCCCTTTCAACAAATCTTTCGCAGGTTCGCTTAGATCAACACTGCCTCCTATGACATCCGGAGATAACTTTAATCACTCGTCGAGATTCCTACCCATCAAAAAACAAAAGTTTATATCCAATAGGTATTAACATCTTCGTCGTAGCGGCAGGGGTGCGCACTAATGCACTGTTGCCGGGTGCCAGATTCGATTCCCGGCCGGGGTCATTTGAGAATTTATAATATCTACTAGATAAAGTCCGTGGCTTCGTCTGCGTGCAGTACCTACTTCCCTGGTTTTATGATATCCCTGCTTATCTCTTTAATTTTCTGGGCTAAAAAATAGGCCATGGTCAGTCTTCGATCCCGGGGACCGACATAGGCTACTTTTTATCCCAGGAAATCAAAGAATTCCCACGGGATTTTTAAAGGTCCATCCGTGTAACCAATTATATGAAATTTGGTTAAGAGGTAGATTGCGTCTCGGAAATTTACATAAGTAGGCTACTTTTTATCGCGGAAAATCAAAGAGTTCCCACGGGATTTAAAAAAAACTTAAATCCACGCGGATGATATCGCGGACATCATCTAGTACCTAAATAACAATATAAAGTATGGATTTCGTCTGGTCTGGTGAGAGGGTTCAGCCTTCAGAGAACTTCACAAGCCTTGGCTTACCAGGTAAGTATACCTACTCCACTCACGGATGTATTAAATAGGTACTTAATCATCCAAGGGCGAACTTGAATCGGAAATTTGAAATCTTCAAATTAAATAATATAATTATTCAATTCCCGGTTACCTAAATCATTTACCCTTACCATCATCCTTACCTTTCAAATTTTTAAGTTTACGTGATTTTTAATAGGTATCTAATTATTCCGAAGAAAATATGAAAAAATAGAGTTTTTAATACAGTTGCTCAAAAAGTGGCGTATTGCAGGGACGTATAGCGTTCGGGATGTGGGCTATTACATACTCGTGCTTTTTCTTTACCTTTCCCGCACTCGTGCTTTTTCTTTCCCAACTGTCAAAATATTAAAAAGAAAAACCAACCATGAAGTTTTTACTAAAAAAATTCATAGAAGTTTTTATGATTCATGCAAATACGTATTTCTAATAAGAAGCTACTAATTTGTTTCAATATCAGATTTAATGATTTGATTGAATGAGTTTGGTTAGGTTTCATTTCATTTCATCTCATTAAATTTCATTTTCATTTCATATCAATAAAAAACTTCTACTGAAGACTTGGCTGTATGGCCATAGTTCCCTTTGCCTACCAGAATGGGTGAAGAAAAAAAAAACTCTGCTTATATTCTACGGTTGGCGCGATTTTTCAGAAATTTTCTTTGCGAGTTTAGTTGTTGGTTGCCTAAAATGAGTAATTTCAACCCTAGTTTTTTATATCTATTAACAATAAAGTTGTTTTAAATTAAATTAAATTAAGTTAGTTGAGTTTATTGTGTTTTTATTATTTTATTAAATTGCTTCATTTTTCGCAACTGTATTAAAAATAGTCGTTCAGTACACGTGCGGAACCGTCATTGCAACTCGTTCCGACTGTCAACCCTCGCCTTCAGCTACGCCTCGGCTCGGGTAGACATTTGTCGGAACTCTTTGCAATGACAGCCTTTCCGCACTTGTAATGAAATATACTATTATACCACAGAACAGTGCTTTATACTTTGACGTAAGATTTTGTACACCTTTATTACCTGTTATCTCCCAAAGCCACCATGATCCGAACTTCATAGTCGCTGATCCGTGTGGGGGACAATTATTACGCAGAGAAGCTTTCAGCTTTTATATAAAACAAGCTGATGCCGGCGACTTCGTTCGCGTGGATGTAAGTTTTTAAAAAATCCCGCTATGATTTTCCGGGATAAAAAGTAGCCTAGGTATGTGCCAATCCAGGGTATAATAATCTATCTCCATTCTTTTCAGGCAAATCCGTCCCGTAGTTTTTGCGTGAAGGAGTAACAAACATACACACACGCATACACATACCTACAATACACAGAAACTTTCACCTTTATAATATTAGTGTGATAACAAATTGGTCTAACGCGCTGGCTGACTTCGTCTGTGTTGGTGTTAGCTGGCGGGCGTGCTCTGCCTTTTTGGAGTGTTTTTTTTTGTTAAAACTGACTGGAAAGCGCTCTAAGGGGGTGCTGTGCGTATGTCGGCGAGCGCCGGCACAGACGGGGTCTATACTTGTATGGTTTATCTAATTTGTTACAAATAATTATAAACTTGACATTGGCTAATCTTTGTAAAGCCAGACGAGAGAGAAAAAAAAACGCGCTGGCTCTCTCTCAGACTGCCAAGCTGGAGTTCTTCGATTTCGATAAGCTACCGAGAGCGCCATCTGTTGGAAATATAAGTAATCTTTTCATAAGCTAGAACTAAGAGCGCCATCTGTTAGTCCACAGATGAATTTCTTCGGCAAGCGCCATCTGTTAGAATTATGTTGAACTTCTTCAACACGCGCCATCTATTGGAACAATGCTGAACCACCTGAACTTCGACTCTCTAGATACACTTGATGACTAAATACTATACTTACCTCCTAGGTGGCGTTAGTAATATTTTTCATGATTTTAAACAGAATTACACATAACTGTTTAAGAATCATTTTAGATTAAATATAATGCTTCTTAAATTAAGTAGGAAAATAAATCTCAAATACTAGGTACTTATAATATGTTTTATTAATTATAAATTCTACAATATTGTTTTTTTCTTACAATTACCAGTTGCTTTACACAAAATAATTATTAGTAAACTAGCTGATGCCCGCAGCTTCGCCCGCGTGGATTTAGGGTCTGAAATCCCGTGGGAAGTTTTGATTTCCCAGGACAAAAGTAGCCTATCCGTAATAACCCGTCCCAGGGATGCAACATGTACCACGTAAAAACATTTAAACGGATGATCCTATAAAAATCCCGAGAGATCACCAGGATTTAGGAATGCAATTCCTTACAGCATCAGGGTTGAGGTGTTGGGTTCTCGAAGTCAACGACAAAGTCTTTACTTGGTACAGATACCTTCAATATCAATCAATTTATACTTAACCAACAGTTTCTAAATCCCATCAGTATTGATGGTGAGGTCCCCTGCAGCATCAGGATTGAGGAGTTGGAATCCAATTTTTTATATTTATATACGTATACATCTTGTACTATGGTACGGAACCCTTCGTGTACGAGTCCCAGTGGCACTTGACCGCTTTTTTTAAGATTTTGCGTTGCTACTATCGCGATATAGCATCGCCACAGAGGCATTGATACAATCTTGGGATGTGTGGTGGACTTTGCCTGAAACCCTTCTTGTTCAGACAGGAATTCTGTTTCAGAAGTGGGCTGGCGATGATCATAATGAAATTAAAGATTAATATGTAACACCTACTTGAAAATGAAATTTTTTGCAGTCAATAAAGTATGAATATGAATTGAATATTAAATTTTTGTTGTTACATATTATAAATTTAATTAAAAAAAAATTACGTATAAAATCTTGGATGAATAAATAAATACTCAAATATAATAAAGAAATCTCTTGTATTATGGCTGAGTAAATAAATAGAACAGTAATTATACACACATACCACATAATATGTGCATAACAAATGAATTATAATGATTTTTTGCTAAAAGATAAAAAACATGATTATGTTGTTTTCATTGGAAAATAAAACACTAAGTATAACAAATAATAAATTATGTATTTAAATAGCTCAAACTTAAAAAACAACTCTTTACTTAAATGAAGTCGTACAAATATTCATTAATATTAAAACCGACTGTTTGAGCAACTGCAGAAATAAAATTGTAACCAAGAGTGCATTTAAACTTAGGATTGTCCAGATCTATTTTCTTCCTGCCTGCAATTAACTTTAAGTCCACCAAAGTGGCTATTTGACTTAGAATACTACACGGTACATCAGTTTTCAGCTCTACTATAGAGTAAAAGATTGCCATCAATCTATTCAATGTAAAGACTCTAGGTCCGAGTTGTGTGTTTAGTTTTTCAGCCTCAATTTCAATTTTAGCCTTCTTCTTAACTGGCTGCATACTTTTTCCTTGTTTTCCATGATTTTTCATAAACAATCTCTTATCTTCCTTCGGTGGGTTGTAACTTGCTAAATAAGCAGCGATTAAAACAAATTTAGTATAGATTGGGAATTCAAATAGTTCTTCTTTACGGGGGGATGATATTGCAAGATTTGGTATGTCCATTTTTAAGTTGAGTACTTCTAAGGTTTCTTGGAGTATGGGTGTAATGTGGTGCCACAACTTTGGTAAATCAGTTGATTTAATCTCATTTCGTATGATTGGTTCACAGTATTTGGCGAAGATTACTTGCGCTTGGTACTGGTACTCCATTAAATCCCGGCACGGTCGGTAGAACTCGCTCAAGAATGCATTAAGAAAGTTTCCGAACAACTCTGGCCGTTCAAGATCTTCTTTTATACCGCAATCAACAATGTGTTTGCTTGTCAAGTGACGCACGAACGCTTTCTGATGCAGAAATATGATTTCGAACAGTTCCTCTTTAGTGTAGTTTGGGAAGTACATCTTTACAGGCTCCCGGACGGCTCGGACTCCCATTTTGAAGTAAAAGTTCTCGTAAGTGAGATGAGTAATGAAAAATGTGCAAATATTTAGGCTGCAGAACTCGCGCAATCTTAAAAACGTGGACATGATGCTTTGATCCATATTCAGAAGCTTTTCTGCTCGATCGAACACCAACACGATCGGCTCGTAGCGAGTTTGTTCAGCGCTGTATGCATTTAGGTTATTCATCAATTCCCTAAGAGAATCGCATTTGATATCTACCTGACTCTCGTAAAGTCCTGTTAAAATATACTCGTACATAATCGTCGGTGTATAACACTCTAGGCACAATATAATAACGTGTTTGAAACGTAAATATTGCAGCACTGTGTTAACACATAGACTTTTTCCAGTAGACGTGTTTCCGCTGATAAATACTGAAAGTGGTAGCGATTCATCGTCTTTACCCAAAAGATTCAACAAATCTTGAAGCTGGGTCTTTCTACAAGGCACTTTTTCATATATTTCTTCCATATTTCCCAAATAAGCAAAATCAGCGATATAAACAACGTGCTGACTCACACACGGGCGGTTCACGGGGTTCACGGCCATACCAAAGAGTCAGTGTTACCAACTTTCAAAAATATTTATCCCTAAAGTTTGTGTCAAAAACCCCTAAAATCGCCTTAATTATTGAGTTGTCCGGTGTCCCCCTAAAAAATATATGAATATAGTTACCTAACATACCAATCTTGTGGAACCTTGTAGTTGACGACTTGATAAACAAACTAAATACAAGCGGATTTTACACCATTGGTTATGCTGATGATCTCACCATCTTAATCAGTGGCAAACTAGAGAATACACTATATGAAGACATTGCGCTTGATCGAAAGATAGTGCAATGAAAATGAACTTACTGTAAATCCAAAGAAAACAGAGATGATTCTGTTTGAGAGATTCATTCAGAGATGATACCACGGATTTCTGATTTTGGAATTTTAATTTTTTTATTTCTATGTAACAAGTAAATATAATTAGACTAGCGGATGCCCGCGACTTCGCCTTCGTCCGCGTGGATTTAGGTTTTAGGGGATTCCGTGGGAACTTTTGCATTTTTCGGGATAAAAAGCGTATGTCCGTCCCCGGGATATAAGCTTACCCTGTACGAAATTTCGTCAGAATCGGTTAAACCGTTGGGCCGTAAAAATGTATCAGACAGACAGACAGACAGACACATTTTCGCATTTATAATATTAGTTTGGATTATTATACATGTTTTCATACTTAAATCAAAATAAATAATTTATTTAATAAGCTAGTAATTTTTTTTTCTCCTTCAAAAACCGCACTGAATATAAAAATGTTTGTGACCACTGTCAGTAGGCAAGGAGGTCATTGTACGAAATTCTTTGTGCTCCGTGACCGTACTTTAAACAAAATAGAGTTAACCAAACCACCAACTCTGTTCAACACAAGCCTCAAACTATCCACTGAGGTAAAGTACCTTGGTGTGGCAATTGACAGCAAGCTCAGCTGGAGAAGGCATACAGAAGATAAAATTAATAAGGATACTAAACCAATGCAAACGCATGCTGGAGAAAAAATGGGGGCTCAAACCAAAGAAAATGAAATGGTTACACCTAACGGTAGTAAGAAGCTCATTAACATATTATGCTGCCTTGATATGGTGGCCGAGAACTCTTCTTACGACCGTCCAGCAAGAATTACAGAAATTTCAACGACAAGCATGCCTCGCCATTACAGGCTGCATGAGTACCACACCAACAACAGCACTTTAAATTATACTGGAGATCCCGCCCCTGTACTTACAAGTCAAAAAAGAAGCAACGCTCGCAGCCTTGAGACTGAAAATCTCAGGTCTATGGAAAGAACAGAACACAAGGCACACTAAAATTCTAGTGCAAAGCATAACAAAAGAACCACGCCTGGAGTGGAAATGCGACAGAACCAGGAAACAATACATACTGGACAAACCATACAAAATAAATCCAGAGATAAACATAGATCTGAAGTCAACACAAGATGCAATAGAAGTGTACACCGACGGATCCAAAACAAAAACTGGCACAGGAGCAGGGGCCTACTGCCAAGAACTAAACATGAGAATAAGACACGCACTCGTTAAGGACAACTCTGTCTTCCAAGCAGAGAGTGTAAGCATTACAACCGCAGCCACAGCAATGGCAAACCGACAGGTAAGATTAACATTAACTCGGATAGCCAAGCTGTTCTCAAAGCCTTGGCTAGATTCTCGACAATCTCTGAACTCATACAAGACTGCCACAAAGCTCTGGAAACACTCGCCATATTGAATGACATCACCCTACGGTGGGTAAAGGGACATGATGGGGACCAGGGAAATGAGGCAGCGGACGCATTAGCACGCAAGGCTACGACGCTGAAGGTAACAGGGCCAGAGCCTATTGTACCCATACCCTTCAGTGAGTATAAAACTTGGTTGTACGAACTAACACTTAAAGAGCATTCCCAATTATGGACAAACGCAACTGACTGCAAGCAAGTCAAAGAGGCTTTCCCTAACATAGATATACGACAAACTTACAAACTACTCCGCCTGGACAAAGGTAAACTTAGGAAGGTGGTGGGACTCATAACAGGGCATAGCCCACTAAACAAACACCTTTTCGTTATAGGTGTTACCGACAGTCCTCTGTGCAGGGCCTGCATGGAGGTCGATGAAACACCGACGCACGTGCTCCTGGAGTGTGCGAGCGTGGCAGAACATCGAGAACGCCATCTGGGATCCCCAACCTCACTTCATGAAGCCCTCGGCAACCTGGGCGGTCTACTCGGCTTCTGGAGCGAGCTTGGATGGCTGGAGTGAAGACTTCGGCGGGGAGGGACAACACACGCACAACAGACGGAAACGTTTAAGTGCGGAAACCAGCCCAGAGAGAAGAAAGAAAGAAGATAGTTACATATAATGATTTAGAAATAATCTGCTGTAAAAATCAAAAGTTTTTTATTAAAAGTTGTTTAATACATAAAATATTTCGCCTTCGTCTGAAGATTCAGATTTTTTGAAATCATACATGTTGTCATTGAATAAATTTAACATTTTATTGGATGGATTAAATATTGTACAAGATCCACCATTTTTTTTCTTCTCTCGTCTGGCTTTACTCAGATTAGCCAATGTCAAGTTTGTAGTTATTTTCAAGTTAGTGAAACTATATAAATATGGACTTCGTCTGCGCCGGTGCCCACCGACATACGCGCGGCGCCTCTTTAGAGCGCTTCCCAGGCAGTTCTACCACCAAAAAACAGCAACTAACACAAAAACCAGCCACTCTTAGCAAAAAAAAAAAAACACTCCAAAAAGGCACAGCACGCGCGCCAGCAAACGCCAACACAGACGAAGTCCAGATCCACCATTTCGATTTAATGTAAATCGGACCATCATGATGCTTTGCAACATTTTAATAGATAGTCTATTCCGTAACTCACTCGCGTTTGAAATTGGAACAGTGTCAAAAAATCCCTAAAAATTTCAGACCCCTAAAAACTCCCATCTCACATATTTACCCCCTAAATCTGGGGGGAAAACCCCTAAGTTGGGAACACTGCAAAGAGTATGTAAACACTACGTTATAGGAGGCAGCACTTCCGTACAAAAACGAAAAGAAAATGTATGAAGTTTGTGGAGTGCTTCAATACCAACACTCAACACACACACAATACCAGTCACACTGACAGAAAAACAGTACTGCCATCATTACCAAACAAGCAGCTCTGCTAGGGTTCTTCCTAACTTTTTTTTGAAATTGAATAGGTTTAAAATAAAAGAATAGAAACATAGTAAATTGCTTATATTTATAATTATTATAAGACTTCATTCAGTAACTGAAGACAATAGGTATTTATCACCTGAGGGATAAACACAAAATATCATTTAGAATAATTAATGTGTATAACTACTACATCAATTCAAATGAAATTAATTATTTTAACTAGTAAGAGCTACAAACACCACAAACTGGCATTTCGAAGCTATAGGCACAATTCATGTTGTTACACCAGGATTCAGGGGAAAAAATCTCCAGTCTCCATATCAGCATGTATAATCTTCTAGCCCATTACTCTTGGTCAGTCAGTACAGGTCAAAACACAAAAAGCTAAAGCTGCAGAAAAAAATCCTGTAACATCGCCAAATTCTAGAATCCAGAGACGCGAAAAGGAGGAAATTAAAAAAATGCTTTGTTAAGCTATTGGCTCAGATGCTCTAAGTCTAAGTAAGATAGGTTAGTATAGAGGGATAGCAAAATAGAGTTTGACAGATGATCGACCAATCACGGGCTTCATTTCAAGGATGTTAAAATTTGTTCGCCCGTGAGCCATCTGATACGTACTATCATGGTCCATGCGTACGCAAATCGGTTCAGAAATCTCGGAGATTTCGGTGTACATAGGCAGAAAAACACAACTCCCTTTTTGAAAGTCGGTTAAAAAGTAACCTATGTTACACCCTGGCCAATCCTCTACTTGTCAGTGAAAATCCTGTCAAAATCGTTCAGCCGTTCCAAAGATTAGCCTTTTCAAACAGACAGACAGACACAGACAAAAATTTAAAAAAATGTGTGATTCAGTGTTGGTATCGTTCAAATAACCATATGACCTTAATATGAGGCAATATTTCGAAATTACAGACAGACACTCCAATTTTATTTATTAGTATAGATGTTTAGTAGGTACCTAGGTATTCATTTGTTCAATATTTGTTTACATATTGAAAAAAATATTTTTCCAAAAAACATGTTTGAGATTATGTACTTAGGTTAACCATTTGTAATTATAATAAATCTTAATTAGTAGGTAGGTAGTCCCTAAAGCTTATGAGGGCTTCCTTTTATCCCTGTCTTGTATAAGTTTGTCATAGTCTTCCTTAACCTTTTTGCATTCACTTTGTAAGTCTTCAAATTGGCTCTGAAATTAAAAATGCTGTTTGAGGATGAAAATGCTAACCACTACACTCATTATGACAGTTAAATACAAAGTAATATAATGTGCACAAAACAAGTCCAATTTGAAGTTGCAACATACTGGATTGTGCAGGGACTACTAAGACTTACATTAAAATTCAATACACAAGCTCGGCTGAGGTCTATTTAGGCACTATATATATGTATGTTGAGTTTTGAATGAACTCAATACAACAACAACAAGTATCTACTTGTTTTGCACTCTGTGAAACTGATCAAACATTTAATACCTGACATAAAAGAGATTGTTGTTTCATTGCGACACAGCTATCCATTATTTCTCTGAATTGTTCCTTTTCTGCTTTGTGTTTCTTCTCCATCTCTGTCAGCAGTTTATCTATGCGGTTTTTGTATTCCGTAACAACTGCAACATAAAGTGCAATTTTAATTAATTAAAAAAAAAAGAATATTAGCCATGCTTATCATTTATTTATTATTTATTTATTTATTTATTATTTATTTATTTAATCATCATGACTAATACTCCCCTTTCCCCTCCAATTAAGCGTAAAGCTTGAGCCAGGAGTGCAACGGTTGGGGTTTGAACCACCAACCTTTTGGGATTCAGTCCACTCCTCAACCATTGAGCTATCGAGGCTCTAAATTTCTAACAAGTCTTTTCTTGTTAGAAAAGTAAGTAGTCATCTGCCTAAATCACCTAACAGGGTCACTCAGGGGGAGATAGGGAGAGTTCAGTTCAAGTCTTTTTACATGAATACTCAAATCAGAAATGAGGAGATCCATACGAGAACAAGAGTAACCAACAAAGCTCAACTGGTAGCAAAGCAAATAGGCAGAGAACATAGTTCGAAAAACCAAAAGAATTTTGGAATCCCAAACTTGAAATTTACAAACAAACAAATCTTTCCTCTATATAATAAGATTAGAAATAAAAAATATGGTCTGAGTATATTTAAGTGATCAAATTAGAGATGAGATCTGGTATGAAAATTGAGAACATAGCTCCATGAGATGTGTAAGCAATAATATTATAGGGCACTTTGCACAAAGTTAAATAGCAACTCCCCACGAGAAAACATAACTTTGGAACACATAACTTTGGAAAACATTCAATCCCTTTATTGGGATATGGAATAAGCCTGCTGATTACTTGAGCTTTTATGCCGGCGGCGCGAGACTACACAGGAAAACATGGGTCATGAAACTGCGAAGGCGCATTAAAGAGGAAGACAATGCTTACCATTTAACTGGTATTTAGTTGATGTTAATTCTGTGAAACATCGTTCGTTAGAGCCTTTAAAATTGTCTTGAATGTAATGTAACTTCAAATATATCCCGCTAATAATCACAGCTAAAATTATACATAGCACAATCAGCCGCTGTTTTGTCAAAAGGCGAAAATTCATTTTTGGTAAATCCAAAATAAATAATATGAACCATCTCTCATCTAAAATGCACTTCACGCACTTTATTATAACTTTACTACGATACTTTTATGAAAATCTCAAATCCCAAACAAAAACAGAAAACAAAACAACCAAAGAACAACAAGTCAACAAGATTCCAACGACAATCAATTTTTTTTTTTTGGGAGCGTGTATCAGTATTGCAAGGTTGTAAAATTAAAAATCGTTAAAACCAGCTAAAAATCGAAAGAAATCGTGAGATATTTTTTATTCGGAATGAAACAAAAATATTTTATAATGGTAAAATTACATTATTTATGAAGTACATTGATTAATAGTATAATTATTGTACATTGATTAATCCGTCTGCATACCACTTCTTACTAGCTGTTTTTGTTCACAAAATTCACACAGAAAATTCTTCTTTAGTAGGTAATCACTTCTTTTTTTCGTATTACGAAATAAACGCCATTCTGTGACAATTTTTTTGGTAATCATTGACCTCTAAAAAATTGGGGAATTGTGTATACTATTGACGAAAGTTCAATTTTGCGACAATTGCCGTAGCCCTAAAAAATTATGAATTTTCATTCATTTCATCAGATTGAATTGAAAATTCAAAAATTCGAGGGATAGGATTACTAAATCAAATTATCGGGAGACAATAACCAAAATCAGTAGATCTCCCGAGAACTCGCGAAGTTTTGCAACACTATGGCAACACTGGCATCTGTTACTCTATGGTCTAAATATGCCACTAGCGGCAAAGTAACTTGAATGGGTAAAATTGGGATAGTACAGTAGGTACGGGTAATTTTGCTATAGCAGCGGGAATTTTGAGGATGCCATTTTAAGTTTTGTGTAAAAGTGGTAGTAGGTAACTCATGTTCTGTAGGATTAGGTGCTCCCAGAGGTTCCCAAATATTTTACAAAAAGAAAAGTAAATACATGAACGTGTATTAGTATTTTTCTTGTATTTTTTTATCAGATTTTTGTACTTTGAAAATGTACCATACAATTTTGGGGTGAATAGAACATTTTATTTAGGAATTCATAAAACTATACAATATAAAGAGATTTCCTGTTACTTCAGAAAAAAAGTATCATTAGTTAGGTAACTGCAAAACTGCTATGGTTTGTTTTAAACCCATCTTCATAAATAGGTAGGTATTTCTTAATCATAATAAACCGAACGATCACTAAAATTTTACCAGTAAAAGTGTGATTTTTGCTTGAATTTTGATGGTGATGTAACCTTATGTATATTATGTCGCAGCGAAATGGCATAAGCCGGGAGTTAGCTAACTCCCTTCGTTATAAATGGCTAACACCCAGGTGATGTTCAAACAACTGCGGGCGGGCATATGAATATTTATGTTCTAATCTAATTTAACCTTACTTTAGAATTTGTATTCAGATATCGTTCTGAAAAAGAAGGGCGCCAAAATCTAAAGATTGGTTAGGTTATGTTAGAACAGAATTAATGTTTATGTAAGATAATATTAGGTAATATAATTATAATCTTATTAGATGCTCAATATTCTATGAAATCATTAGATTTGTTTATTGAAATAGCCCAATTGAGTTGTCGTTTTAACATCTCCCGGGCGTTAGCCATATCCCTAAGGGAGTTGACTAACTCCGGGCTTATGCCATTTCGCTACGACATATTATATTATACAATATGTTTGAATTCATTGCCTTTTCGAATCTATAAAATAAAACACAAAATATAATATACACAGAATTTATTTAAAAAGAAACAGCTTACAATACGCACCTAGTTACTACAAAACACTAATCCTTACTAATACTTATATTTAATTAGTAGGTATCTATAGCTACTTAATTAAAATATTTAAAAAAATAACATAATATAAAAGGTACCTATATTGTACCAACTAGGTACCAACTAATTAATAATACTTATATAGGTAGGTAGGTACAGTTTGGTTCAAAAAGTCCAATCATTAGTTTGTTACGAAGTAAGTACTATTACTGTTAACTATTAATCTTTGGCATAGCCATGGATGCCCCATGTATGTTATAATTCAATTTTACTAGTATTAGTAGGTACTTAATAATTCTTTGGGCATAGCAAAGCACAAACCGATGATCAACAGAACGTCAGTGACGATGCGATGAGGGCACATATTACATGCCATGCATGCCGGTGCTTTCTTTTCTTCATATAAACGTAGGAGGGTGATTACTACTTTATTGTATGCAAAAGTCAAAACTAAGTATTCGTCCCGGTCTAGGTTTATTAATCCATACTTAATATTATAAATGCGAAAGTGAGTCTGTCTGTCTGTCTGCTACTTTTTCACGGCCGAACAGTTTAATCGATTCTGACAAAATTTGGTACAGGTTTAGCTTATATCCCTGGGACAGACATAGGCCGCTTTTTATCCCGGAAAATCATAGAGTTCCCACGGGATTCCTAAAGACTCATCCGCTTAACCAATTTGTATGAAATTTGATACCGAGGTAGCTTGCGTCCCTGTAATTGACATAGGCAATTTTTTATCCCGGAAAATCAAACCCACCCACAGGATCTTTAAAAACCTAAATCCACGCGGACGAAGTCGCGGGCATCCTCTAGTATAATATAAAACATATTGATTTTAAAGTTACGAGCCTCGAAAATGCAACTTTTAGCGTTTAAATGAATAGGATTAGGAGTATGAAAATTCTAAAACATTATAACATCAGACATAGTTTATTCATTCATTAGTTGAAATAACTTTGCAAATATACATTTAGTAGTTTTTTCTCAAAAATACTTTTCCCATCCGTCTGTTCAAACTTAACAGGGCTCTCTCCGTCACTCGTTTCATACAATCGTAGTTCCAATTTCATTTGAATATTAAGCAACCAAACTCCATGAAATTTTGCAGACATATTCTAGAAACTAATATCTGTGTCTGTGGTGTTTTAAATTTTTCTAAAAATATGTAGTTTTAAAATTACAGGGGCTCAAAGATTTGTATCAAAATTTTTAAGACCGCGTAACTTTGAAACCGAATATTTTAACAGAAATCTGGAAAACCGCAGACATAGATATTAGTTTTTAGAATATGTCTGCAAAATTTCATGGACTTTGGTTGCTTAATATTCAAATGAAATTGGAACTACGATTGTATGAAACGAGTGACGGAGAGAGCCCTCTTAAGGGTTGCGCTTGATTTCGTGAAAATCATCGTGCCTTGCACCCAAAACATTCGACTCCGCGCGGGTGGCGGAAGAAAGGCCATCCTTATCATCACATCTTGACACACACAAATGTAAGGTGAAATAACATTTAACAAACAGGTTACCCACGTGTGTTTGATGAAACTTTGATCGAGCGTACTGCGTGCCCTTAAGGAGCATGACACGGTTCTGCCCGCGAACTTCAAATTTAATTTGGTTTTTCGCAATTTGTAAACTAATACGACAAAGTAGGCTATGGTATTCTAATTCCGCAAATGGCAGTATCATCTTCACACCTCACTGGTTTACATAAAAATCTTTACTTGAACTTAAGTTTCAAAAATTAGTTCAGTTTAAAAAATTTGTCAAAATAATGAGTGTGACGTGAGTTACTCAGAAATTAGTCGATACTATAACTAATTTCTTAAACTAGACCCCTTCAAGTAAAGATTAGGTACTATAATAGCTGTTCGTGCTGATTGACTGACTCACTGACTCATTGATCACCTCTCCTGTAAAATTTTGTATGAAAAATTTTTTTTTCACTGGTGGTTTCGTATAGAGGACAAAAATTCATTCGGAGGAAAAATACGGAGAGAGCTGATGATTGAGGATTTCGGAGACGAGTGAAGAGCACGCTTAAGGTATTGAAGATAGGTGGGGGGTGCTCGAGCAAATGTCACTCGAAACGTCATCCGATTGCCAGAAAGCTGAAAAAAAATTCAAAACGGCGAAAAAAAGATGGCCGCCGTACAAATTTCATCGGTGTCTATCTCGGAGGGTATAGAAGATGGAAGAGTGGTTTCTGGGCAAAAGATGATCAGAATCCGAAGGTCTACTCGATGAATAGAAAAAAAATCAAAATGGTGGAATTTATTTTTCCTTAAGAAAGACATAACGACCAATCTATTAAAAATTTAGATAAGGTCCGCATTTTGAAAAATCAACTCTGCATGCTCGCGGACCACTTCAGTGGTCCGCGCACCCACGCGCCCTACTAGTTTTTATATAAACCTGTGAGAATGATACTACCATTGGCGCTATTAAATGCCATAAGCCTACGTTGTTGTATTAGTTTACAAATTGCGAAAAACCAAATTAAATTTGAATTTCGCGGGCAGACCCGTCTCAAGCCCCTTAGGTAAGTAGGTACATAACTCGGTCAAGCCAAGCTAAGTTTGCACCTCGCTGGAATGCGGCGCCTCTTCCACTTCCCCGCTCACCTCCCCGCGATCGTCTTGTCGTGTCAGTACGGTTCGCATACATATACCGTACCTATCTAAGCGACACTGTGACGTAATCGACGCGAGGTGCAAACTTAGCTTGACCGAGTTGTAAATAATAATAATATAAAAGGCACTGTTCTTGGATCTTCAATATTTTGTTGGATTGTTTGACACTAATGTGAAGTAGATTGCTGCTTAACTAAACGGTTAAGTGGGAATAATAAATATTAATTATTATTATAATACACAATAGATTGATAGAAACTAGGTAAGTATAAAAACTGTCACTTGTGATATTTATATAGAGTGAACAAATATATTATACTTACTTATGTACTTAGGAACAGTTTGTATGCGAGACGCTTATACGCACTTCCTGATCTGGGACCAGCCGTACTTATCTAGAATAAAATTTTCCACATGGGGTGTCTACTAATAATTTAATACCTAATATACCTACTTAACTAAGGTTATAAAAATATACTTAATTTATGTACTAATTTGTTACACAATTAGATGCAGTGGGAGACAAAGGGAGATACCATCCCCGGACCCGGGCCTTGCGTCAAACTCCAAAAGAAGTCCTTTGGTAAAATGCTTAGAATGTTCGAACGTTCACGTGGATGTAGTTTTTTAAAAATACCGTGGCAACTCTTTAATTTTCCGGGATAAAAAGTAGCCTATGTGCTAATCCAGAGTATAATCTATCTCCATTCTAAATTTCAGCCCAATCCATCCAGTAGTTTTTGTGTAAAGGAGTAACAAACATACACACACACACACATACAAACTTTCGCCTTTATAATATTAGTGTGATAATTATTTCCTTCATGACCCCTGCAGGAGTTAAAACCGCAAAAAGTAAATACAGTGATCCTGGGCCTTATTTTAATGCCGGCCGGGCTGAGATTTAGAACGTACTCAAGTTTGACTTTGCTTAGGCTTAAGTTTCAGTTAAAACGAGACAGATTTAAGTCAGCGATCTAAAGCGGTCTGTTTTAACAGTAGGTATCTTAAACAGGGGACTCACCGTCACTCGTCACTGGCTCCATATAAAGGTAAGTACCTACCTAGTTTGAGTTTGGTTCTCATTTGAATACTAACCAATCAAAATGTTATTCTGTAGACACGTTTTGGAAACTATTATAATATGTCTGTGGTTTGCCAGATTTCCGTAAAAATAACTAGTTTGAAAGTTATACGAGTTTAAACATTTGTATATAAATCCTTGAGAGCCAAGAGAAAGGTACGTAGGACATATCTACAAAACTCCATTGACCATGATTGGTTAGTATTTAAATGAGAGCCAAACGAGATGGAGAGACCCCAGGTGCAAGAGAAGGGCCTGCCCGCGAAATACTTTAATTTGGTTTTTCGCAATTTGTAAATTAATACGGCAAAGTAGACGTATGGCTCTTTAATTGCGCCAATGGCAGTATCATCATCACAGGTTTGTATAAAAATCTTAACTTGAAATGGTCCGGTTTAAGAAATTAGCAATAGTATCGACTAATTTGTGAGTAACTCATATCAAACTCATTGTTTTGACTAATTTCTTAAACTGAACACTTTCAAGTAAATATTTTTATGTAATCCTGTGAATATGATACTGCCACTGTCGGAATAAGAATGCCATAAGCCTACTTGGTCGTATTAGTTTACAAATTGCGAAAAACCAAATTAAATTTGAATGTCGCGGGCAGACCCGTCTCATGCACCTTAAGTCTGAGTAAAAGTTAGATAGAGTACGCTATAGAGAGCTATCTCATCCTTTAGTCCGCCACTGACGTGTCGCCTTAAAAATGCTTAAATTGCTTTTGGTATTTTCTTACACAAAACATTAATTTCTTTTCAATGTTTTCTAGCTTAGGTGTGTTTTTGGAAAGTATTAATAATAATTAGATAATAATAATTAATAGTTCGATAGTGCAAAATATAATAGCCATATTACTTAGTTACTTAATTTATTTTGGCGGTAAGTCGTACCTACCTAATAAAATGCGCGTATATTAACTGCGCATTTATAATATGTCTTTAGAAATAATAATAATATTTAAGCTGAAATACTTACTAATGTGACGTAGTGGAAGACTTAAACCTAATGATTTTTCTATGTATCTAAGTACCTACTAAATACTACGGTGCAGTATTGTATTCTACACCCTACACACTTACATCAAATGATTAAAAATTAAGGTACCTATCTTAGCTTCTAATATTGATACTTAGATAGATATTAATTTTTCATTCAATATCGATAACTTTTAGTTTCCAATTATTTATTTATTTTAAATATAATAACTAAAATAATACGCTTTTAATATCTTTAGAGACAATTATTGTCAATTTCGTATGTAGATTCAAGATTTTCTTTAATTCCAACCCTTAAATCAATTATTAATACTTTAATAGGTATAGTTAATCAATTAAGATCGTAACGACATCTTTCACAGTGTCGTATACAAGTAATTGTAGCCTTCTTCATATCAGGATACGAAGTTTGAATCTGTAAAAGCATAAGTTGAGTCATTTCTCGGTGTGATGTAATTTTAGACACAAGTGAAGAAAGCTAAAAGAGAACAATACTTATTTATTATTATTTGTTGGTAGTAAACCAAAAAGCATAGTTTTTGAGTTGAGAGCTTAGTTTTTGAAAAAATTATGGCGCACTTGTATTCAGATTGTCTTATTGCTATGGTCAGTGCTTTCCCGCAAAATGGCTTCAACCTAACTAAACATCTTGTGTCCCGTACCCTTACCATAATGCCGTCCCCAAACTCGAGCACCCTAGGACCTAGGGGATCCTAGCCAAAGCCTAGGCGCCAAGTCCGCCTTAAGGCAGGTACAGGGTCGATCTTGACCACTAGCTCCAAGCTTACATCTTTGTAAAATCGATTAGCTGAAGGAGCTTTAATGACGCATGATCCTTGAGACTTGAAAGTGACTTCGATCGTTCTTCCATGTCATCAGTATTTAATTCAATGGACTTACCAAAAAAGTTTTCAAATCCAAGACGTTGATGTCGTCGGTGGAATTGATGTCTGTGCAATGGATGCAGACGGCGGAAGAGCCGACAGGGGGGTAGGAGGCTTGCGGTCAGGCGTTGGCACCGGCAGCGGCGAGGACAGGTGGTGACCGAAGCCACCCAGCCCGCTGATGGAGCCAGCTGTCAAAGAGCCCCCGGACAGCATCTGCCCATGGACCCCACGCATCCCCGGAAACACGGACGCTGCACCTGGAAACGACGACGATTTTTTTTTCAGCAATGTGTCTTAGATTTAGGTTTTATACCTAAACTGCATAATAACAATATCTTACATATCACACGCCGTATCTTTATAAAAGGCCAGGCCTGCAGTTGAAAACCTCACAGCTTCGAAAATTTTCGATTTGGAGTGTGGATGTTGGAGACTTACTTATCACTTATCAGGCATTTTCTCAGAAAAACCAAGTGCGAGTCAGACTCGCGTAGCGAAGGTTCCCGGGTAGAAGGGAAGGTACTCGGGTATTTTTTCGACATTTTGCACGATAAATCAAAAATT
Source organism: Maniola jurtina (assembly GCF_905333055.1). NCBI lineage: Eukaryota > Metazoa > Arthropoda > Insecta > Lepidoptera > Nymphalidae > Maniola > Maniola jurtina. The sequence goes on along the minus strand of NC_060058.1, from coordinate 5,261,862 downwards.
CTTATGCGTAAAAATAAATAAAAATCTGTTTTAGAATGTATTGGTAAAAGCCCTTTCATATGATACCTACCCCACGTCTTGGTATAGTTATCTATATTAGTTTCTAGAATAATATGTCTGCAAAATTTCATGGACTTTGGTTACTTAAGAGGGCTCCGTCACTCGTTTCATACAATCGTGGTTCCAATTTCATTTGAATATTAAGCAACCAAAGTCGATGAAATTTTGCAGACATATTCTAGTAACTAATATCTATGTCTGTGGTTTTCCAGATTTCTGTTAAAATATTCGGTTTCAAAGTTATACGGTCTTAAAAAATTTCATACAAATCTTTGAGCCCCTGTAATTTTAAAACTACATATTTTTAGAAAAATCTAAAACACCACAGACACAGATATTAGTTTCTAGAATATGTCTGCAAAATTTCATGGACTTTGGTTGCTTTATATTCAAATGAAATTGGAACTACGATTGTATGAACGAGTGACGGAGAGAGCCCTGTTAATATTCAAATGGAATTGGAACTACGATTGTATGGAGTAAGTGACGGAGAGAGCCCTGTTAAGAAGTATCCACCTAGTTTTTACGCCACCCCTGTTTACTTATTACATGCTTTCAAGGAAATATTATATCTCCAAGGCAGATTTGATACATAATTATTATTTATCATACCTATGAGACTAGATACAAGATTTAGCAGACGATTGCGTCGGCGGGCTTAACTGACAATGCGTTGATTCATGTGCACAGCAGATATAAATTACTGATACATATATATTCAGGTCCATTGTCTTTAGTATGAGTTTGTCTCGACAATGTTGATAGATTTTGTCGAATACCATGGAGTATACTATAATTCAATTCTTTATTTGAGTAATGTGTGTAGGTATATATACAAAGTTGTTTAAAATAAACAGAGTCCAACACATTAGTGCATAATTTCAATTGTACACCTACATGAAAATTAAAATTACTACAAAAATATTCAAAATACAGGGAGTTATAAAATCATACGTCAGAATAAAATGTACCTAAAAGCTCTTGTTTTTAAAGCTATAGGTACATTCAAGGGCTATTTTTGAGCTTTGAGTAATTGTAAGTAGGTACTCGTAGGTAGATACATATTAATTGAATATTTTCGATTGACCTAGTCAATTACCTCTGATTGGCCGACACTCGCTCGCTATTGGCTAAAATGCATTGTTGAAGAAAAAGTAGGTACCTACTATAAATTCTGCCAATCCTAACCACAGCAATTGGGATTGCGGGTTGATTCGCTAACTCAGTGTCTGACACTGAACGATAACCACCGAGTTCATCTGACATTTATTTTTAGTCCATTGAAGGTTTTCTGTGAAAAAATACTTTAATCTCACTCAATGAAGCAGCAATGTAAAACGAAGCAATGTTAGATGAGGTCGATGGCCGCCCTGCTGATGTTCCCATGCTAGAAATATATATCAACTTTGTACATCGATCGAAATGTGTGCATGATCGTACTTAACCCAAAGAATGGAATCGGTAGCTGTGATTCTAAATTGCACGTCGTCGTCGAGTTCCCATCGACGCTGGCTCGCCTGCCACTCGTCTGTTGTCGCTTACGTGCACGCCTCGGTATCCTAATTGCCTTAAACTAAACAAACCACGCAATTGGATGATTTTGGAAATAAATTCTTACTGGGAGCTACTATTTTCTATGGCTCGAGGCATATTGACGCAGAGTCAAAGCGCAGCAATGCGTGTTACGCATCTTATTACTTTTCTCACTAGTCAGTCCACATGACTGAGGAGGATTGTGGTTGGATTGATCTTACCAAGGCATAGTGAACTAGTGGGGAAACTCTCGATTTGATCCTGAAATCGACATCTGTCAAATATTAGGCTATGGGTGAAGTGAAATCAAAGATACCATGTCCTTTCATAGCCTGCCTAGTATCAAATATAGCTAACAGATGACGCCTGCCAGTGTAGTGCCTCAACGTTAGAAGCTCTTTAACTGTGATCCTCCTCTTTAAAGGTGAGTAGGTAGTATACCTTCTACCAAGTAATGTCTTTAGCCTTTAGGTGTAGAAAAGAAGCATCACTCGCTTCATCGCTGCGTCAATGTGCTTTAACCGTTGAACCTAAAAATCGTCCGATCTTTATACATTACTTTACCTATACACGTGTTTCGAACTCATTAGAACTCTACACAGAATTTATGTAGCTACATTATTGGGGTTGCTCCTCTTATAAATATTATAATAATTTATAGTCTTCTTTTTGATAACTTGCTGAATAAAAGTTTCTCGCAGAAATGCTTCACGTGATCGTGAAACTATGAAAAGTAAACTATGAGAAGTAAGCCTACGCCTCTCTTGGTGAAATTACTGAAATTTGCTGACCTTGCAATAAGACAGAAAAAAGATATATTGGTTAAATACCTAAGTAAGTATCCACAAAACCCCAAAATAGAACACGGCTGCCTAGAAGATGCGTTTTCACTCCTGATATGAATGTTCCTCTACCTACTAACCATACCTAAGTATAAAAACCTAAGAGTTGAAATCATGTTTTCCGAGTTGGAATTAGTATTCCAAGAAAACTCCTACCGTTATGTGCTTAATGGAAGGAAATCACAACCTTCAGCAATGAGTAAAACGATGCAGAGAGATGCTATAATTAATATACATTAGAATAAAATTGTTTGTAGGTATAAGTGATAATTATGTATTTACTCGTACTAACCTTTTATAGAACAAACTTCTGAGTACAAACGTGAACTAAACCATGACTAAACTACATTGATGTTTAGTGCAAGTAGGCCTAAGTGAACTCAACGTTCCACGCGTTCGCTCAGTACTTGTCATCACTTTCAGTTCGTAGATTAATCGAAGGGCTTTGCCGATGGGTTAAATGGCTCTCAAGCTGGTAAGCGACGACGGACGTTCGCCGCGCGCCGCTCTCATGTCTCTTCTATATCTATAATTTAATTCGAATTTAAGTGGTCTATAGACTGTAATAGAGCAGTGATAAACTAGTGGTTAAGACTAAGACGTTGGCCGTTATCGGGGGTTCGATCATGGGAATGTGCGTTTTAAGCAATTAAAAATCAGATGCTTTGATCACCCTCAAAATTGTATTAAAAACTAAGTTATCTCACTAATTGTATATGCTTACAGTTCACTTTGTTGTTGTGACCTACATACAAACATTAGGTATTTAATAAGATGTAAATTTAATTGTACTTAGTTATTAATCTTTTTGGAAATAAATTATTTGTATTTGTATTTGCTTTAGCGATGAAGAAAAACTTGAAGAAACATGCATGATTGAGAGTTTTGCATAGTGTTCTCAAAGTGTAGTAGAGAATAGAGATGAGTAAAGTAGAGTCACACAAGGCCAGCGAGGTGGATTCCCTTCCCATTCTAAGAGGAGATCAATCAATCAAGATTGATATTGAGGCCGGCGATGGGTTAAGTTTGATGATTAGTGATGAATTGATGACATACTGCATTACATGAACTCCAGGCCTATTCCTTATCTCGACGGCTAATGGCTGTGTGTTTGCAGTTTGCACACCAAAAAGTCAGTTTAGTTGTATAGGTAGGTAGTAGGTACGAAAATTGACTTCTATTCTCATAGTGAACAATAAAAACGGAATGGGCTTTGAGACACTCTTGCTGCGATAGCCAGAGAGACGTGAATTTGAGTTGCTGCCGTTCTAAAATGTTTTAATTTAGTCTTTAGGTTTATGGAGAATGAAAAGAGTAAAAAGCCTTGAAGAAAAATATGGAAAGAAGTACACTATGTTGGAAGAAATTACCTACCTACTTACAAGACCGACTTAGACTCACTTGTTGCACCACTAATAAATCCTCCACATTATTCTATCTATTTGAGCCTCAATAGCTCAACCGGTAGAGCAGTGGACTGAAAACCGAAAGGTAGACGGTTCAAACCCCGCCCGTTGCACTATTGTCGTACCTACTCCTAGCACAAGCCTGACGCTTAGTTGGAGAGGAAAGGGGAATATTTGTCATTTAACATGGCTAATATTCTTTCTTTTTTTTAAAAAAAACGTAATGTTTAAAAACAAAAAATTTAGCTAAAAACTATACTTAGGTACCTACGGAAAAGTAAAAAAAAAGTTGTACAAATAAATAGATAGGTAAAATCAAAAATGGAATTCGCATAAGTCGCACAGCAAAATATAGATATTACAAAAAATATTTTATGATTTTGAAATGACACAGAAAAGACTTTCGCCAGCGATTTATGTGAATCCTGAATGCCGGACGTTCCGGTGAGCACAGAGATATTAATTAACACTGGAGCAGTAAACGTGAAGTTTATTTTTTTCCAGACGTAATTATTTTCCCTAACTTTGTTTACGATGTGAATGTATCCAACGTATACTTAAAGCGAAGAATAAAACAAAATTCTAAACGTAAAATAGGTTAGAAAAGATATTAATTTTTATACTTTAAATGTATCACAATTAGTTGTTGGCATTAAGGATTCACGAGGACGCAATTTTCCAGAGTTACTTTACTGGGGCCCAGCAAAATGTCTTTTACATCCATCAAGAAAAATGTACGCTAAAGTGGGGCTTATCATTATTTTGTAGTTCTCTTCATTCTTCAAACAATCGTAAGTACCTACCTAGTTTGGCTTTCAAACTTAATGAAATTCCCAAACTTAATATTATATGCATCTGCGTTTTTTCGTCAAAATATTTTGTTTTAAAGTTACACGGACTCATTGATTTACATACAAATTTTTAAATCCGTGTAAAAAACTGGACTTTGTTGCTATATTATTGAAATGAGAATGAAGTTCGTATGGAGCGAATGATGAAGAGTCTTCTGATAAATATTTGAAATGTGAATTTCATTCCACAATAAAGCTTTACACACAAAATACACACAAATAACGAAGACGCGATGCAAATGTAACTTCACGGCAGGACGTCACACCGAATGCGCGCGTACTTGTTTCCGATTTATATTACAAGAAACTAGACTTCTCATTTAGTTTAGAGAGCTACATTGATATAACAATGACAGTTGATTTCTGCAAGCTTTATTGCTAGTGGATACAATAAGCTATACCTATACCTATGACAATTGTCACTGTAATGTCAATTTCTACTTGCAAAAGGTGCCTTTTTGCGAGTGTTACACAGTACAAGTGACTGGCCAGAGTAGCTAACTTCAGCAACTTTAATTGCTAGTGGACACTTAGTATAAGACATTTTACAAGGCAGCGTACTTAATAGGCATAATCCAATTCGCGTAGACCAGAATTTCAACGGAATAATATTATACCTGATACTTGGCTAGGGTCGGTGACCGCTATTAAGCTTATGAACTGAAGAAATTCAGGTCATCAACGTTGTATACATTCGAGAAGATTCTGGTATTGCGCCTTCGATCCACCCTAAATAAAGCAAACAATAGATTATTTATTTGAGAAATATTCTGAATTTCTTTAAAAGTATTTGTCTCCAGTTTTTCTCTAGATTCATAAAAATTATAGAGATTTTAATCAAAGGGCATTTTTTGTAAGAGGGGTCTCTCCGTCATTCACTCGCTCCATACAAACGTAGTTCCAATTTCATTTGAATATTAAGCAACCAAAGTCCATGAAATTTTGCAGACATATTCTAGAAACTAATATCTATGCCTGTGGTTTTTCAGATTTCTGTTAAAATATTCGGTTTCAAAGTTACGCGGTCTTAAAAATTCACATACAAATCTTTGAGCCCTTGTTATTTAAAACTACTTATTTTTAGAAAAATCTAAAACACCACAGGCACAGATATTAGTTTCTAGAATATGTCTGCAAAATTTAATGGACTTTGGTTGCTTATAATATTCAAATGAAAATGGAACTACGATTGTATGGAGTAAGTGACGGAGAGAGCCCTGTTTGACCTACTCTACAAATTTTTGATTATCAAAGGTGTAGCTATACTTATTAGGAGTTAGCTGTAATAAATAGATTTAAGAATAGGTATATTGAATATTCCTAATGCTTTGCTGTATTCGAATCAAAGAAATTGAAAAATCATATTTCTACGACTGGACCTGAATTAAAACTTTCAAACAAAGTATGTGTGATATATTAAAACCAATCAAGTGCGAGTTGGACTCGCAGATGAACGGTTCCGTACCATTATACAAGAAAAAATTATTTTTGTATTAATTGTTTTCGGATTTCTTACTTGTGCTATAAGGATATTGCTAGCTGCCAAATGTTATGATTCTAGGTCAACAGGAAGTACCCTATAGGTCCCCCTAGTCTTGACAAACATGATAGACAGACAGACAGATAGACAAAGAAGTGATTCTTATAAGGGTTCCTTTTTTCTTTTTGAGTTACGGAACTCTAAAAATGCTCATAAACGGAGCACCGAGAAGCGTAAACAGTGTATCAAGGTTGTCGTTCTTAAAAATTATCGTATTTTTTTTTATTAAAGCGAACATTCGGCTTTCAGTCGGGTTATTCTCAAAATACCTATAGCATAAGATCAAACGAGTGGAACAAGCGCGTTCGTGTAAACAGTCTGTCTGTAAGTTGGGAAGTTCGGGAGGTACGGGAGAGCGCTCCATGCGTCTTTCGCTAGGGCTGTCATTTTGATTGTCAAAAATAAAATAAAAATTTACTTATTGTTAATTTAAAAAAAAAACGGGCTTAATTGAGGACCACCAAGGAGGTGGTTCTCAATTAAGCCCGTTTTTTTTTTAAAGTCGGTTAAATTTTTTTTCACCTACTTAAAGTTTTGCAACACCTGTATTTCGGGGTCCCCGCACTTCGTCCTTATTACTACTTTCTTGTACTTGCCTAATCTTACTATGAGCAGTAGCGTGCAGCTAATAGAGGCGTAAAAGCTCTGCTTACCCTATTTGTAACAATTTAAATGCTATTTTGCCTGCCACCAAAAAATGCGGAAGGATCTGGAAACCCACGTATTATTATCAATGAAAGAGGTAACGACTCCCAGGAATATGATGCCAGTAAATAGGTTAATACCTAAAGGCCTTCCCTGGCTTTAAGCCCTGGGCACGTCACTGACTATGAGTATAGTGATTTACACTGCTAGACAATCTAAGTGGTTACTCATTTTCCTAACTTTGATTTCCTTCAGTGAAAACTGGAAACTAAGCTATTTTATGTGTAGGGTCTCATTAGAATGATGTATATTTTTATAAATTATAATTTTTGTGGCATGTTATTAATTAATTTATTTCACAGTTAGAACATTCATTATTTGCAGGCGCACTCATTTTGTAAGACCTACCTACCTAGTTTAACGAACGAACCGCTTACACGAGTTTATTTTGTGTTGTTTAATCATTTTTCATTTTTATGATAACGTTTTTATAATAACTAAATAGGGGAAGGTGAAAAAAACATATTTTATTTTTAAACACCTTAATCAGCAATTTTAAGAAAGTACATCATAAAGAAGAAAGTATATACTTAGTATATTATAAAACTGTCGTGTTTTTTTTTTGTGTCGAGGTTGTTCGACAACCCTAGCCTTACGCCATTATCCATGCGTAAACTGAAATACATTATCACTCCCATCACCGATGTAATATTTTTAAATTTTGGTTTGTTCCTTGTTCTTCTATAATTTATTTCAGACTAGCTGACTTGCTCCGGTTACGCACGGGTGGGCCTACCTATACACAGATACCTAGACAAACGACAAGCGTTGTTATATATAAGTACCTACCCATCTGAAAACTTTCCTTGAGAAATATACCTGTGTTTGAAGTTTGTATCCTAGATGTTGGTGAAAACCGCATTATAATCCACTGAGAACTTTAAAAGTAGTCCACTATCAAGCGATAGATGTCCACAACTGGACGGGACTTTCACACGCCATGGTCTTGTGCCTTATCGTCTGTCCATCTACCTACTTAGTGGTGGGCCTTCCAACGCTGCGCTTTCCGGTGTGAGGTCGCCATAGACCTCATACATAGACATAGACTTAGGTACTAGACCTTGTGACCCCACCGTCTATCGGTTTTTAACCCCCGACCCAAAAAGAGGGGTTTTATAAGTTTGACGTGTGTATCTGTGTATCTGTCTGTGGCATCGTAGCTCCTAAACTAATGAACCGATTTTAATTTAGTTTTTTTTGTTTGAAAGGTGGCTTGATCGAGAGTTATCTTACTATAATCGAAGAAAATCGGTTCAGCCGTTTGAAAGTTATCAGCTCTTTTCTAGTTACTGTAACCTTTACTTGACGGGGGTGTTATAAATTTTTAATTTACACTTGTATAAGTACGTTCGAACAGTAAGTAAGTACGTGTTGCCCGTGATGACATATTATGGATCGGAGACATGGTCCCTAGCTATGGGCCACACATTAGAAAGCTTAACTAGTTACTCACCGGGCGATGCGATGGAGAGACCTTTGCTTGGAATTTCTCTACGTGATCAAATCAGAAATCCGTAACAGAACCAGAGTAACCACATAGCTCAACGGGTATAGAGACCCTGAAGTGGCAATGGGCAATTCGAAAATCCGAAGGGTATTCGTTAAAAATTTATGATCTGAATTCTAAATCTGTGAGGTAGATCTTACGCGTTTAACGCATTTAGGAATAATTATTAAGACGTTTATATTTAGTATTCTCGCGAAGATGCAGGATCGCGAAACTGCCAATCAAACTTCCGTTTCGGTAACGATAAATTCTGTTTCATTGCATCGGTTTCATTAGGGCCCCTAAATCTAAATAAAGAGCATTTATAGCGATTCTCTAATACCACAGTACCTACTTACCTATTACGTACCTACTACTGATCACTAATATCTAAATAGCTAGATATACCTAACAACTGTCCTTAGGCTCAAGGCTGTGCTAAAGCGAAATTTCTATAACATCCTTGTGAAAAATTTCGATTTATTTCTAGAAACTTACTTACCTACCTACTTACCTAGACAGAAATTCTTACATCAGTACTGCTAATCCATTAGGATTCAGTATTATTGTTCTAATGATTTCAGACTTATTTCTTGGTTAAACGACATAATAGGTAACATAAGGAACTTGAATAGCTTTTATGAATATCCATGAATATAAGTTTCAAATCATCATTTTAATTGTGGTAGGTACGTGCATGTTATAGGTATGCTTATCTTATATATTAATTCTAGTCCTCGATTTCGTGCGCGTGGATTTAGGTTTTTAAAAATCCCATACTAAGGAACTCTTTGATTTTCCGAGGTAAGAAGTAGTAGTAGGTAAAAAGACCTTGGAGTCTTTAACCGCATTGAAAAACTATCATTGTAACCATGAAAAATATCACGTCAATTCGTTCTTCTTTTGCGATGTGGTTGAAAAACAAACCAACAAACTAACAAGCAAACACACTTTCGCATTTATAATATGGATGGAATTTTGTTACTTTATTTCCTTATCTCAAACGATGACTTTGTAATGGTAAGGTATACTATTTCTTCAGGACTAATCTACCTAAGTAACTCATTTGTAATTAAATACTCCATTGACAATGCCGCCTAGCTCGGGTTTCTTGGACAGGCCACGCAAGTCACAACACTGTGTTTTGTAATATGTTATGTACCTAGTTACTTCTATTCTTTTATACAATAACTAGCGGCCCGCCCCGGCTTCGCCCGGGTGCAAGTCAAAGTTATATATAACATAAAATATAGCCTATACGGATTCGGAAGAATCCCTCTAAGTAATGGTAAAAGAAATTTTGAAATCGGTCCAGTAGTTTTTGAGCCTATTCAATACAAACATACAAAAATACAAAGGTTTCCTCTATAATATTAGTATAGATTAAAAACTAGACTATCGTAATTTTCGTGGCCTGCACGAACCAAGTTGGTTCCGAACATACTGATGCCCTGCCATTGCACAAATGCACATGTTACCACAGCTTTTATGGACGTCGTAAGGGAGCCTTCTGAGAAACGGGCTGCGCACATGGTAGGTAATAAACTGTCGATTATCCGGCCCTGATCTATAAGAATTTATTGGCCGTGAATGCAGTTTTCTATCTTTTGCTATATACCCAAGTATACCCTAACCTTATAAGCATGTGTAGGTATGCATGCATAAAATTAACTGCATTCTAAAATGTCATAAATATCATTACCGAAAGTTGTTGGGTGGGCACTGAGTGAACTCCTCATAACATTATTTCGTTTCAAATCTCATCCATTTTTTTACACCTTGAACATAATAATATATATTTAACAAAGCGGAGTGAATTGCGTCTCCTGAAGTGAATTTACGATTTGCGCTTTGTCCATCCGTCTGAACTCTGAACGACAGCTACCTGTCAGCCTTGTAACTTCTAAATAAGAAACTTCATTACTTGAATTTCGCAAATACAAATCAAAAAGCTCAAACTTCAAAAAGTTCACCAAAGTGCCTTGGGGGTGCTAATTAGGACCACATTTTAGGGTTCCGTACCTCAAAAGGAAAAACGGAACCCTTATAAGATCACTTTGTTGTCTGTCTGTCCGTTTCTCATGCCTGTCAAGAAAACCTATAGGGGTTTTCCCGTTGACTTAGAATCACGAAATTTCGTATTTCCGAAATCTCGTAAAAGATTTCCTTACTTTCACAAGTAAGGAAAAATCTGAAAACCGTGAATTTTTGAGTACATAACAAAAAAATATTTAAAATGTGTTTGAATTTTCAAAGTAAGATAACTATACCAAGTGGAGACTGATACGAAAGGGCTCTACCTATATATTCCAAAACAGCTTTTTTGCATGATAGTTTTTGATTTATCGTGCTAAATGTCGTAAAAATTACCCGAGTACGGAACCCTCGGTGCGCGAGTCTGACTCGCACTTGGCTGGTTTTTTTTAATAACTATGGAATAAGGTGCTCGAATGATGACCTAGTATCTCCCGGAAAGTGCAGCATTGATAGACCACCCACTCTGGACAGACGACATCAAACCACTCGCAGGGAGCCTCCTCGACTCGCGAAGTCCCTACAAAAGATCTAGTTATGTCCAACAGTGGACGCCTATCGGTTGATGATACCAATTATAAAATATTTTTGTTATTCTATTGTTAAAAAGATTTTCAAGCAAAGGACAAAAAATCTTGTTTAAAATGATTCTATTTTTACAGAGCTTGTCCCATGGGAAAATGCATTTTGGAATTGCATTTCAGAGATTTCTATAGAGCGAAGTACTAAGACATCATAAATTTAAAGGGGTGAGAATTGCACACAATGCTCCGCCCTCTAGGCTTTGCTGATGCACTAGGTAGCTTCTAGTGCACCAATAACAAACCTATGTATGAGATCAATAACGCGATGCTGCGCATATTGAAAACGAAAGTTGAACGCTACGTCATTCTGAGCATACAACATCAATCGATGATACTATGTTAAATATATATATATAATACAGTATTCTCTACAGTATCCTACTCTATGCCTTTCTGAAGCCCCAATGAATATCAAAGTTCAGCAGATGTTGCAGTTTTTCCTCTCAATCTACAAGGTATAAATAAAGAATCCATATGAAGGGGGAAGGGAAGGGGAAATATTGTCATTACAGTATTGATCAGATAAATTAGAGAAACTATAAAAAAAATAGTTTTTTTAACACGTACTTGCATTATAGGTATTTATTAGAATTGAAATTATTATTTTATACAGTACTTTATAATGTCATATTTTGTTTTAAAAGAATTTGAATTTAACAAAATGTCTTTTCAAATAAAAAATAAATAAAAAAACCAATACACTTGACATAAATAATAGCACATAACACTTAGATATCATGACTTTTCTTCCATCTTATCATTCTATCTTATTAATTTCAGTCGTAAGTAATTCACGTACTTTACACGTTTGAACAAGAATACTTAGCAGCTTTTACAATGGGCATTTTACAAAAATCTCGTTTGTGACAATTTTTTACCTATAAGTACTCGAGACTCTACACTACCTTATCCAGTAAAAACTACTCTAGCTACGCAGTATACCTGGCCTCTACGAGTCTACAGCGTCTACGAAATTTCGTAAAAGCGACTTTTATGTTGTAAGTAAGTCGTTTAAAGTTCACTTTTGTGTAGGTACCTATCTACTTGAATAGATTTTTCAATTGCTTTTATTTTTGAGGAGAAACGGGTAATTGTAAGTGATGAACTTACAGAGTTAACTTCCTTTTTCATAGTAGGTAAGTATCTAACTGTACCTACTGACTAGCCGCAGCCTCGCGCATTGTTTTGTGGCACTTCCTACATGCCGATATCTGATAAGTAATTAATTATTATAAGTGCCTGAGTAGGTCCAACATGAACTATCCGATGTTCACGACAGTTATGAAACTTTTAGCAAAACTTTGAGGCCTTGTCAAATGTAGACCGTGAAACGACTAGGTGTGTGACATGGGCCGTCTTGACAGCGTCACAGTTTACGACAGTTATGAAACCTTTAACAAAACGGGGAGGGCGTGGAGGCTTCACCTATAAGTATATCAGCCTAATAGAACTTCGTCTGTGTGTTGGCTGGCGGGCGAGCTCTGCCTTTTTGGAGTGTTTTTTTTGTTAAAACTGACTGCGTGCCGTACCGTGCGTATGTCGGCGAGCGTCGGCACAGACGGGGCCCATACTTGTATAGTTTAACTAACTTGTTACAAATAACTACAAACTTGACATTGGCTAATCTTTGTAAAGCCAGACGAGAGAGAGAAAAAATCTGCCTAATATTTGGCAGATATCGTTTCAGGATCAAACCGAGAGCTGTTTCACTCTAACTCACTCTGCCGATGTGCTAAATCAATAAATCAGGGACCCACCCCTTGAACACACCCACATGCTTCCCTTGCGCGATTTTCCACGTTATAATAAAAGAAATGCGATGCACCTGTACTAGAGGTACATAAATTGACAGAGTTTTAAGTGCATTTCCTCAAGTCTTAATATGATAAACTTTTAAATGGCTGAAGCCTGAAGGTTTTGAAGAAGACTGGGGATGGGAGATGTAAGAACCAGAGCACGTAACAGTAATATCTCTTGGTGAAAGTGGACAAATTTTAGGGTTCCGTACGTCCGAATGGCAAAAAAGGAACTCTTATATGGTCACTCATGAGTCTGTAAGTCCACCGTCATCTACTGGACCGGTGGTACACATTTTTTTCGATGACCCAAACATGAAAGCGTAACGCAAAAATATGAATTTTGAATATGGGGTTCACTTTTGGGACCAAAAAATATATCGCAAGCTGTATACCGTGTATCATATCAAATAAAGTACCCTCTCGTGATTTTTTAACCCCCGACCCAAAAAGAGGGGTGTTATGAGTTTGACGTGTGTATCTGTGTGTCTGTGTATCTGTGTATCTGTGTATCTGTCTATGGCATTGTAGCTCCTAAACTAATGAACCGATTTTAATTTAGTTTTTTTTTGTTTGAAAGGTGGCTTAATCGGGAGTGTTCTTAGCTATACTCCAAGAAAATCGGTTCAGCCGTTTGAAAGTTATCAGCTCTTTTCTAGTTACTATAACCTTCACTTGTCGGGGGTGTTATAAATTTTTAATTTACACTTGTTAATAATATTTTTTGAAATAACTTTGAAATAAAATGTTTAAAGTTATAGAAAATTGATAAAAATTGACGATCCGCACCCCTTATCTCTATTGGAAAACAGTGGTATAGACTACAGGCCCATGTTTAAAAATGGGTGGGTCATATGAACCACCAGGTGACGTATACAGGACGATATAAGAGCATAAAATAATAAGTTTCAGCACTCTGCCGTCACTTGTAAGCTGTCCAACAGAGTGCTGGTGAGAATTGAAAAGTGCAGGTAGAGTGAGTACATTTTGGTCATATATTTTTGTACGGCATTTTTACCATCGATAGATCCATGAAAAATAATAAGAAAGCGCGCAGTGCCGTAAAAAAATGGTGCGCCACAAAGTCAGTAAATGTTTTGATTTTCTGACAATTTCCGGGGTAAATTTGGTCATTTAATTCTGTACGGCACTAGTTTCATACTGTTTCAATACAGCCTCTAATCCATTATTCCGCAACGCCGTACAAAAATCATGCGACAAGGGGAAAAAATTGAGGGTAGCAACCCCCTCTCTTTCCGTGGTCCGGGGGGTGATTTGACAAAGTACGGCTTTGGTTCCAAAACATTATCTAGCACTCAAAAGTACTATTAAAAATAATGCCGTAAAAAAATTAGTGTTCATTTGAATGTGTATCAATAATTATCTTAATTTCATGGTATACTTAATTTTTAAAGCTGTAAAATCATTTGACTCTGTACGGCAACTTTTTTTTTAACATGATAGTGTAAAATACTATTGTTATATAGTATTGCCGTTCAAAAGAAACTGTTCTAAAAAAAATTATAGATAAATACAAAAACTGAAATTTTTCAAATTATTGCAAAAGTTTAAATATTCATAGATTAATAAAATATAGCAATTTTCTACGCTTTTCCCTTGTTTTAAATAGTATTAAGATAAATAAATTAGGAAAAAATTATGCCGTACATTTTAATGCAGACCATATCTTTTAGGCTGATGAAAATGACGCTACCATTTTAAGGGTGTAGTACTTTATGGCCATCTGATACTGTACGGCATTAACATATTTTTGAAGAGAACAATTGATAATATGATAAAATCACTATGCCGTCTAACTGAAGTGAACGGGTGTGTATATAATATCCACATCCCCTACAAACCTTTGGACCAACGAAAATGTACGGCATGTAAAAAAATATTATCTATGCATAAAACACTTTCAAAATAAATTAATTTTATGTTGTTTCAAATCACCCCCCGGACCACGGAAAGAGAGGGGGTTGCTACCCTCAATTTTTTCCCCTTGTCGCATGATTTTTGTACGGCGTTGCGGAATAATGGATTAGAGGCTGTATTGAAACAGTATGAAACTAGTGCCGTACAGAATTAAATGACCAAATTTACCCCGGAAATTGTCAGAAAATCAAAACATTTACTGACTTTGTGGCGCACCATTTTTTTACGGCACTGCGCGCTTTCTTATTATTTTTCATGGATCTATCGATGGTAAAAATGCCGTACAAAAATATATGACCAAAATGTACTCACTCTACCTGCACTTTTCAATTCTCACCAGCACTCTGTTGGACAGCTTACAAGTGACGGCATAGTGCTGAAACTTATTATTTTATGCTCTTATATCGTCCTGTATACGTCACCTGGTGGTTCATATGACCCACCCATTTTTAAACATGGGCCTGTAGTCTAGTAGGTATATAGATAGATTCTTGAGTAGACAGGTACTCGTAAGTATATTGCGTTTTACGTCAAAAAACCTTCCTCAGGGTGAGAACTATCGTAATCCACCAGAAAGTTAAAAAATTATTTAAGCATAAAAGCCATTAAGTAGGTAAGTATGTGTCATTACTCAGATTAAGAGGGCTCTCTCTGTCACTCGTTTCATACAATAGTAGTTCCATTTTCATTTGAATATTAAGCAACCAAAGTCCATGAAATTTTGCAGACATATTCTAGAAACTAATATCTATGTCTGTGGTTTTCCAGATTTCTGTTAAAATATTCGGTTTCAAAGTTACGCGGTCTTAAAAATTTTCATACAAATCTTTGAGCCCTTGTAATTTCAAAACTACATATTTTTAGAAAAATCTAAAACACCACAGACACAGATATTAGTTTCTAGAATATGTATGCAAAATTTCATGGACTTTGGTTGCTTAATATTCAAATGAAATTGAAACTACGATTGTATGAAGCGAGTGACGGAGAGAGCCCCGTTAACGTGAATTGCACCTTTGTTATTTATAACGTAAGTAGATGCTATTTAAATTACTTACATTTGATATTACATTTGCTGTGAAAACCCTGGGGCCATGTACCAATACCGCGATTGCCATCTTGACCTGTCACGTACTATTCATATTGTGTACCTACCTGCATCGTCGTTGCATGCAGTACACCAAGGGTGCATGAGCTTGAAGAGACGCAAAAGGCACTCGTGACCTAATTGCAGGAGTGCAACCAGGTCACTAAAATGTATAAATAGATGATGAATATAATAGGGATAAATGTGGAAATGCGTAGAAATGGCAGCACGATCAGTAGGTGAAGGGGTAAATAAATCGAGGAAGGGAAAGTGGTGGTTGGTGGGAAAAAACGCAAGCCACTTTAAATTTATATGATCCTGGTAAAGTTAACTTTAAAACTTTTATTATTATTAAAATGTTGTATTAATTTGTTTATGTTTTACTATAAAATAAAACATTTCGTAGTCAGATGAAAAATAGTGGCAAAACCGGTCAAGTGCGAGTCAGACTCGCGCACTGAGGATTCCGTACTCACGATAAATTAAAAACTATTATGCATAAAAATAAATAAAAATTTGTTTTAGAATGTATTCATATGATACCCCACTTAAATAAATATAAATATAATAATTAAATATAAATTAAAACAAATGTTAATTTTTTTTTAAACGATGTAACCACTAATTCGCGGTTTTCAGATTTATTCCTGTATTTGTGCTATAAGACCTACCTACCTGCCGGGAAGTACCCTATAGGTTTTCTTGACAGACACAACGGACGAACATAAACGTAACATATTCTATCAAGTATCGAACTGGAACGACAAATTGCTAAGCGGCCCGGTTGTGGATACTTAGGCACTAGGCTGGTAACTAGCCACGGCCGAAACCACTAGACCATCGGTGCCCCATTATTAAAATCAGTGCATTCAACACTTCCCAGACACGTTAAAAGTTAAAAGCTCAAATTTCTTCAATATTAAATAAAACTTGATATGATAAAAATACAGTTTAAAAAGTCATACCAAATTATATATTATTAAATATTATAACTATATGAATTATATATATTTAAAAAAAAACTTGGAATCTTAATTGTTATTTTTAGGGTTCCGTACCTCAAAAGGAAACACGGAACCCTTATAGGATAACTTTGTTGTCTGTCTGTCTGTTTTCGACTAAAAATGATCATTTATTGAACATACACCTAAGAGTAACCTATAACCTACAAATACGATGCAACTTCACCAGCATTGGATACGCACGAGGAGGTGTTCAATCTAGATGCACATCGATCGATACAACACAATACAACTGCATATAGGCACGTAGGAAATAGGTCATGTTTACAACAAAGCTCAGTTAAACTTCAGAGCTGCTGTCGCAACTTGCTACTGTACCTATTGATTTCTAAGATACACGTGTGGATACCCATCAACTACCTAAAAATCTGGTCAAGTGCGAGTCGACTCGGATGCGAAGGGTTCCGTTATCCGTACCATCGTACAAGATATTTTGATATTTTTATGTGCAACACAAGTTAATGACAACAGTATCATATACCTATATCTATGTGATTTAGTAAATTAATTTTTTCGTGAACACATTTTTTTTTGTGATGTAACCACAAATTCTTTCTCTGTTTTCGGATTTATTCCTTTACTTGTGCTATATGACCCACCTACCTTCTCAACAGGAAGTGCCCTTCAGGTTTTCTTGATAGACACGACGGACTAAGAGACGGACGGACAGACAGACAGACAGACAGACAACAAAGTAATCCAATAAGGGTTCCGTTTTTCTTTTTGAGGTACGGAACCCAAAAAAAAAAGCTAATTATTTCTTTCTTGTACTGACTTGTGAGAATGGTAGAGACCCAATGGACGCACGAATATAGGGAAATTCATTTGCGGTGTTCGGTGCTGCAGTACAGGCTACAGCTACGAGTAGGTATATTTTCGACAGGTACCTACTTACACTAAATGTACGCTGGTGTGTCTAGCCAAGTTCTAATAAGTCAGATAAATTCTACATAAGTTCTAGAATAAGTAATATTTATGTATGCAGCTGTGTCTGTGTTTGATAGATTTGTGTTAATATATTTAATTTCAATTCACAAACCTTTAATATACCTACCTGTGCAATTTTATACTTAATTAAAAAATATTTTAAGGGAAATTTGAAAAACCACAGATATACCTACAGTTATTCGTTTCCAAAATATGTCTACATTTTAGAATCTTTCATACAGAGAAATGCATTATTGGGGAGTGCTAGGGGGTGAAAGTTTGGGGTACTTACTTAAATCGATCTTTTTATGTCGAGATAGAAATGATCGTAAAACGAATTCCTAGGCCTTAAAAAAGCTGTATCCTAGTTCTAGAACTACAATGCAATATCACTAAGGATTCATGATTGTAAAGAGGTGTAAATACCTAAATGCATAATATGCAACCGAGGACGCAGTAGTGAGTCAACGATATAAATGACGGATGAAATCAATATCAACTTTCTTCCAAGTAAAAATTATATCATTCAGAAATTGAACTAAAGTAGGCTAAAGAGCTAATAAAAAATAGATAATACAGGGTGAATATAATAAATTATGTTGTTATTTTCTGGGCGTGTAGCCAGAGTGACCTGTGTAGCCACTCTAGCAGACATAACGTCTAAAAAAAAGTTGAAAAAACTATAACCCGACTACGGAAAAAATGAGACAACTTGAACCCGACTTGGTACAAGTAAAATAAACTAAAAAGAAAGAAACAAGATTGTGCTTAGTGCTATCATCGTCTTGATTGAGATTCAATACAAAGGCCGTGGTCGTGCGTTGTCGACAGCGTATTTCTTATCCTTGATTGACGGCATTCCCAATGATTTTATTTGTCTACCAAATTAGAATATTTTCTTTTTGCTGTCGACAACGCACGACCACGGCCTTTGTATTGAATCTCACGTATCTGTGATCACGTATAATATAATCACATACGAGCATTAACTTGACATAAGCCGTAAAACGTACTTAGTAACGTATACTTATTTATAATTATTGAAATCACTCCCGATAGTTTAAACGTCATAATTAAAAACTATCTGGCATAAAATAAATAAAAATCTGTTTTAGAATGTACAGGTAAATGCCTTTCATATGATACCCCACTTGGTATAGTTATCTTACTTTGAAAATTTAAACACATTTTTAATTTTTTTTAATGATGTAACCACAAATTCACGGTTTTCGGATTTATTCCTTTACTTGTGATATAAGACCTACCTACCAAATTTCATGGTTCTAGGTCAACGGGAAGTACCCTATAGGTTTTCTTGACACGACGGACGGATGGACGGACAGGCAGACAGACAGACAGACAACAAAGTGATCCTATAAGGGTTCCGTTTTTCCTTTTTTCCTTTATCACAGATTAAAAATTAATGATGTGTTAATAAATAAATAGTAGATACAAAAAGAAGTATTATGAGGTATTCAGTTAAATAGTCGCACTGTGTTATAACTAAGTAAGCAAATCTTTGTGGGATGGACGATTTAATAAAATTATCCTGGTTAGGAAGTGGATTTATCCTAATGCCAAGCTTTAAACTGGGGATTCAAGAATACAAGAAGGTTAGTCTACAGCTACGAAGCAACAGCCAGTTATTATGCTTTACTAGCCACAGGTTGGGAATCCATAATAGCAAAGAGCTCTTGCAAAGTTAAGAGGCTATAAATAAAAAATATGAGATACAAGTTCTTTAAAATAAATAAAGATTAAAAAAAAATATATATGAGTCTAGATTTATTCACTGTAACAATGTTGACAACGGTACAAAAATCAGGTTAATACAGGTACACCGTTATTACAGCGTTTTAACAGGGATTTCTCCGTCACTCGTTTCATACAATCGTAGTTCCAATTTCATTTGAATATTAAGCAACCAAAGTCCATGAAATTTTGCAGACATATTCTAGAAACTAATATCTGTGTCTGTGGTGTTTAAGATTTTTCCAAAAATATGTAGTTTTAAAATTACAGGGGCTCAAAGATTTGTATGTAAATTTTTATAACCGTGAACTTTGAAACCGAATATTTTAACAGTAATCTGGAAAACCACAGACATAGATATTAGTTACTAGAATATGTCTGCAAAACATGGACTTTGGTTGCTTAATATTCAAATGAAATTGGAACTACGTTTGTATGAAACGAGTGACGGAGAGAGCCCTCTTAAAAATAAACGGTGTTTTAACGATTAATAAACATACCTAAAACATTTTTATGGTTTTTTTGGACATTGGAATTATCCACAGAATAATTCTCTCTATTTCTCAGAATAAGATTCTACCTATTTGGATCAACTTTCAAAATGTTTTCTATCAAAGGAACTGCATCCAATCGTGTTTCAATTTAATGAAGAATTTAGTAAACGTTCAATATTTGAAACATCAAACTTATTTTTTTATTTTTATACTTAGTTTTCGAACAAAAAGCTTTAAAAAGTCGATGTTCAAAGAGTTTCTAAACCAAGCTATAAGCAGTTCACTCTGGCTAAGCTGCTAGCCGCTGAAACTCAAGCCATAAACTAAGACTGCATAAATATAAAGAGATTAACATAAGCAAGTTTAAGTGTTATCAAAAGTTTATTAAAATATAATAAGTAAGTACCTACCTATACCATAGTTCACGACAGCTATGAAACTTGTAAGTTGTAATCTTGAGGTTTTAACTTGTAAGGCATTTATCCTATGGTTGTTGGAGGGTAAGGATGGGTCCATCCAAAATCCTCCATGGGACTTTGGATATTTGATGTAGAAATAAATATTGACCCGAAATGGAAATCCATATTTTTTTTAAATTAAAAATATTAAAAATTGAATAAGAAATTAATTTAATTAGTCATTTTTCAGTGGGGTATATAAAAGACGAAAAAATCGAGCTAGCTGAACATGTTAAGTAGGTACTTATATAGAGTAAAATATAATTAACTTTTGAAATTGGAACGTACTCGTAAGTTGTATAGGTACGCAAGCGAACTTAGCATAAGTACCTAAATACATTATATATGATACAATATAGCCTGGTCAAGTAAGATAATATTCAAGGTTACGAAAATTCGCATAAAGCTGAAAATTCGTACGAATGACCGGAACACTATTATGAATGAAATGTAAAAAGTCCCCATCGATCCGATATTTGCAAAAATTCAAATATTATTACTAAATTAGTTTAATTACTATTGTGTGTATGTTTAATTTACAGCTACATCTACTAAGTAATATGAATGTCCAATCACCTAGGCTGTTGGAAAATGGAAATAAACTAAACTTATCTCTTCTTATCAAAAAGAGTGAAAACTATTCAAATTCGAGTCTATATTCTTCATAGGTAAATTAAGGACGAGAGAGGCTGATGGGAATAGAAAGAGATATGACACAAGAAAAGCTTCTTCTAATTCATGCGATTCTAGTATTTCAGTCCCTTGGATTCTTAATAAATCAATAGCTGTAACCATGCGCTTTACAATTTTAGTTTTACCGTCTGCATTGCAAGAAGAGACTCTAGGATGTAAAGTGGCATTTTAAACCCTTGGTTTCTCTCTCATTGCGTCGCCTTTTTCACTGCTGAGGGTTGTGACCTCTTCCATTAGGTCTTGGAGCCGTTTAATTTATACTTGGTTACTTACTAATATTATCAGATTACTAAGCTTAAATACCCGGTTTCCATTTAAGCGGAGCGGAGAGATTTGTTCAGTCGACCAAACAGACTTTATTAAAGATGACGTGATTTTGACGTCATGTATTAAGGATCTGATTGATTGGACGAACACATCTCTTCTCTGCTCCGTTTTGGTGGAAACAGGACCTTATGTTTTCTTTGAGATACGGAGGAATATTAAATACCTAAGTATTTCTTATCTGCAAAGTTTACCAAGTCTAGCAACAGGCCAAAACCACTGCAATTGACAGATTTGCGCTATCGGAACTAGGTTTCGTCATTCTCAATTTTGTTTTAAGAGATGTTTACGTAATCCACTCCTCAGTGCTCTCTCTATAAAGATAAAGATAAACGTACTTTGGTTCTAATTTGAATACTAACCAGTCGAACTCAATGAAAATTAAATACGTTCTAATAACTAATTTAAGTATCTGTGTCTTTTTAACCCCCGACCCAAAAAGAGGGGTGTTATAAGTTTGACGTGTGTCTCTGTCTGTGGCATCGTAGCTCCTAAACTAATGAAACGATTTTGATTTAGTTTTTTTGTTTCAAAGGTTGCTTGATCGAGTGTTCTTAGCTATAATCCAAGAAAATCGGTTCAGCCGTTTGAAAGTTATCAGCTCTTTTCTAGTTACTGTAACATTCACTTGTCAGGGGTGTTATAAATTTTTAATTTACACTTGCGTTTGTCAGATTTCCGTAATAACGTGTAGCTCCAAAGTTACACCGGCTCAAAAAGTTGTATATAAGTAAATTTTTGTGTTCCTGTAACTTTAAAACCACACAATTTTACGGATATCTTTAATCTACAGACACTATTATATAGGTATTATTTCCTAGAACATGACTACGAAATTTCATTGGCTGTGATTCGTTGGTAAGTATTCAGATGAGAACTACCTACACTACGTTTTTTAAAGCGCACTAGGAATATTTACGCCACTTTTTTATTCTGTAATCTGATGACATGACATGCATAGTTATAATGTTTTCGATGAATTCTTTATTATTATTCAGTATAAAATTTAAAAAAATATTATTAAACTTTTACAAGTTCATACTTTTGAATCTTCAAATGCATCTCCCACTGGTTCGGTACGCCTTTCCTACCGAGAAGAACCAGCAAGAAAGTCGGCGGTTGCTCTATCAAAAGTCCATAAAATTATGTGCTACGAGCTTGCTACGAGAGTCGTAAGTAGTAGGGATGTTATGGATATATAATTTCGGATCCGGATATGGATATGGATATTGGTAAAAAATAATATCGGTTTCGGTTACGGTTATGGATATTAAATTATTTCGGATTATCCGATAGTTTCGGTTACGGATATTAATTTTTTAAGAAACTGTAAAATGTGAACTGATGAAGGTGTCGCAATCCAGCGGAGTGCACAGTTAATTCGTACGAGTGTAGTATTTAGTTAGACTCCGCCCTATCCGAAACTATCCAAAACTTTTATTACGGATTCAGTTACGGTTACGGATATTTTTTTATTTCGGATATCCGATAGTTTCGGTTACGGATATGGATATCCATAACAACACTAGTAAGTAGTAGTTCTCTGTGGTAGTAGATAAAACTGCAAAAGACCTTTGAATTTATGTAGTTCTAGTAGTTAAATCGCGAAATAGTGTGAAAATTCAATATCACACCAACTACGTCCCACGGCGCAGGTACAAACAAACAGTGTCTACGGTCGTGAACTGTGCTACGGTGACGTAGAATGCAGCTGTAAATCAATATCGCATCCTAGGCAGAGTGAACTAGAGTGAGGGAACTGTGAGACGAAATGTCAATTATTACGCTACGGCTAGACGTAAAATCACATTAAAAAACCGGCCAAGTGCTAGTCAGACTCACGCTCTAAGGGTTCCGTATTCGGGTATTTTCCAACATTTTGCACGATAAATCAAAAACTATTATACATAAAAATAAATAAAAATCTGTTTTAGGATGTACAGGTAAAGCCCTTTCATATGATACCCCACTTGGTATACTTATCTTATTTTGAAAATTGAAACACATTTTTTTTAAATGATGTAACCACAAATCCGTGGTTTTCTCATCTATTCCTGTACTTGTGCTATAAGACTTACTAAAGATTTCATGATTCTAGGTCAACAGGAAGTACCCTATAGGTTTCTTGACAGACAGACAGACAACAAAGTGATCCTATAAGGGTTCGTCTTTCCTTTTGAGGTATTGGACCCTAAAAATATAAAAAAAAAAACCCAATTCAGTAGGTAACCACAAACACTAAAAATTAAAAATCTTTTAATTTATTACCGAATATATTATGTACTAGCCGATGCCCGCGACTTCGCCCGCGTGGATTTAGGTTTTTCGAAATCCCGTGGGAACTCTTTGATTTTCCGGGATAAAAAGTAGCCTATGTGCTAATCCAGGATATTATCTATGTCCATTCCAAATTTCAGCCAAATCCGTCCAGTAGTTTTTGCGTGAAGGAGTAACAAACATACACACGCACGCACACACACACACACACACACACACACACACACACACACATACACACACATACAAACTTTCGCCTTTATAATATTAGTGTGATATAAGAGTTAATGTTGTTCTATAATAATATTTTTTGGAGCCGGTGCCAATTAAAAGCCACACGAATCGTTTATTCTTCATATTGTTTTGGGCCTCCACATAATTGGCACCTCATTAGCACCGGTTTTATTTTTGAATTTTAGAATATTTTTATTTTACAATTATTTTTAGTGGTTCATATATTACAATATGCTATGCCTGGTTAAAAATCTACTGTTTACTAAGCGTAAAAGATGTATATTAGCAAGAGTAAATTGCGCGATCATTGTTACCACACTGATTTATTGAGGAGTTTGCTTCTCCATCGCCGAAGATATTTATCAGATCTTTACCAAATTAAAATCGGACCATCTCTAAAGTATGACCTACCAAACAAAAAAGAACCATCAAAATCGGTTCATAATTGGCGAAGTAATCCCGTAACAAACATACAAAAAAAACATACAGTCGAATTAAAACCTCCTCCTTTTTTTGGAGGTGGTTAAAAATAGGGCTACTTTAGGGCTACCTGCATCAAATGTACTAAACATGTCAAAGCTACGACGAATAGTAGAATTTCCCTAGCTGTCGTGAACTGCTTTCGACCTTGGTATACCTATAGATAGGCACTTATCTGCTCTGCTGTTCTAGCCTTTAAGGTGGTTTTCACCTCTGAACTTTTCTGGAAGCCTAGTAGAAATTTCCTAGCCCAGGTTGCTCTTGTACCTATCTAGTTTCTATATAGGTAATACATTTTGTAAAAATCGGTTAAACGGCGCCTTGAACAACTAGCAAACAGTATTTACAAGTACAAAGTTCAAAGTTCTTTCTAATAATTCTGCTCTGTTGCAGAAAGGGTTTTTCATTTTAGTGAGGGAGCCCTAAAACTGTTATGGATATTTAAAGACCGTAAGCCAAAGCTTTTAAAGTTTACATGATTTACGGCGTAGTCTGATAGCATACGTCAACTGTCTTATCTCGCATGCATTTCTCACGTCAGCTACTGTAAGATCTTGAAGGTAGAGTCTGTCTAGTGAAATCTGAGTGAAAAAACCAGCCAAGTGCGCGGGTTCCGCACTCGGGTATTTTTGCCGAAATTTTGCACGATAGATCAAAAACTATTTTTATTTAAAAAAAAAAAATATGTTTTAGAATGTACAGGTAAAACTTTTCATATTATAATCCTACATGTCATAGTTATCTTTCTTTGAAAATTGAAAATACTAATTATTATTCGTTCATGAACACATTTTAATATTTTTATTGTGATGTAACCACAAATTCACGGTTTTGGGATTTTTGCCTTTACTTGTGCTATTACCTACCTACGCTACCTGCGCACTAGCCAAATTTCATGATTCTAGGTCATAGATTTAAAGTATTATTTGGATTTCTGTGTTCTAGGTCAACGCGCAACGGGAAGAACCCTATAGTTTTTTTTTGACAGATAAGACAGAAAGACAGACATACCTACAGACAGACAGACAGACAGATAGACAGACAATAAAGTGATCCTATAAGGGTTCCGTTTTTCCTTTTGTGGTACGGAAGTCGGAACCCTAAAAACCCCCTTTTAGGGTTCCTTATAAAAATATATATCGAGGATCCCTGTGAGTAACAAGGAATAAATGTATTTTTTCATATTTACGTATGATGATTGCTTAACATTGCATTAATCCCGTTTTCTACCATTAGATCTAAGTACATACCTACATAAAAAACACCTATACAAAAAACATACCTAGACTCTAGAGGTTTAAACTGTACAACATAAATATTTTTTTTTAATAAAAATTTGTTTACGGAATAGTTTTATTGATACTAGGGTCCCATAGGCACGCTTCGGATATGAAACCCTAAAAATGGTAATCGCTATTCATCGCCTAAGATAAGGAGCACTTGACATGAGTCAGAGCTGCTGTTCGCGCTCTCGACACTCAAGTGAGGAGAATTGTTAAGCACATTCCCTTCAAAGATGTTTGTAAATTAGCAATTACTTTTTGACTCGTCCCAGCTTTGCTTAGTCACAAAAAAACTGGTCAAGTGCGAGTCACACCTCGCTCTTTTGGAGTTCGGTACTATTATGTCATAATACTTATGAACATCATATTTTGGGTGTAGGTATGAAATATTTCTTTACATAAACCGAATGAAAGATAAAACCGACTTCAAAAACGACAAACACTAAAAAGTAAAAAATAACTTTTGTTTAGCTACACGTGTAATGCACCTAGGTATGAAGTCGAGCGAGCATATTAAAACAAAATTAGAAATCCAAGAGTGAAGCTCGCCCGACTTCATACCTAGGTGCATTACACGTGTAGCTAAACAAAAGTTATTTTTTACTTTTTAGTGTTTGTCGTTTTTGAAGTCGGTTTTATTTTTCTTTTGAAAATTTTTTATTTCACAATTTTGAGTGGCCCTACTGTACTATAATATGCTGTGCCCAGTTAAAACCCTGCTGTTTACTAAGCTATTACACTGATCGCGAGCAATTTGCTCCTATCCATTGAGGAGTTCTGTTCTCCATCTCCGAAGATATTCATCAGATCTTCACCAAATTTATATGGGACCACCTGCACAGTATACCCTTTCAAACAAAAAAAATAATTTCCAAATCGGTCCAGGGGTCTTTGAGTAATCGGGGAACATACATTAAAAAAAAAAAAAAAAAAAATCCCGACGAATTGAGAACCTCCTCCTTTTTTGGAAGTCGGTTAAAAAACCCGAAAAATGTTCGTTTGTTTTGATCACAGCTCACAAACTATTTTTATAAATTGTTGTTTTCGTTCCGTTTTTACCTTTTGGCTACGGACCCTTAAAAAACTAGAGGCCTTTGAAATGTGGTGGTACCGAGAATGCAGCGAAAAAATTGCTTTCAAATTTTTATTAATTAACGTACCTACCATGCCTACCTACACTGGACCTAAGTAAGTAGCTAGATCAGATTAATTAGGTAATAACCTCATACTTAGGTCGGTATGCAGTAGCAAGGTAGTAGCAAAGAAATATTTTGTAAGTAGGTAGATGCAGGTCAATTATTTATGCAAGTTTTTCTATTGGAAAAGTAAACTTCCGCAATTTCTTGCAGACTTCTGAAACTCTTACTGCCGATGAAATCTTGATATTAGGTTATTAATTGACGAATATTGACTTGTATGAAAATATAAATGTATGAAATCCGAGAGACTTACTCAATGGAGAAAATATTAAATGTATGAATAGCTAAGTAACTTACTTACTTACCAACCGTCTAAACTCTAAATAGAAATAAGTAGGAACCTAATGAAATAATGCACACCGAGACCACATGAGACAGGATTTAGCATGATAGGTAGGTGCTTAGGTATCTACCTGTTTGTTACTATCCTACTTACCTATTTATTCATGGATTCTCTAGCTTAAATTGCATAATATGGTATTTAAGTAAAACTTTTAAAATACCTACTTAGCTATCAAACGTGAAAATCTTTTATATGTCGCTTTTAGACTAGATTATTCTCGTTTTAAAATTATATTAAGAATAAGATTTAAAAAAATAATAAACTTACCATGATCGTTGGAGACGGTGTATTGGTAGGAAGGAATGATATCTTGTATTTGCCGCGACGGCGAGGGCGGCGGCGGCGGTCGATAGGCAGTCTCCACGGGCCCGTACGCGAGGGGCCACTCTCGCTCGCCCATGTTGCCGTACGCGCAGTACTCGCCGCCGTAGCCCAGCTGCTGGCTGGACGTGTAGGCGCAAGTGCCGTACTCGATGGCCGGCGCGCCGCCGACGCCCGCGCCGCTGCCGCTCGCGAGCTCGTAGCTCGGTGGCTGAGGCGCAGGAAGCGCACCCATTCCGCCGCACAGGTAACCACTACTTCCGAACTGTGGTTTCAAGGCTTGACACTTGCGCCGGAAACCACGCGGCCGCCGTCGAAAAGATCCCTCTTCG
This sequence comes from Maniola jurtina, assembly GCF_905333055.1. Classification (NCBI taxonomy): domain Eukaryota; kingdom Metazoa; phylum Arthropoda; class Insecta; order Lepidoptera; family Nymphalidae; genus Maniola; species Maniola jurtina. Next base: position 5,233,861 of record NC_060058.1, on the reverse strand, counting down.
AACATGAACTCCGACGACGGATCGATCGTCCAGTAGTGCCCCTTCCCGGGCCTGCCGAGGCCCTTAGGCAGCTTGACGAAACACTCGTTCAAGCTGAGGTTGTGCCTCACGGAGTTCTTCCATCCCTGATAGGAGCTCCGGAAAAACGCAAATTGCTGTTGCAGAAACGCATATATTTCGCTCAGGGTCAGGCGCTTGTTGGGCGAGTGTCGGATCGCCATGACGATTAGGGCTATGTAGGAGAAGGGTGGCTTTTCCTGGCGGCGCGTGGCGGGCGCGCGGCGCGCCGCGTCCTCGGCGGCTTGTTCCTTGGGCTTCATGCGTGCGCGTCGCAGCGCAAGCCGGTGAACAGTGCGCGCCGCCCACCGCGCACGCGCGCTTGCGCCCGCGCCGCCCATCGCCGCGCCCCACGTCCTGCCGACGCCGACTCAGCCTGACACCCACACCCACACACACATCTACCCACGCTAAAACACGTCCAATACACTCGCTGTACTGAAATTCACTCTCATACGTGCCCGTACGCTGTTTATGAAATACAGGTAGGAATCTAAGATTTAAGACCTTTTGTTTTGCAGAAAAATCATTCACATCACAACCAGGAATGGTAATAAGTTGTTTGGAAATTGGAACCTAACCACTTAATTGCGGTTGGAGACGAGTTAAAAATGTGAACCTATTATGCCTATAAAAGAGACATAGGTACCTATCACATGACCTATAAATGACCTATTTGACCTATAGAATAGCAATATTCCATGAAAACATGTGGTAGGTCACACATCATCCTATTTGTTCAAAAAAAATTATTTATTTACATTACCGAACATAAGCATTTCACCTGAAAATATTATGAAACTTATCTAATGGTAAGTACGGTATTGGTCCTGCAACTGAGCAAGACCACGAGTTGACGAGTATCAGGTACGACCTACTAGGTATACCTACGGCGGTTCATGTTATATCTACCATAGACTCCCCAGTGGGACCACGAGTAGGTACATAGTGGTACTGGTATACCGTAGACCCATCAGTAAAATAAAACGTGATGAGACCACAGACCCGTCACCGTGGAGTCATTCCACCGCAATAATGCTATGTTATTGCCGTTAAAAAGAAGCGTAGAGACGTCGCGGTCATTGCGCTGGTCGGTTCTCGCAGCCGGTTAACTCACAAACTTGTACAATATAAACGAAGGAAACCCCGCTTAGACAATAATATTTACCCGTCGCAAGGACGCCTGTCGAATGCCCGCTCTTGACCTAGCACAATTAAACCAAACATTTTACTAGATCTATAAAACAGTTATACGACGTACACCAGATATTTACCATAAAGCGTAAACCAAAAGTTTTGCATTAAACTTGCTCGATTTATTTACACACGCCAGTGTAAACGGGAAGCGGCGAGGGACTTTCATCCTTATATCCAGCACGCACGGATCCATTTTTCAGAGAAAAAATTACCGGAACTAGTGATCAAATCTCCGAGAGTGTAAACTAAACTAACTCGATGGGCAAGTCATTGTAGCAAACAAACTTTGGAACTTTGTAATTAACGTAAGATTTACTTAGTCAATGACATTACCATACATGATATTAAGTAAGTACTAAGTTCATTATATTACTTGGCATAGGTATATCTAATTCGCGATTGCTGATGAATAAGATAGAAGATATAAAACGCACGAGAGTAAAAGAGATAGCGGTCTACAAATGTGAGCCAAGTTTCGTAGATCTTCACTTTAGACACATTACGTAACCTATCATATAGCCTTGTAGCCCTTTTTCTGTATGTACCTACCTATAACATTTTATTTTACCTATGCCTACCTCATACAAAACCACTAGGCGATGGGGGCGGTAAGAGTCCGACATATCCTCAATGCCTCATCGGACGCGGTAGTCGACATGACGGATTTACCATCGAAAAATAAGAAACGCAGCCTTTATCAGAAGGCAGACTTCAGAAAAAGTCATAATTTTTGATATCTATAAACATATTTTGCCACTTGTCCAAGTTTTGCAACTTATCGAGAAGAAGGAAATTGATGCTCTGGAGATGTGGTGCTGCAGTCGAGTGCTAGGAGTCTCATGAACCGAATTCTGTTCAAAAAGTCTTTATCCAAGAACTTTGCTTTCGGCGTTAGTACAGAGTCGCATATTAAAATTCTTCGAAGTCTTCACGTGAGAGTGACTCCTTCGAGCGTCTTGTCGTGCAGATCAAGGTGGAGGGCACCAGAGGCCGAGGAAGTCACCCATTCGATTGATCAATCAAGTCAGCTATGGGTGCCTTCAAGGGTGTAGCAGGCCGTCAGCCAGCAGGGCGAATTGGCTAATGTCATGAGGCGTATAACATATTCTGCCCTTAAAAACGTTGCTTCGTGATAACCACGACCGCTAGAAGAAAATAAACATATTTCCATAGATCTATAATCCATTACAGCATCTAAAAATACAATGCTGGTGTCGACGGAGCCGGGGATCGAAGCTAGGCGCGGCGTCGCGTCGGGTTGCTGATCTCTACTGTAAACAGTCGCGCCGCCTGTAGTAAACAATACCTCTATAACACTTTGATGATATTACATTATGCTTAGCTCTTTACGACTTTCAGCATCCAATCAACTTTTAACAAAAAATTAACCTACAGATTCTCTACGACATTTAACATCTAAGTTGGTTGGTATATATAGGTATTCTACTCTATAATGCAAAATAATAAATCTGAGATGTGTCTGGATTTTATATACCTACCTACGACTACCTATCGGCGAGCGAGCCGATCCTGCTCGGAGGCGGAGACATCAGGGCGGCGTTCTGATCAACTGATCAACGTCCTGATTCGTCTATTCAATAGTCCCTGGCGCTAGGACTTCGAGGTCGCGAGTGGCTAGAGTATGGCCCTAGCCGGCGACCCTGAGAAGTCGGTAGCTTGCCGTGGCACAAGCTGCCGTGCCTGCATGAGGGTAGGGAAGTGCATCGCTCAGGAGGAGTCCAATGGGCGGCGCACGAGAGGCACCGGCGCACGTTCGTCAGAGTTCCCGGAGCCTCTCAATATGTGCTGAGGAGGGCCACCGAGGGGGTTTTGGTGGGAACAAATCCCACATAACCCGAGTAGGTATCTTATGAAGATTTCCCCCTCGAAAAAAAAAAAAATGTGCCTACCTACATGTTAAAAATACCTACATATGTAAAGTTCTGTCTGTCTGCTCTTGTTTTTCTGGGCCAATCTTGAAAATGGCTGAAACGAGTTTTTACCAAACATTTTTAGAATTTCGTATCCGAAAGGTGCGCGGCGGGACTCTATTATTACTAAGCCTCCGCTGTCCGCCCGTCCGTCCGTCCGTCCTTCTGTCTGTCAGCGGGCTGTATCTAATAAACCGCAATAGATAGAGCATTGAAATTTCCACAGATTGTATATTTCTGAAACAACATATACCTACTTAATAAAGATTTCAAAATGACCCATGTTTTGAAAAAGTATACAATCTTGTACGATTGTACGGAGCCCTGCGTGCGAGTTTTTAACAATATTTGACTATCAAAAGTCTCCTATTAAAATAGCTCTATACATTAGGGTACCTACTACCTATATACACCTACTCAAACCTGGCCTAGGTCAATATAAACAGCCACGTCGTAGCTGCCAGTGATAAGACTCACGACCCATGAGTCGTGATACTTACTCAAGTAAGTACCTAAGTACTGGTCACTGGCAGTCATGTCAGTTAGGTAGGTACATACGATAATAAAAAGGCTTATGATTCTACATCCTTTTCTTTCTCTCTCTCTCTCAACAACTAAGAGTCGGAAAGTTAAAGAAGTTCATTGAAAATAATATATTGAATCAAATCATCTCGTGTAGTCCCACTGTCCCCATACAACGGGGACAACGGGATTCGAATAGCTAAAATGTCGCAAGTTACTTACCGCTACATCGCGGATTTAGTATTCTTAATTTGGACGCATAATACCTACCTGCCTAGGTGTAGCGTGTATTATTAAGTAGGTTAACTAGTAGACCAAGCTATGTCCTGAATTTTACCTACACACGGGTCAAACAAAACTCAAAATAAGGAGAAAATTTAGTTTTGAGTAAATATTCTTTCAGATAAATTTTCATTTCGTGTTAAGGGGCAAGAGACGGGCCTGTCCGCGAAATTCAAATTTAATTTAGTTTTTCGCAATTTGTAAACTAATACGACAATGTAGGCTTATGGTATTTTAATTGCGACAATGGTAGCATCATCCTCACAGGTTTATATAAAAATCTTTACTTGAAAGGGTCCAGTTTAAGAAATTAATTCTAGTATCGACTAATTTGTGAGAATAGTCGATACTAGAATTAAATTAAATCTAGTATTTCGACGAATGCATTTGCACGAATTGAAATTAGGTATAATGTAGGTATCTACTCGGAAAACTTGATGCAGTAACAATAAATTAAAGTGGATCTACTTTTCTCACTCTAGCTCGAATTTAGATACTGTAGCAAAAAGAGAGGAAGACGTCTATGACGTATACGTTGAGACGCCAGGCTCCGCCCACAAGATGGCGTGATAGTACGGACGGCAGCGCACGCGCATGCTCTCGCACGTAGGCTTAGTATTAGTTTGTACATCTCGATAGCGTTGATAATCTTCGAGTATCGACACATAGTGTATATAGTTTGTAGGTGTCAATGTGAAACAGACCTAAGTCAAACTTGAAAACTTGAAGAGCCCCAGTATGGACGTTAAGTAAGACTAAGTACATTTTTCGTTCACTATATACTACATAGCATTCGTGACGCGCAGTGGCACCTACTCAGTAGCTGTATAATAATAATTAATTATTATCCGGCCGCTGAGAGACAGCGATTATGTACAGAGCGTATTGTCGGCTTGGTATAAACGAAAAGTAAGTATGTATGAAAAAGCAGTGTGCTTTCTCATATACATAGAGCAGCATACTGCATAGCTCTCGCTAACATAATTCGGTGGCCGATAAAAAACGCACCTACCGTTAGGTGTGCCACGCGCTTAGGTTCATTTTACGACGTAAGGTTAGGTTTGACGTTATTGTGTTACGATTATCGAAATCTATTATCGTTGTCGAGATATAAAATCGTACTAAGGATATATACTGATCAGTGATCTTGAACCCTCCATTCATCACCATTTACGAGCCAGCTATGTTTGCTTTGAGGTTTTTACGGTTTCGCCTTAAAATTCGTATGCAATTAGACGTTTATAGTTCCTTGTAAATTGATTGTCGGTCTCGGTTGGGAACCAGTCCACGTCTGAAATCTTAATAGGTACCTATATACCTACTACTTACTTAAAATTTCAAGTTCAGAGGTAGCTAACTTTCGATAAATTATGTACTCAATTTTTTAATAAAGGATACCTAAGTTTGCGGTTGACGACAAGCATGCCTTAAGAAAAGCAATGATGAGGTAGGTCTAGGTTATTCACGCTCACTCATTTTTGCACCGCCGAGTTTCTTGCTGGTTCTTCTCGGTAGGAACGGCATTCCGAACCAGTGGTAGATTATTTTGACGATTCAAAAGCACTTGTATAAGTTTAATTGAATAAAAACATTTTGAATTTGAATTTGCATTGAATATCACATATTATACCTATCGGTGGAAGTAGGTAGATATGCAAACATAGGCATGTATTATACAAACCTTTGTATTATATTAAGTAATTTCAGAACATTGAGTACCTATATAGAAAACTCTCAGGTAGGTATGAAGGTTTCCTCACGATGTTTTCCTTCACCTTTAAAGCAAGGTACCTACAAACCCGCTTCGATCAGTACTTGGCATTCTCGATAAGGTCAAAAATGAGATGCGTAAGATATTTTATAATAATTATTAAATTAGGTATCTGACCATTCTGCCTGCCTAAGTTCCTGCGCACAAGGCCTACGCAGCAATTAATATTTTAAATATGATATTGTTACTAAGTCGGCCTCGTTGATAGTGTATATCATGTATCAAGTAACTTGATACCTTATTTAGAAAACAACTAGCTGACAAGCTTAAATGCATAGAGATGCTGTACCCATAGAGGCAGAATTGTCACCCCGCAAAGCGACCACAATATGTTACCTAATTATGTAGAGTTAAGTACATACACTACTTTATCTAAACTCATATAGACCTACTTAATGTAATATTTTGTCATAACTCATAAATTCTTGGTAAATATTGCAGAAAACGTAGTGTTTATTATATTTTACTATACTGAAATACAGGTATAGAATTCTTCATAGTATTAAGTACCCACTGAGCATACATTTTCCACCACAAAAAAAAATTATCAACAAAAATACAGTAATTACTTATACCTCATACAGGTACCTAACTACGTGCGGGGATTTGCCGCCATCTAGACCTGTGAAAAAGGTCGAACTGTACTATAAAAGAAAAAATTCTTTCAAATCATTTTTTTTTCATTATTTTCCTAACAAAACAGCGCATTTGGGACTTTTTTTTTAATTTAAACATGTATGTGAACAAAGTATATAAAAATATAATATAATAGATAAAAATAATAGTGTTCTCCGATCGAATTTTGACTTCGCTTTGACTTTGACCTATCTCTGTTCATATCTGTGGTGAAGCAAAATTCCGGTTCGGAAAGAAATTTCTACTGAGAAGACTTTGACGCTAGGTTTGTATTCACACTGTCTGGCATGGTATTCATTTTTCATTTATATTTATGCCCTTTGCCACTAAAGAGTTAGTAAAAAGATTTTTTTAAATGTAAACAAAGTAGTATACGCATCTCTATAGTGTAATAACTCAGTGCGTGTAGGTAAAATAATTAATAGTCTCTAAGCTAAACAATTGAACAATTACTATACTAGCATGTCTTGCAGTTTGTGAATAGCCATTAGTAATTATCTCGACATAGTGCCTAACTACCTACCTAATTATCTATACTAATAAATAAAATTGGAGTGTCTGTCTGTAATATCGAAATAACTACCGCATATTAAGGTCATATGGTTATTTGAACGATACTATAACCGAATTACACGTTTTTAAAATTTTTGTCTGTCTGTCTGTCTGTTTGAAAAGGCTAATCTTGGGAACGGCTGAACCGATTTTGACGGGATTTTCACAGACAAGTAGAGAATTGACCAGGGAGTAACATAGGCTACTTTTTTAACCGACTTTCAAAAAGGGAGTTGTGTTTTTCTACCTATGTACACCGAAATCTCCGAGATTTCTGAACCGATTTGCGTCATTTCTTTTTTAATCGATAGAGGAACTTTGCGACATTGTTTCATAAAAAATTTGGAGTCCAACTCCTCAATCCTGATGCTGCAGGGGATCTGACCAATCCACGCGGGCGAAGCTGCGGGCATCAGCTAGTTATAAATATTATTGTGTTCCGGCCATCAAGACTAGGGTTGCCAGACCCGTCCAGTAGTTTGAGCTATGCGTTGATAGATCAGTCAGCCTTTTCCTTTTCCTTATAAATAGTAAATAATAATATGTACTAAGATAATGCCAATAAAACATTTTTAATAAAACTTTAATAAAAACTAGCGGCAATAATATTATGTTGTAAACTTGTTGTAAACCAAAATTTTCTCATGTTACGCGTTACTAAAACTTGTGCTAGACATATTATTATTATGACATAGACGACCTAGGTTTTGCAACTGCAGTGCATTGGCGAGCACTCTAGCTGTCTGACCAAAGCCTGAAAGTTTTAGGTACTGATGCTCCGCCCAGAAACTATTTACGCATGCGCTTAATCCAGGTTAAACCTCTTCAGAACTTCTGTTATTCTGGTAAGTTAACTTTAAAGTTAGGGTTAAAATAACCTCTTACATCTAACCTAAACTTCCGTTAGTTAAAGTTATACCTAGATAATTTTTCAATAAATATTCCATCATATTTCCATCACCTACCTACTTGATATACTTATCTATCCAATTTAACTAACAGAAAAAGATAAACTTTGAAACTAAACAGGTACCTACTAATGATTTCAGGAAGTCTTAACCATTACGCGACGAAAGCTGCTCCACCGCTTCTCCAGTAGGTACCTAAAGCAAATAAGTACAGTACATTTCACTGTTTCCTACGAATGTCGATAGTAAATTTCATTTCAATAATTAGCTTGCTCATTAGGTTAGTTAAGACCTAGGTATCTAACATAACAGGTAGGCCAAGTGACCAATACCTGCTTGAGATAATTTGTTTCAAAAACGACTTGTTCACGTGTTGAAATCTACGTACCTATCTATCTACTTGCCTGCATCATTTGATCTCCAAATCCCTGCGCAATGACGTACGGCACAAAAGACGAAGGCGTACATTAGGGCAAGTGAAGCGTAGGATAACCAGACTGATCCAGATAAGAATTCCGGACACAACTGGTTATTTTACACAAAAAATCCTGAAAAATTAATTGTGCTTAGGTAAACTAGGTATATAATGGGAACAATTTTTTCAGTAAGTAGGTAAGTATCTATACTAATAAATAAAATTGGAGTGTCTGTCTGTAATTTCGAAATAACTACCACATATTAGGGTCATATGGTTATTTGAACGATACCATAACTGAATCACACGTTTTTAAAATTTTTGTCTGGCTGTCTGTCTGTCTGTTTGAAAAGGCTAATCTTCGGAACGGCTGAACCGATTTTAACGGGATTTTCACATACAAGTAGAGGATTGACCAGGGTGTAACATAGGCTACTTTTTTAACCGACTTTCAAGAAGGGAGTTGTGTTTTTCTACCTTTGTACACCGAAATCTCCGAGATTTCTGAACCGATTTGCGTCATTTCTTTTTTAATCGATAGAGGAACTTTGCGACATTGTTTCATAAAAAATTTGGATTCCAACTCCTCAATCCTGATGCTGCAGAGGATCTGACCAATCCACGCGGGTGAAGTTGCGGGCATCAGCTAGTTATAAATAAATAGACTTGTCGAACGAAATTATTTTCAAAAGTGATAATTCAGTGATAAGTATAGATAAGTGATGTTAAATATATTAAAATTGTAGGAATATGTTCAAACTTAAAAGCGTGGCAACCCTGACTCTGCCCTTTCCTTACTCTTTCCTAATACTCTCAACTCTCGATTGATATCTATTAGGTAACCCGTGCGAGGCATGGTAGTTTATGTAATGTACATTGTAAAGTGTTCCATAAAAACACCTTTGAAATACATTTTAGAGATTAGAGACCATTACAGTCCCAATCCAGATAATACCTATAGACCAATCAGTCTAACAAATCTGATTTTTTGGCGAATAGTTCGACAATCCTGCCTACTAACAGTCTATAACAGATCGGAATAAACATAACGCTTCAGATCTGTTAGACCGAGCAGTTGACAGGCTGGACTTTTTACCGATTTGTTCGATCAATAGAACAGCTACGAGTACAAGTGTAAATTAAAAATTTATAACACCCCCGACAAGTAAAGGTTACAGTAACTAGAAAAGAGCTGATAACTTTCAAACGGCAGAACCGATTTTCTTGGATTATAGATTAAAACACTCTCGATCAAGCCACCTTTCAAACAAAAAAAACTAAATTAAAATCGGTTCATTAGTTTAGGAGCTACGATGCCACAGACAGATTCACAGATACACACGTCAAACTTATAACACCCCTCTTTTTGCATCGGGGGTTAAAAATCTCAGAACGAAATTGATGATGATTACACCCCGCCGTGCGTCGATAAGCTACCTACCTTAAAAAGTATGTTTTAATTGTGATTAAAAGTTTGCGCTTGACGATAATGATTGATTTTGGAAGCGCCAGTAATCATACTACCAAGTAATAAGAAGCATTTTTTTATGCTTATGGTTTTTTTTATTTATTTATTATTATTGACATTAGAAATATACAAAAAGTTTTTGTTACATTCAGTTTTAATTATTAAATATTATATAAATTACATGGTTCGCTAGCGATTTTTACAAAATGTACTTAATCTGAATAAATCACATAAAGTTATATCACACTAATATTATAAAGGCGAAAGTTTGTATGTGTGTGTGTGTGTGTGTGTGTGTATGTTTGTTACTCCTTCACGCAAAAACTACTGGACGGGTTGGGCTGAAATTTAGAATGGAGATAGATTATACTCTGGATTAGCACATAGGCTACTTTTTATCCCGGAAAATCAAAGAGTTCCCACGGGATTTTTAAAAAACTACATCCACGCGAACGAAGTCGCGGGCATCAGCTAGTAGAGTTATATATTAAGGCGTTTTAGCTATGTCCTAGAAGATGCCTATTCATCTTTTGCCTTGAACGTATTTATGCTAAGTAGGTACTTATACTTGGCAGGGAACACGCACACTGGAAAGGCATATACGCCTTAGCGGTTCGTATCAGAAACGTTGATCAAAAACGTTTCTTACAATCAATCGACCTTCATCTTAAGAAAAATTTTACGAGACATTTCACCGCGTTTAATAGCCTCATCGGGTGACAGAAGGGCTGGCTCATTTTTGCGCAACGGATCAGCCTGGCTGTCCAACGCGGAAATGCAGCCAGTATTCTTGGCACCATTCCACGCGGGCATGATTTGTATAGTAATTAGATAAGGCTAGCTTCAAGTATTATTGTAATATTTTCATTTAAAAAAAAAATCAGGAAATGTCCGGATAATTCCGACCGTTTGGTATACAAAGTAAAGCGTATCCGTAAATTACATTTTATGACGACGTAGCCATGTGCATCGCGTCCATCGACGACGCCCGGCTTCGTGGCTGGAGCGCAATTCGCGACGCGACGCGTCTCTGCTTTATGGGCGCAGAGCGTAGCTTTGAGAATTCTGGGCAATTGTTTTAATACCATCGATGTGTTTAATACGGAACAGGCTTGAGGAAGCATGAGAATAATAACTCTCCAATTTTCTGACCGAATTTCGTGCACCGCACCACAGCCAATCTTAATGGAAACTAGACATCGGCGCGCGGTGTCACCTCCGTGTCTCGGAGAATAGGAACCTACCTTCTTATTTTGTGATTGGTTGGATACGTAGTACGGAAGACGTACGTATTAACTAACCTATAGTTATGAATATTTTTGAATAAACGAATAAGATAGGTAAGTAGTACGTAAAGCTCTCACCAGGCGTGTTGAAGGCATCATAGCTAAGTACCTATACCTACCATAACATCTAAAGCACCGGGTTAGCCGCATCTCTTGGTGTCTTCGAGGTTTCTACAAATTGTTTATGTTCTACAAACTATAGAAATACATAGACTGCTAAAATCATAACACTTCCTTTCGGCTTTGCCGTAGTCGGGTAAAAACGGACTGAATGGGCACAATGGGTATGCCCTATGCTACTTAGTTGGCGATTGCCAAGCGGTATCAAGAATGTTATTCAACTAAAGTTCCTTCCTAATAAAACAAATAATGGCTGCTGTCATTGAGCCTACAGTACCTACCTAACTACTTAACAAAGTAATACTACCTAGTTACTTTCTGATGATGATGATGATATCAGCATTCTACATTTAATTACAATTGCTCACAGGAATCACCGGGGCCGTTTGCAAGTAACGCCTACATTCGCCCGGAGCTGAGTAGAGATCCATTACAAGACGTAGGCTAATGTAAACAACTGCAGCGTCGGCCGGCAAGTTTAAAGACATTGCTCACAGCAACTGAGACTACGAAAAGCTTTTTGTTCATGCCGCACAAGAAGATTTTATATTTGGACTTCGTACATAGATCTTTTGGCGGTCAAATTACTCAAAACACTCGCGCAGTTTGCGCTGGGTTAATAATTAATTTATGTATGACGAGCGATTAGGTACCTACTCGCCTGACAAAACTACACACTCGTTTCTCGTTGCTCGCCAACTCGTTAATCTTCGGCGGTCGGACTCTTGCCTAATCGAACCTCTGAGTGTCGATTGCGGTAAAATAACAGCTCAGTAAGAGTACCTACCTAACGAACGCATACAACTAAATAAAAAGTTGGCATGAAAAGATGACCTTACATGTTTTTAAATTAATTTTTGAAGAAACAAATACCAACGTATTTTTTTTTGAAAAACACAAAACGATCAATAACTCAAAAACGAGCTCTTTTTGCCCATAGGTGTTTAGGGGTCATTTGATATCATTTGATCTCCTCTACAACCTCTCAAAGTGAATTTAATTTTCACGTATGGATATTACCTATACCTATCGCTTAAAAAAAGGTTTCTGATTTTAAATATTATTAAAAAATACTAAAAAAAACGCCAAAATCGGAGCTGTTTCTCAGGACTTCCGACGAAAAGGCTTTACTTATTAACTCCACTAATTCGGTATTGACTAAAATCATATAGGTATTTGCTTATCGTAAATACGAAAGCATTAGTTAGGTACATTTTTGAGGGATTTTAGGTATCTAATTACATAAATATAAATCTATCGGTTGTACAATCTAGATAAGATGCCGTTCTTTTCCATTCAATTCGCATCTCATATTTTTCCACGATAAAAGTAAAACATTTGCGCATTTAAAAATTATTTTAATTTCATTCCGAGGAATGTTGCAGTGCCTGAGATCAAAGAAACAAACGCAAAAATGTTCCAGAAATAGAGTTGAATTCATTGGTAATCATACATCAAACGTTTAGGTACATTCGTTCCTCATTTCTGAGTAGGTACAAAAAAAAATAGTTCGCCAACTAGCCGAAGCATTTGAAAACTCTACTTTTGCGTTATGTACCTATCACCCAAAATAAAGCACCAATAAACTTATGGGTAGGTAAACCTTTTGATTACTAGAATTCAGCGAACGTATCGTAACGTCCGAAAACTAGGTACCTATATGTATATACCTATCAATATCTTAAAAACCGGCCAAGAGCGATTCAGACTCGCGCACCGAGGGTTCTAAACTCGGGTATGTTTTCGGACATTTTGCATGATTAATCAAAAACTATTACGCATAAAAATAAATAAAAGTATGTTTCAGAATATACAGGTACCTAAAGCCCTTTCATGTGATACCCCATTTGGTATAGTTATCTTAGATTCAAAATTAAAAATACTAACTATGTATTACTTGTTCATGAACACATTTTTTTGTGATGTAATCACAAATTCACGATTCTAGAATCTAGGTCAATGGGAAGTACCTTATAGGTTTCCTTATAGACGGACAGACAGACACGACGACAAAATGATCCTATAAGAGTTTAGTTTTTCCTTTTGGACTAAACACCAAAGAGACAGATCGTTTTAAATTACAAAAAGTTTTTGTGTGGCGTTTTAGGATCCAACCCTTCCATCGCGAAGGTAAATTAACCCTCGGACGGCGGATGTAAACAAAAGTAAATCACGCCTGGCGCATTCGGCCACATGTGCGCTAACCGAGGTTAAAAAACCTAGCAGTTGGTACGAAACTAAGAAAAAAAGCCGATGTTTTACAACATGTCTGGCGAGATATCTACAAGAGTGGCGCGGGTGTGAGCTGCGCAGAAACAAGCCAGATCACTAAACTGCTAGTTGAAGTTATAAATAAGTGAGGATGAACGCCGAAAACAACCGTAGGTAATCCATCGTCAAAATTGCATCAGTATGTTTGTACGAACAGTTTGTGTGTGTGCGTACTGCGTGCCTTAGCTTTAAAGTATAGGGTTGAATCAAAATAAATACCTAATTAATAATGGAAAATCGTAATGACATGAAGAACACAATATCGTAATGACATACAAACTTTCGCCTTTATAATATTAGTGTGAAGCTATATTTTAATATGAATTGCTTTAACGGCGAAGGAAAACTTCGTGAGGAAACCTACATACCTGACAGTTAGATTAATGTTCTCAAAGGTCTGTGAGCCAATACGCACTAGGCCAACGTGGAAAACTATAAGTCAAACGCTTGCCATTCTGAGAAGAGACCCATATTGAACCAGCGACGACGGTCCATATGAATCAATCCGTCAACGTAGACTACACAAACAAACCTATAATTTACCCCCTTAGTGGTTGAATTTGCAAAAAAAATAATCTTAGCGGCTGTAGTTCAATCATAATAGCTAAGTATCTACATGACAAATTTTTTAGCCTGATTCGTCCAGTAGATTAGTCAGTCAGTCAGTCTGTCACCATATATATTTAGATTAGTGTATGCTCGCGTCTTCGTTCGCGTGGACTACATATATTTCAAACCTCTATTTTAGCCCAGGCCTCATCCGTACGAGCGCTTTTTTGACATCCGTTAATAAAGCGTTCAAATAGAACAAAATATGTATTCCCAAGTATCTGTTCACCCGTCAACGCTTTTTTATCGCGCACTATTGTATTTCCAGCGCAACGCCGGGTTTTAAAATGCAACGCTTTTTTAACGCTCGTGTGAATTAGGGCTTAGGGATTGAATGTTCTAAAATCCTTTCTTATCGGATGTCCAGGTTATAATAGCTATCTAGCGAAGTACATGCCAAATTTCAGCCCGATCCGTCCAGTAGCTTGAGATGTGCGTTGATAGATCAGTCAGTCAGTCACCATTTCCTTTTATATATTTAGATATCATTTGAATGCTCTAAGACAAAGGGATCATGCATTGTTCAATGTTCAGGATACAGCCATCAATGTTCCCTTTGTTTTCCCTGCGCCATGCGCGGCTCTAAGAAAATATACAAATCTCGAAATGTAACCGCGCCGTGGCCACACGCTCGCTCCGTATTTTGCTATTTTGACTACTCATTAGTAAACTTTTTAAACATTTGGCTTGTATTTTAACTATATTAAAAAAAACTGGCCAAGTGCGACATACAGACAGACAGACAGACAACGAAGTGATCCTATAAGGGTTCCGTTTTTCCTTTTGAGATACGGAACCCTAAAAAAGCTACCTAGGTTGTAGGTAGCCACATAAATCATCATCACGATCAACCCACAACCGGTTTACTACTGAGCACGGTTTTCTCAAAATGAGAAAGGGCTGGCAAGTGCGAATTGGCAGACTTCAGGTAAATGTTGTATAGAAGCATAACTTTGCGGAAGTCCATGACATACAAGGAACCAAAAGTTTAATTTGTTCTAATCCGCTAAACCAGACAAAGTATAAGGCGCAACGTGCAAAATGCTAAACTTGCAAAATTTGCCATTGGGCATTGTAAGGTATATCTACCTACATCTCCTGAGGATGCTCCGGTCAAACGTGCGTCGAATGGTTTTGGGATTTGTGTGGTGCTGCGTGGTAGTGGCACGTATTGCTTGCTTGGTGGCTGGCTTTTGCTGCATGTTTAGCAGCGGGGGGGCGGGCGGTGCATATCGCATGCTACATGTTGCACCATACAGATTTGTCTGGTTTAGCGGATTGTAGCAAATTAAGCTTTTGGTTCCTTGTAGACTTCAATTAGTAAACTTTTAAACAATCGGATTATATTTTAACTAAGAATGTAAGTATTTAAAAATCTACCTAGATAGTAGGTAGCCATATAAATCCATTACCGGTTCAGTACTGAGCGCGGGTCTCCTCTTAGAATAAGATAGGTTTAGCCATAGTCTGGCAGACTTCACACACCTTTGAGAAAATTATGGAGAACTCTTAGGCGTGCTTGGCTATCACCACAGGCCACGCGAAGATTATAATATTATTCTTAGATAAATAATGGACTAAGAGCAGCGCGTACCAGACCTTCATCTATACTAATAAATAAAATTGGAGTGTCTGTCTGTAATTTCGAAATAACTACCGCATATTAAGGTCATATGGTTATTTGAACGATACTATAACCGAATCACACGTTTTTAAAATTTTTGTCTGTCTGTCTGTCTGTCTGTTTGAAAAGGCTAATATTGGGAACGGCTGAACCGATTTTGACGGGATTTTCACAGACAAGTAGAGAATTGACCAGGGAGTAACATAGGCTACTTTTTTAACCGACTTTCAAAAAGGGAGTTGTGTTTTTCTACCTATGTACACCGAAATCTCCGAGATTTCTGAACCGATTTGCGTCATTTCTTTTTTAATCGATAGAGGAACTTTGCGACATTGTTTCATAAAAAATTTGGAGTCCAACTCCTCAATCCTGATGCTGCAGGGGATCTGACCAATCCACGCGGGCGAAGCTGCGGGCACCAGCTAGTTACTTTATAAAAGCTGAAAGTTTCTCTGCGGATGCTCCCCACCACATGGAGGAACGATCAGCGACTGTGAAGTTTGGATCAAGATGCCTTTGGGAGATAACACAGTTGAATAAAGGTGTAAAAAATCGTACATCAAAGTAGCTAATACATAGTCTAATTTTTCATATTTTCTTGCCAGAAGGGGATGGACAAGTTACTACCTGGTAAGATCGATTAACTTAAATCAGAATAAAAATAAAAATATGTACCTACAATTGATCATCATTTAATATTTTAAGACATAACCGTGGACGTCCACTGCTGAAAATACGCCTTTCAGCACTTTTACACTCGATAAGCTTCTCGTACTAAGTACTTACTAATTCGCGTTATCTTATTTTAAAAATAAAAACAATTTTTATTGACTAAATACATCGATGACTAAAAGTTACATAAATTAATGAGTATTTTTCTATTCGATAAAACAAAATTTTCCGTGCATAAGTTTAACATAGACAGTCACATTGCACAATTAATAACGTAAATTAAATTTTAATTATAGGTAAGTACATTTTAAAGCAAATTATTAGGAATCAAAGGTGCCTGTCTGCCCTGGTGAATATATGGGGTAGAAGTTGTCGCTTCGGGTCCCGAGGTTAGTTGCGCCGCGTAGTAGAGAGTCTCACCATCTTGCACGGGTTGCACATTGGACAAATTAAGAAAGTCCATACTTGAAGTCTGGCCATACTGTTCCATTAGCAAAGCGCTCATTTCGTCTACGTGTGACCGCATGTGGAAATTTAAGTGACTGCTCTGCTTGAACCTCTTCTGGCAAACCGGACACCCGAATGGCTGTATGTTCGTGTGAGTCCTCATATGTTGACGGAGGTGGACAGACTGCGAGAAACATTTGCAACATATAATGCACTTGAACGGCTTGACTTTCGTATGGGTCCGCAAATGCTGGTCCAGACCCGCCTTCTGTGTGAAAGCTTTTCCGCAAAACTTGCAAATGAATGGTCGAATGCCATTGTGCATACGCATATGTTGTTGCAGACCACCGATTTGAGTAAAGCGCTTGGAACAAATTGAGCATTGGTGTGGTTTTATTTTCGCATGCACGATACGTTTATGCTCATCATATTGGGTGCTATCGAAGAAAGCCACTCCACACACGTGGCATGTAAATGAAACTACGTTAGTCGATTCCATCTGAGATGTCAACGCATTGGTCGGATATATCGGATTCCTGTCTAGACGTTTCTCACACACTTGACAACGCAAAACAGCCTTCCGCCTCTTCGTGTGCTCTTCCCGATAATGTAAGGAATACTCGCAGCAATTAAAGAATATCTGGCGACACTGTGCGCCTAGATACACGTTTGAAGGTAAAGTGCAAGTAAACGGACCCCTGAAAAAGTTATATGTTACTTTCCTTTGGAATAACAAAATGTGGAAAAAAAAGTAAAAACTTTAAACTTTATTAGGTATACCCATCCAGCACATGGAGAATCTCCACGTGGTTTTAATGCCTTCGACTTTCCTTTGCACCACTAGACATTCCATTATGAAAAAACCGGCCAAGTGCAAGTCAGACTCGCGCACTGAGGGTTCCGTACTCGGGTATTTTTTCCAACATTTTGCACGATAAATCAAAAACTATTATACATAAAAATGAATAAAAATCTGTTTTAGAATGTTCAGGTAAAGCCCTTTCATATGATACCCCACTTGGTATAGTTATCTTACTTTGAAAATTGAAACACATTTTAATTTTTTTTAATGATGTAACCACAAATTCGCGGTTTTCAGATTTATTCCTGTATTTCTGCTATAATACCTACCTACCTGCCAAATTTTATGTTTCTAGGTCAACAAGACGTACCTACCTTATAGGTTTCTTGACAGACACGACAGACAGACAGACAGACAGACAGACAGACAGACAACAAAGTGATCCTATTTGGGTTCCGTTTTTCTTTTGAGGTACGGAACCCTAAAACATTAGCAGAGCATAACAATTTCTACATCATTCAACAAAATTCGAAACCATTATTTACCTTAAATCCACCAGCTTTCTTTCAGGCTTTAATTGTATTTTCTTGATCATGTTACTCAGTCGCGATTTCTTCGCTCCGGCGGTCTCGCAGCTCTCGTATTTAACTATCAAATAGCTCGTACCTTCGCCGTAGGTGCGCTTTGTGATCCCGTCTCGTTCTACCTTTATGATATCTTCATTGGGTTTTTTTAAAGGAATAAATTGGAAATCACAGAGAACATCCAATATCTGAAAAGAAAAACGTTTAATCATTTCGATTCACCGAGATGCATTTTTTCATTGCGAATGTTCTAACCATTCTTTTTTTTTTAATTTGCTTTAAGGATGATGCGCTAAGTGGTCCGTCCGAGATTAGGAGCCGAAACGCTATTATAGGCACAAAAGTTTTGTGCCTAGTTTGTAACAAAAGCATTAGGTAACTCTGATAGCGGAACTTTAGGTAAGTAATTGCATTATTCGGATGTTCGATTATCACACTATCACACTGATATTATAAAGGCGAAAGTTTGTATGTGTGTGTGTGTGTGTGTGTGTGCGTGTGTATGTTTGTTACTCCTTCACGCAAAAACCAATGGACGGATTTGGCTGTTTGGAATGGAGATAGATAATATCCTGGATTAGCACATAGGCTACTTTTTATCCCGGAAAATCAAAGAGTTCCCACGGGATTTCGAGAAACCTAAATCCACGCGGGCGAAGTCGCGGGCATCGGCTAGTGATTATGATAAAATTAATCCAGCTAATCGAGTCTACTGAATTAAGTAGTAGGTGCTTACATACCTCTTCAAATCTATTCGAGGTTGGTTGATAGTCGTCATTGCTCGAACCGTTTGAGTCGTGTTGCATGTTTTTATGGTTTTGTAGAGCATTTGCATTGTAAAACGTTTTCCTGCACAAGTAGCAAACGTAGTTAGCTATTTCTTCTCCTTTCTTTACCACAGGTTTCTAAAAAATAAAAATAAAGTTATTACTACTTACTTATGTATATTATGTATATGTAGATACCTATTTAAAGATAGGGCACACACTGCTGGTGGCAATTTTAGGACAGCTATTATAGTATAGGCTAATTAATATCTTTTATTATGATTCGTCTATTAGATAGGATTTGAAAAAACCGGTCAAGTAGGACTCGCATACCGTAGGTACTCGAAGGGATCCATTACCATCGTACAAGACATACCTACCACTTTTTAATTCTTTTTAATTTTAAGGACTATAAATAGGTACACATTCTGTGAAAATATCAACTCTCTACCAATTACGGTTCGCGAGATACAGCCCGCAAACGGACGGACGGACGGACAGCGGAGGCTTAGTAATAGGGTCCCGTAGGCATCCTTCGGGTACGAAATCCTGAAATGCAGCGACTTTATTTGGCAGTGATATACCTACTCGAAGAAGTCTGACATAGAGATTTATATGGAAATCTATTCAAAAAACAAAAATTATTAGTAGTGATAAAGTGTCACACGTGAGTTATTAAATTATAGGTCAGCTGTTTGTTATTTTTTTTTTATTTGCACAAAAAAAGACGCAACGACCACACCGACAAGCTGACCGACTCCGTCTGATTTTTTCTTGAAGCGGAACTTGACTCTTCAGGGATTCTTGACTCCACGAAAAATAGGTAGGTATCTCAAGACCATGGAACCGATTTTGATATTTTTAGTATGATATTAAATGTACCTAGTTCAAACCAAACCGATCGACAAAAAATCAAAACTTGTACTGAAGTCGGCGCCAAATTTGTAGGTATACCTACCGCTTCTGAAAATATTTAATCCAAATTATATCACAGAAAACTTTACAATAATAACCTTGCTAACTAAAACCAAAGTATAAAACTGCCTACCTAATTTTGTGAGCAAGTTATAGCTAAGTAGGTACCTACCTACCTAGTACAATACGCAAGATGTTCGTGATAGAGGAAGGCAAAAGAATTCAGGAATCTCTTTTTTGTCCTCGCTTTTTTCATTTACATGGAAAATAAAATAGAAACTAAAACTATTTTTACCTGCATGGAAAAATTAACGGACGACGCCGCAGCAGAATTCGAAAGGAACGTTTTTTCCTGCTCCATTTTTTATAAAAATATTTCGCCAACAATTTATCAATTTTATAGGTATAAAAGTACTATGATATAGTAAAATATAATTTGATAAAATAATAATGAAATTCATAATAAAATTATAATTATTAGTTAGTTATTTTTTATCCCCATCAGGAAAGGCAAAGGTCGTAGACCATGCAGCCTGGTAAGTCGTAGATGATAGCGTTTTAAAACACAGGTCACTAACCACAGAATAATAAGTCACTTTTCACAACAAATATTAGTATGTTAGTTATTCTTTAAATCTGTCATAAAAAGTCAGTCGAACCATGGTCGAACCCTTGTCGAACCTAAGTTGAAATGGTCGAAATAACCAATAGGGATGATGACTGTCAACAATAAATTTCTAAGTAGAGGGTCTTCCAAAACTAAAAATAAGTAAAATCCACGTTCGATGCTAGTTTTAAGTTTGCTAACCGTTTTAAATTATCGATTTAAACGAAAAAAGTACGTCAAATTACGTCAAATGTTATGACGTCACATCTGTGAATTTAATAATAATTTCATACAAGCTCCCTCACTAAGCGAGTGTTTTGACGTGTGATAAAAAGTCGCTGATGTCAAATCAGTAATAGTAGTCATCATTCCTATTACAAAAGTACTCTGAGCAAAATAACTTATTAATCCTTAAAGGAATTAATGTGAAATTAACAGCATAAATTAAACAAATTAGTTGCCAGGAAAATTATATTTGTGACAAAACTTACTAAAAGTTAAAATATACGGCAAGTACTACTTAAGAAATAATTTATTTACTACACGACACTATGTTCCTTAATTTTTAGCGTTACTTCAAGGAAGAAACCTTTATTTTTGAAACCCAATTGTACCTAAACCTGTGGATGGCGCTGTTAAATCTTATCCTATGTTCGGAGTGGCCACTAGATGGCGCGGTATTTTTATACATCCTGAATCCTGATCACTGGTACCTATTTACCTAGATGGCGTTAGTATTGTTTTTCATATATTTAAAAACACATTAATTAATTAATATATTTTTATAATTCATTTAGATGTCTTAGATTAAAATAAGACTAAAATATGATCTTATTTCATATCTATTACTGTAAAAGCTAGGAGTACGCCAAACAGTATGCACGCACAGCCCAAAAAAACAATCCTAGTTAAAAGTTAAAACAGATTAAGATCACCAGAAACACCTTGAAATAGGAAATCAAAAGTCAAAGAAATTTTCACAGATAAAATTCGTATTTAAACAGAGGTAACTAACTAGTTAGTCAAAATCTCATTTTATAATGTCGTCTTTCAAGTGAAAAATTTTCATTAATATAATAATATTATCATGTTTTCTTAGCTCCTTTTTAGCTACTGTCTATATCATACTAAACCTATTATATTACATACCTATAAATACTATATACTGGCTACCAAACCTTTCATCAATTCGTTTTATTTCGCACATTCAAAATGAAAAAGTGCCTTTGTATGTTGCCATTTGAAACAAATAAATTAATAAAACATAACATTAGAAATAAAAATATTCTTATGTATATAAATGTATTACTATCTCCATGCTTGTTACACTTTGTTGTATCTACAAGCTCCATCTATCTTTTAACCATAAAAATGTGGTAATTATTTAGCGTGGCCAAAGCTAGCCAAACCCAACAGTATGGGCCAAAGAGTAGGTAAATGTATATAATAATATAAGGTAGTAGGTACGGACGTTCATATAGATGAATAGTGGCATCCATAGATGGCAGTAGTTTATATTTGTAAATTCACACCACCTACCTACACCTACACCTTTCCATAGACCATAGAGTAAGGATTACTCGTGTGCCCGAGCCATAGAGATATAACGAGCTTATTGATTATCAATGGCTAAGCTAAAGCGTAGTCTATGGTCTATATATACATTTATTCTTTGGTGGTAGTTCTTATTTATCTGTGGTTCTCATTATAAATATAACGTACCTAGTATATATGATTACATACATATTCTTTGATTAATTATAAATAGGTCCATGATGCTTAGTCAGCAAACAAATGTCAGTGTCAAAATAGAAATGTCAATGTAACAACGGTTACAGTGTGACCAGATTTAGTAGATTTCTTCTTTTTTGGTAGGTTTTCAGGTATTTAGTTGGTAGAAAATATTTGATATAATATTTTGGTAGAATTGACACATTTTAGATTGTTTTAGAATTTTTTTCAGCTAAAGATGACAGTTTTATATGAAACTCTTTAATGCGGGTATTACCCTTTTCTTTGAATACGATTAGCAGATTATACGAATTATGCTTGTTGTTCCTTGTAAAACACATATTCTCTGACATAACCTAACCATGGATTTGAGCCCATATATCTTGATTATACAATTGTCAATCAAGTTGAAACTGAAGTAGCCTAAAATTGATATTTTTATCTAACAAATGACACTAATTTGGAACTTGTAACGGTTCACCAAATTCTGGGCCCAACGATGTACCTATGGGAGGTGGTCGATCTCTTTTCATGTGGTCAGTTTTTTGTAGGTAGGTACATAAGTACTTATATAGACTTCAGGAAGTACCCTAGAATTTTTGACAAGAGAATGTCAATAAATCTGATATTGGTTTGATAAAATATCTGCCAAGGACATCTTATCCTCATAATTTCAGCATTTTAGCGACAGACGTTACAGATATGCTTCCCCTATACGGTGGAGGGAGAAAATTTCCGGTTTCTTAATTTTCCCGTTGTTTACCATATATTATTTTCCCGTTGTTTATACCATACCAAATTTCAGTCTTCTAGCACTTCAAAAAGTACCCTAGAATTTTTGAGTAGAGGTTTTGATGATCATCAGTAAGGAACGAATTGAAGCTAGATATTTAATACTAGCTGTGCCCGCGACTTCGTTCGCGTGGAATAGTGACTTTTCGGGCAGCATATTTTGATTTACTCGTTTGAGTAGCTAAAAATTTACTTTACAGTGATCGTGATTCTTTAAATTGACATAACTTTTTTATTTATGAACCGATTGACATGATAAACACTAAATGTTAAGTGAAGCTTACTACAATATATTAGTGAAAACCGTATCTAAATCGAATAAGCCGTTTCTGATATTAGCGTGCACAAACACACAGACAAACAGACAAAAAAAATTAATTACAATTTCGGGTTCGGCATCGATATAATAACAACCCCTGCTACTTTTTTTATATATTTCCATTGTACAGACACCACTTTTCTACAATTTTATTATTTTTATATATTTATTTTTTATTATAGATGTTTGATAAGTTTACTGAGGACACCATGAACTGAAAATTTTAGGTTTACGTCATCCAGACCGAAGCTATGACGGTTAGAAAATACGATGAAACGCTACGAGAAAAGGTAACTACGGTATATATTAGCACCCTGTCCGCCGTTTGGCTCGCCTTGGCGGAGGCACTTCCGAGTTCCGTGCCCCCTGAAAAAAACGACTGACATGCCATGAACCTGCAATCCATCATGTTTATCTACTCTAATATTACATTTAATTTGTACGAAATGTAAATATAAGATGCAGACACGTTTATGCTGTATCTAACAGTATTATAAGGATCTTTTAATATTAAAAAAAAGAGAATTTCAGATTATTTACATAGCAACACCACACTGAAGGAGCAGCGTGTCCGTGACATTAAACAAGATGACGGCTAGTTCAAATTTTGGGCATGCGCCAAATGATCCTTGTCACAGAGTACATTGAATATACGGTTCCGTTTCCGTGTTTGTTATTGAAAAGTGATCGAACGAAGCGAATAATTAAATAATATTTTTTAACTTAAAATTTATAATTTGACGGAACATGAATACCGAAAATGTTTGTGATCGAAAATCTAAATCATAAATATAAAATCTAAAATCTGAATCACAAACCTTGTTGAGAAAAGGAAGTTTTATAGAATGAGTCTACAAGAACGTTTGAAACCAGTATTTAAAATATTGAAAATAGTTTCAGTATGTGGTGGCAGTGTTTTGATTGTAACATATCATTTCCATGAAATAAAGAAAAATATAAAGAACATCGTGAACATCAACGTCTTAGACGTCGAGAAAAAATTCACCGCTGAGTATATCTACATAGATGACCCTTCTTACAACGCAACAATGAAGGTGGAACACAGCAGAGAAATGTCGAATTCTGTGGGCCTCAGCCGTATTTGGAAAAGTTTGAAACATTCCCTGGCTTGGAAGTTGTTGTGGGTCTGTCGTCATGGAAGTAAGGAGCAACGAAATTTAGCTATAGAGCAGTTAGCAGCTTTTAAAGATAATAAGATTTGGGACTGCCAGAGAATCGCCCAAGCCTTAGACAAGAATACAGCAGTCCTCCTCGCTCATACACAAGGTGTTGATTTACGTTATTTCCTACCTCCTCCTATACATATTAGAAGAGCTGCTTTAAAATCTCAGCTATTATCATATCAATTTAAGGATATGATCAGCAATGTGCAAATTATAAATCCTCATAGTTGCATTCAGCATTTCCTGTCCAAATATTTTGTTAATTTGCAAGAACAAATAGGAGAAGTGGACAGCTCTCCTCCGAAGCCAGACAATCTCACTGAGAAAGAACTTTGCATACTATGTCTTGATGCTCTTCACCACCATATATTTTTATTTAACCAGCACTCATATGAAAACGACAAATCTATAGATACATTAATTCAAATGGGGATATTGCCAAAATTGGCAGAGTTGATGTTGCGAAATAAAAATGATTCAGAAATTGATTTTGCAGTATTAAAAGTATTAACAGTCTTAAGTTTGTACACTGAGCTAGTGAATGAGTTTTATCAAAGTGGGCTTATTGGAGAACTTGCTCGGTTACTAAAATCAAAGGATATTCGTTTAGCCAGTTCTGCTGCTGTCTGCTTAGCCAATCTCTCTGGGGACTTCTGTTACAGACCAGGCTTATTTTTGTTGTATCCATTATATAGAACAAGAACAATCCATACATGTGACACTCTTCTTGTTCATGGACTTAGAGGTGGTGTGTTTGTCACGTGGCGCCAGAGAGACAAAAAGTGTGCAGAACCAGTTGGCATCATGGATGTGACTGTATCAGATGTGGATTGTGACCCATGTGAAACAGATGTGGATGAAAACAAAAATAGATATTTAGATCCTGAACTTGAAATGGTTTTAGAGGAATTGAAGGAACTAGAAGATGAAACTCTTTTGTCAAGTTTTGAAGTTGTTCTAAATGACATTCCGATTGAGGCCAAGAGGGATGCAACTGATGCTATACTTATGGCTAAGTCAAAGAGGTTGGCATTATTGCAAGAGGATGAAGACAAATGTAATCATACATCTTGTTGGCCTAAAGACTGGTTGCCTAAAGATTGCAGTAACATAAGGATACTGGGTTTCAATTATTGGAGTAAGCTTTCGGATTGGTTAGAAGGATGCCCGTTGCAAACTGCAGATATAGTTGCCCGTGCTGAAGAACTGGCTTCTGCACTGATTGATGCTCAAGTTGGAACAAAGAATATGGTTTGGCTCGCTCACTCAATGGGTGGCCTCATTGTCAAACAGCTGTTAGTTAATTCTGCCCAACAAAGTGATGAATCTCTTAAAAGACTGTGTCAGAAAACGAAAGCTGTGCTATTTTACAGTACACCACATAAAGGTAGCTCATTAGCAACAATGCCCCGTGCTGCTGCCTCTGTTCTGTGGCCTTCACAAGA
The DNA here is from genome assembly GCF_905333055.1 of Maniola jurtina. Classification (NCBI taxonomy): domain Eukaryota; kingdom Metazoa; phylum Arthropoda; class Insecta; order Lepidoptera; family Nymphalidae; genus Maniola; species Maniola jurtina. Next base: position 5,207,947 of record NC_060058.1, on the reverse strand, counting down.
TGTCAAACAATTACAAGAGAATTCTCCAGAATTGCTTGAACTACACAATTTATTTCTAAATTTTGCTGACACATTCAACTGGGAAACCATTAGCTTTGCGGAAACTTTGCCTACTTTAATAACTGCATTCAAAGTTCCTGTACATTTTGTGGAACCTAATTCTGCAGACCTAGGTCGTGGAGTGTTTTATCAACTACCACTTGATCACTTGTCTATATGCAAACCAGCCACGAGACAATCCATTCTTTACACAACAGTATTAGATAGTCTGCAGCGAGCAACTGTATGTGAAGTTGAAACCACTTACTCTGAATCTTATGTATATATGATAGTCACTAGAATTTGGTTACATTTTAATAAATTATTAAAACAATTAAAAAGTTCCTTATATGGGTGACACTGCCAATGAATTACGTATGTTTGGTAATTTATAATTTCTCAGTTTAATGAGAATTTATTAATTATATACTTATAATAAAACTGTGCCTGAATGATTGTTTAAGTTCCTAATACCTATTGTACGTACACGACAGGTCGAGATGGCAATCGGGCTTGGGGGAATTAATATGAGGCGGGGGGACACCCTGCACACCCGCACGTCACCTGTGCTATCCTGCAACGGGTTAGCGCGGGGGGTGTGCGGGGCGTTGCCACCTCGACCTGTCCCATATTGTACTTATCGTATGGGTAGATAACTAAAAGAGCTTTATTTGCTTGCTGTCTGGATGTCTGCCCGTCTGTCCGCACGTCCGTCTGTCGTGACTGTTAATAAAACCTATAGGATACTTACTGTTGACCTAGAATAATGAAATTAGCCGATAGGTAGGTCTAGCACAAGTTAAGGAAAAAATTCGAAAACCGTGAATTTGTGGTTATATCACAAAAAAATGTCTTTACGTAAAATTAATTTACTAAATCACATATAGATGGCGCAGTCCGTTATTAACTTACATATTTCTACATAAAAGTGGAACCTTTTATGATGGTACGGAACCATTCGTGTGCAATCTGTCTCGTACTTGACTGTTCTTTTTACCTAGGTATAGGTACCTACCATTTTGGTACGTAACCCTAAAAACAAAGCGGAACTGTTTGTTCGTACTGCAAACCAAACATGCTGATTACAATTTACAAGTATGTAGCTGAATTACATCATCTGCAAGTTGCAACCCTAAGGCCGCCATCTCCACGGGTGAGAGAATCGCATTGACAGTCTCCGATTGACAGAATTTGATACAAACTCATGCGCCAATCTCCACAGGGCAATATACTATCGTGGCGAAAGTTTGTATCGAATTTTGTCACGTGGCGAGATTATGGCACCTAAAAGATATAGTTTTATTTGCCTAGATTAGGGAACTTAGGCTTTTCAAAATTTTACGAGAATATTAAACGCAAATAATACCTATTAACGCCTACGTTCCCCCAACGCCACTAGCAAGGCACCATGTGTCACTTATGAGATCATAACGAGAGGAAAGCCTGATATAAACAGGGGGAGGTCATGCACATTTGGCGTCGACTGAAAGTCGGTCACCAAGGCGTTGTCACCATGGCAACCACTCGATGGAGCCATATCGATCCTACTCGCTCGTCTCACGAACACTGAACAATTGATGCCACCTCACGAAATTCACTGTGCAAAGTTTTGATAAAGTTTCATCTAACAACTGCCTTTTCTATGCAACATTTACATAATCAACGATTTTCTAGAAATCCTTATGGATGGGATTTTTAAATAAGGTAGATAGGTAAGTATGTTACAAGGTGCGTGCAATTATTATTCGGCTCATAAATCTTTCAATGGTTTCTCACTGGTTTAGGTAAAGTAGAATGCGTAAGGCTTGGCTAATGACATCAGTATTACGTCAGGCGCTGCTACCTTCGACTACCTATCTACTGCAGTAGGCTTAGTACGAGTATGCACATAGCACATGTCGACAACGTTAATAGATTTCGAGTAAGGCATTGCTATGAGCTAAGCAGCTATTGAACGGTTTTTTGAATACCTTTGTTTTTTCGCGATAACTCTTTTAAATTATTTTTTGTAGTTAAGGTTTTTAGATATAGGACCCCAGCGCTGCAGCCAGCTTTCAGCTGGTGTAGAAACTACGCAGTACTGGTTCATAATATAAATTTATTCTTCTCAATCTTTCACACTTGGCAGAGTTGTGGTGGCAATGAATTCTTCTTTGCTGCTCGTGCGACCTCTTTTCAGCGACTTCTGTTAGTGACATTTCGTGCACACATGGAGATACTTCTGTCTCTGTTAGTTGAGTTTATTTTATTTTTAACCCCCGACCCAAAAAGAGGGGTGTTATAAGTTTGACGTGTGTATCTGTGTGTCTGTGTATCTGTGTATCTGTGTATCTGTGTATCTGTGTATCTGTCTGTGGCATCGTAGCGCCTAAACGAATGAACCAATTTTAATTTAGTTTTTTTTGTTTGAAAGGTGGCTTGATCGAGAGTGTTCTTAGCTATAATCTAAAAAAATCGGTTCAGCCGTTTAAGAGTTATCAGCTCTTTTCTAGTTTTCTTGTAGAAAAGAAGGTTAGATAACCCTTAGGTTCATAATATTCAAGTGTCAATTGACAAATGTCAAGCTGTCAAGATGGACGTTGCCTAAATACATAATTATTTATTTGAAAATGATGTTTTGGAAAACTCAAATACTTTGGATCGTCGGGGGTGTTATAAATTTTTAATTTACACTTGTACTTTTAATAATGATTTGCTTTGCTTATTGTCTTGTAACACGAGTCTTTGTTGCTTGAAATAAACTTCTATTTTGCTCTGACGTTATTGTAGAGTTTCGATACTCGGAATCAACCAACGTCGTTGAGATGTGAAAACTTATACTAAGCGTACGGAAAGGCACAACAGTACACGTGATCTACCTACTCGTAATATTCCATAATTACAAGACTATTTGTATAAAGTCCACAGTACAATAAATCAAAGCCAAGTAGGTATTAGTAAGTAAGCATACTTACATACAAGTCTATTTTAGGTTTTCGTATCTCCAGAGATCCTTATAGGATCACTTCGTTGTCGGTCTGTCTGTCTATCGCCTATCGTGTCTGCCCAGAATGTCTGATGAGGTAAGTACTAAGTACTCTATCAATGTTACGAGTTATTATCAATAAAATTAAGGCATAGGAAAGCTGCTGGAAATTTTCTTCGTAATTTTCCAACTATTTACTATAAGAAAATATGTAGGTAAGATGTTTAGTTGTCAATACAATTTGCAGTGTAGCTAATCCGAATCTCATCTACATAATCATTCCTCTTCACTGAAGTTTTACTCATTTAAATGTTCATTAGATAATCTTCGACCATACATACATATACATACATACATACATATACATACATACATACATATACATACATACATACATACATACATATACATACATACATAGGTAGTACCTACCTAGACCTACTTGCATCCATGCACTAACATGAAGGGTTCATATGTCGTCGTAGATCACGTAGGTTGATCAAGATTGAAGTCACATTAATTTATTTTGGAATGAGTAGACATTAGGCAGGTAGGTACCTATCTACTTATTAATAAACTCCGATATTTCTTGCAAAAACAAAAACCTTCACAGTTTCGCGCTGCTCGTAGGAAAGTTTATTTATTTTAATCAATTCCTACTAGAAAACAGATATAATTGAATAGTCAAGAGTGTTGATAGGTTCGTATCAATATTAAAAGGGGATTTGACCTCAATGATGACGTCTGGAAACCAGAGAGTCTGGAGACGACCTAATTGCGAATCAGATACTTATCTAAAATGTAAATGATTGATCTGTACTCATTTACACAAATATCGAGTGCATTTTTGTCTGGTTGCGAATTGGGAGGCCACTGCTATTAGTGTTCTGATTAGAGAGGGTTGTATCAATGATTGCTTAATATTCACCTTCCATGTTAACCAGCTTCCATATTGGACTGCATCGTCTCTGAAAACTAAGCTAAATTGCAGCCAAGGATAGGTCTAGTCTAACTATACACAGTGCACTTCCATTACTTGCGTTAGAGTTTAGACGGATGCGCTGACTAGATAGGCGTAGGTACCTATACCTATTGGTAGGTACACGCATATCTACTTCATGTTCGTTTGCAATAGCGCATCGCAATAGATTTGCATCTTCTCCCTTGTTTATGTTATATGAGTTATGACGCACGCGTAGGTAGGTAACTATAAATACCTATTAGGCGTAAACGCATGCGCTATTACATGCATTTTTTTTGGCAGATTACATGATGCATACCTATACGCAAGTTGAAATCGCACCAGTATAGTCAGAGCTGAGATAGATGCCTAGCTACATCAAAAAGTTAGATCAAATCACAATCTGATGGTGAGCGCACACGGAAGCAAAATGTCCTGGAGGCGCAATTGCCTTCAGAACCATAACAGGCGCATTTTTTTTGTAAGTGATTTTTTTTCATTCAGATACAAAAAATGAGCCCTTGATTGCAATCTCTCCTGGTGGTGAGTGATGATGCAGTCATCCTACCTATCTACTAATGCCGGTGTACAAGTTTTTGCCCCTAATGGCGCAGCTGGGCAGACTGTTAGCACTGGCACCTAGCAGATTTTGCCCATAATGGCTGAATTGGGCAGGCTGTTGGTCACCGCATTGGTAGCTGATAGCACTGGTGACGTTACTGCCTTTGCTGTCCAACATAGGTCTGTGCGCCGCCAGGGTGCCGCTCAATCTAGGCGGCGCGAGAAAGTCCCTACATAAGACCCACATCCAATAGTGGACCTCCATCGGTTGATGATGAAACGTTGTACAGCCGGTGAATAGCTACACACTGATTTCTCTCATTCTGGCATCAGTATGTTTAAACTTTGTTTTTTGAAAGAAAAAAAGGATTACGTTGCTATACCACAGAGTAGCAGCTATACTAAAATAGGTAGGTAATGGTACGTTTATTAATGAAGAGGTATGCATGTATGATGTACTTAGTTACACGTATCTTGGTATTGAATTCACACTCTGTTCCCGAATAGCTGCACTAAATTGACATAGTGATAGACAGGCAGATACGCTGAAATCTGGAGCATTTCAATCACAACCAATTTACCATTCAACCTATTAGGTATATGGACACCGAGAGCCGTATAGGTACATTTTGAGGAGTTTTATCAACACTGAAAGATTTTTGGCATGGGAGTTAAACACCAGAAGAGTTTTTGTCCCGGAAAATCAAAGCGTTCCCATAGGATTTTTGCCTAGATCATCTAGTTCCAATTTCTAGAACCGTCATGTTGGAAGTTTCCGTCGTTGAATTGTTGAACGTTTGCAACCTTTATTGGTGTAAATAAATAGGGGAAGTGTATGCTGAGTGATATGTACCTATGTACTGCTTAGCATTGTACGAACTGTGCTTGTACAGTAGTGGAACCGGATTGGCGAAGTAGCTACCTAACTATGAACTGTTTAAACTATAGTATTGGGCTCATACATAGGTAATTTATCTACTCTACCGTCTACTGTCTATACTGTAGTCTATAGAAGCCTTACGTTACCATCAATCAGCCCGGCTAGCAAGGGCAGTAGATAAAAATTATATCCCCGATTATATCCACTGATTTGTATGACATCAGTGGATATAATCGGGAGATATAATTTTTATCTAATGCCCATGCTAGCCGGGCAGTAGGTAGATAGATACCTAAATACTATGTTAATAGGTACCACATACAAAGCTTTGATCATTTTCGCGTATTTTTTGTAGTATCTTATTAATAATAATATTCAGTACAATTATTATATACTTGTCTTTGTTTTTGCAAGCGTTTTAATAACAGCCTGTATATCGTATGTGACAGCTGTTGTTGCATATAGAGTTTGTTACATCTACAACGTGTAGGTAAGTAATAATTGTATTTACCTACTGTATCACCTACTGTATAATATTATAAAGGAGAAAGTTTGTATGTGTGTGTGTGTGTGTATGTTTCTTACTCCTTCACGCAAAAACTGCTGGACGGATTGGGCTGAAATTTAGAATGGAGATAGATTATACCCTTGATTAGCATATAGGCTACTTTTTATCCCGAAAAATCAAAGAGTTCCCACGGGAATTTTAAAAAACCTACATCCACGCGAACGAAGTCGCGGGCATCAGCTAGTTTATGATAAATGAATTTTTATATTAGGAATACCTACTTAACTCAAAGTAGGAACACGTAGGAACTAGGAAGTACATGCCACAATTCGCACGTAGGTAATAGGTATGCGGAAATAAGCTGTTAATGTAATAGTAGTAATTTTTTTATAATGTTCTTTTCAGAATATTTTCATAGGAAAGCAAATAAAAGGTAAATAGAGTCAACTATCTGCTTCCATAAGTTAACTTAATTTTTTTTTATTAAGAAGATTGCACACCGCAAAGGGCCTAAGCGCCCCAAGAGACGCAACTTTCTGAACTCAAACGTCAGCAGCATTGAGAGTGTCGTAATGCCAGCTTTAGTACATAGGTACATTACCTACAAGCATTTTGTTTATCTAAGAGGGCTCTCTCCGTCACTCGCTTCTACTCGCTTCATACAATCGTAGTTCCAATTTCATTTGAATATTAAGCAACCAAAGTCCATGAAATGCAGACATATTCTAGAAACTAATATCTGTGTCTGTGGTTTTCCAGATTTCTGTTAAAATATTCGGTTTCAAAGTTACGCGGCCTTAAAAATTTACATACAAATCTTTGAGCCCCTGTAATTTTAAAACTACATAGAAAAATCTAAACCACCACAGACACAGATGTTAGTTTCTAGACTATTTCTGCAAAATTTCATGGACTTTGGTTGCTTAATATTCAAATGAAATTGGAACTACGATTGTATGAAGCGAGTGGAAGCAATCAGCGTGCGTGCACAATAATTATGAATGAGAAAGGCTGCAACCAAAGCGCTACTTTGGAGAGGCTCATCATCTTATCTCTACACATAACACAAAACGCAATGGCTGATGATGATAATGAGATTTTTGTACAGAAAATTGGAGCGGCTTTTGCGGCTCTTGCGCCTCCTGCTGATATTTTGTGTGCGTCCACCTTTATAGGTCACCTCGTTATGCCTCGATAAAACGCTTGTTTATCGCCTGTGGCCCTTGGCCTAGATAGGAGCCCATGCGATGGAATGTAAGTTCTTATCAATCTAAAATATAATTGCATGACTAATGGATATTGCTAGAATAACACCTGAAACTTTTCATCACCAAGCAAATCTCCTAGATCTCTTTCAAATTTCAAAAGTTACTTATTTTGTTTTCTGAAATCACTTAAGTTAAAAAATCCATTATAATATGTATATGTAAGTATAGAGTACTGTTCACTTCACTAGGTATAAAGTGAACGGTCTGTTCGTACCTATTGTGTAAAATCTGCCTCCATACGACATCTTCCCTTCATACGACAACAATGCATTTAGCCTTTTGCTTCTCTAGCTTCACGCTTCAGCTCTTATCCAAACTGGCTAAAGCACTTTTACGTGGCGGTCTAATTAAGCTTTGACTCTCTACGAAAGCCCCTCCGCATTGTCCTTGATATTCAAGGGTTCATTACTATTCAGCACTTTGTATAGAATTCTAGTTGCCACCAGAGCATTCTAGAGAATGCTTTTCAGGGAACTAGGTCATGATATTTTTTTGAATGTGCAAGCTTACATTTTGAATTGAATAGCTTTAATGCATCGCGAGTCGCGACCCATATTTTTAAGTCTGTAGAATTGTCTTTCTAGTACCTTTACTAAAATGACACGAGTAGAGTGTTTGTTCAAAAACTGGGTCGCATGACTTAATGTAAAAAGGGAATCCAATTTCCCTTCTCCTTTTTATAAAAAATTACACGCTGTATTTACATATGGTTATAGTTTACAGCATACTCCGAAATAAATCCTGTAGCACACTTACTGACTGATATGAAATGGTGATGATGACCGACAGAGAGGCAAGCATGAGCCGATGTTCTAAGCCTTAAAGCAAGAATTGATCAGCGCTTCGTCGCCAATGAGTCTTCTAGCGCAACGATCCACCGAATCCAATGCATCAATCCAGAGCTTGGCAGGACAATCCCGTAAAACTGGCTATCTGTACTCCATACACGATCAATGGTACAGTGGCTTTTGACGATTCAAAACTACCTACTTATAAAAGTCTAATTGAATAAAAATATTTTGAATTTGAATTTAAATCGAACTTGAGCTTGGTGTGAGGTGGTAAGGACCTAAATAAAATATCTTACCAAATCTGGAGAAATTAAAGGAATTTTTCCGATGACGAGTCGATTTAGGGTACGTTCCAATAATAATTTAATTACTAAACAAAATTATTCCGCTATTAGGCTGTCACCAACATGGCTTCCCTTAACGTTCAAGGGCTTCGTAAATGCGAGTAGATCCTACCTGGGCACTTATTTATTAATTTTTATGATTGATAATGATTTTTAGCAGCTAAGCGTCTGAATTTCATTGTTTTAAACCAATTTCAAAATCTCATAAAATGGTGGTTCTCGTATTCCACCGGTACCTATACATATATGTACAGTAATAATTGTATTAATAATGCGCCTACTTATATTTGTTAGCGCTTTTCTGTCTTCTGCTGGATTTAGCTAGCTACTAAATGCGGTTTTTAGTAGCTAGCTTCAATCATAACGCTTCTTGGAGGTGGTTTGAGTGTCCGAACGGAAGCATTTGAGCAGTCATAACTGGTTCTTCTTCTTTATCCCCTCAGTTGAGCTCCATTCATCCCCGCTCCGCTTCCATGGAAACACTTGCCACTTTCACTGCTCTTCTCCGCTCTACTCCGCCCAGCTTTGCGTCAGTGGAAATGCACCTTTATGATGCGTTATGTTATACTAATTTTGACAGCTACATAGAATACCATTTTTTGTTTGGAATGACATGTGCATGACCCATTTACTGCGTAGGACCATAGGACCACTACCACAGTTCACTTTGCCTCTACACAGAGCCATTGGCGTGTTATTGGTATAAGGTTCGTGTTTTCGTATCCTTGACTATTAATAAAGCCTGGCCTATAAGTGTACGTTAGTTTTGTCCTAACATCTACATAATATCGAGTTTCCATGTCCTTCGTGTACCTACTTCCTACCTAAATATTGCTGCTACCAGCTACATATTGTATTTTCGGATCAAACGGAGTTAGGAAACCCACCTAGGGAGTTAGGAATCAGCTTAGCTTTTTACTAAGCAGTACCTAATTACGCTGATTATGATTATTAATTGCTAATTGATAAATTGGTTGGTGATAATCCATCTTTTACCCTATTTTGCTTTGTCATATCCGTTCGCGCGGAGTCCTAGTCACCCGGACCTTTAAAACAACAATAGGGTATTTTACTCAAATTTTTTTATTACTTTATTATAAACTAGGATAAAATTAATGACGTAAACTGAAAAAACTAATTAAATCGATTAAATAACAAAAAGTTATTAGCATTTAAATATTTCAGATTAGACAGAGATAGCGATAATAGCATTATGACGTCACTCCGTGCGAATGCCATAGTGGCTTCCTGCGGTTTCATACAAATTTACGTTTTGCGAGAAAGGGATAGAAGACCCTCCCACTCCAAAATGAAAATGCCTGTAACTTTGTAAATCTTTGTTGGATTTTAATATTTTTTTCAGCGTAGGTCATTATTTTTATCTTAGTTTATAATAAAGTAATAATATTTATCAAATTCAACAGTAGAAAAATACCCAATTCAATTGACACCTCCTTCATCAAAATTATCCCAGTAGTTTAGGCACTAGGGTGGAACACACATAATCTGGATACAAACATACATACATACATACGTAGACGGCTAAAATCATAACCCTTCCTTTTGGCTTTGCTGCAGTCGGGTAAAAATGATAACATGAACTGCTGCAACTCGTGCTCCGCAATCCGCACGGAGCATCCGCATCGTACTATAAAAGGCCTAAATGTACCTCTTCGGCAATGCAGGGGCTGCGTGTCGCTAAGTAGACTGGTCTCCCGCATTGCGTAAGTAAAGTAGGTATATCTATCATGATTATTGGTACATTTTCTCTTGACGTTTATTCTTATTATAATCTTACCTTGGTGCCAATAATATTGCATTTATATTGTACTTACATGATCTCTATCTCCCTCAGGGATATAATCCGGGTTGAGGAAATTCGCAGAACAAAAGCGACCGACATAGACATAGCTAGGTCATGTCTGTAACAGAGCAGACGTTCTGCAGTGAACAGCAGTGAAGACCACGTACCAGGAAGCGCAATAGGTATAAGACGACCTCCAGGCCGCTCGCGCTGGACCTATGATCTGAAGAAGGTCGGGAAGCGAGTAGATGAGGAAGGCGGAGGACCATGTTTGCTGGCGCGCTCTTGAAATAGTCTTGGTATGTCCAACAGTGGACGCATACAGGCTGTTGGTTAGGACTTAAGAGGGCTCCCTCCGTCACTCGTTTCATACAATCGTAGTTCCAATTTCATTTGAATATTAAGCAACCAAAGTCCATGAAATTTTGCAGACATATTCTAGAAACTAATATCTATGTCTGTGGTTTTCCAGATTTCTGTTAAAATATACGGTTTCAAAGTTACGCGGTCTTAAAAAATTTCATACAAATCTTTGAGCCCCTGTAATTTTAAAACTACATGTTTTTAGAAAAATCTAAAACACCACAGACACAGATATTAGTTTCTAGAATATGTCTGCAAAATTTCATGGACTTTGGTTGCTTAATATTCAAATGAAATTGGAACTACGATTGTATGAAACGAGTGGAAACGAGTGACGGAGAGAGCCCTGTTAATTGGATGTAGGTACTTATTATTACTTATTAAACCAACCAACCCGGTTAAACCAACTGTGGTTTTTGTGGCGCTGAATGTAACAAAAACTTTTTGTATATTTCTAATGTCAATAATAATAAATAAATAAAATAAATAAATAATTTGATATGCTTGGATATGTTAGTGCTGGTAGGTACAGTATTATGTTTAGGTAAATGTACCGTTCAACTTACTTAATAAACATAACATTCTCAACATATTGACTTGGAAATTGCTCAATGAGGCAACTCTACGAGCACAAAACACGACAAGGTTAGATAGGACGGGCGTGACAATGGTGACCTCGAGGTTCTACGTAGGTAGGTATCTACTCTGTGCTTCGGGTCTGTTTAAAAATTCAAATTCGTTATAATTTATAGATAATAGTCCCTACCTAGGTAACTAACTATTGAACTTTATTAAGGTGCATGACAAGGGTCTGCCCGCGAAATTCTTTAATTTGGTCTTCGCAATTTGAAATCTAATACGACAAAGTAAGCTTATGGCATTCTAATAGCGCCAATGCAGTATCATCCTCACAGGTTTATATAAAAATCTTTACTTGAAAGGGTCCAGTTTAAGAAATTAGTTATAGTATCGACTAATTTGTAAGTTACTCATGTCAAACTCATTATTTTGACTAATTTCTTAAACTGACCACTTTCAAGTAAAGAATTTTATGTAATTCTATGAAGATACTATGCTATTGGTGGAATTAGAATGCCATATGCCTACTTTGTCGTATTAGTTTACAAATTGCGAAAAACCAAATTAAATTTGAATTTTGCGGGCAGACCCGTGTCATGCACCTTAAGTTAGCGTTCCGGTACGATGCCGCGTGGAAACTTGAAACCTATAAACCTACGGGTAACCCGTAGGGGCTACCCGTAGGTTTTTCCTACGACGGGTTAGGTATATTATTAGAATTTGTCTTATTAACCCCCGACCCAAAAAGAGGGGTGTTATAAGTTTGACGTGTGCATCTGTGTATCTGTGTGTCTGTGTATCTGTGTATCTGTCTGTGGCACCGTAGCGCCTAAACTAATGAACCGATTTTAATTTAGTTTTTTCGTTTGAAAGGTGGCTTGATCGAGAGTGTTCTTAGCTATAATCCAAGAAAGTCGGTTCAGCCGTTTGAAAGTTATCAGCTCTTTTCTAGTTACAGTAACCTTCACTTGTCGGGGGTGTTATAAATTTTTAATTTACACTTGTTAGAGCTCGGCTCGATCGTAACTTAATTGGAATAGTAAGAAGCTATTGTCTGCTGCATATTGTATGTAGTTATGAATGCAGTGCTATGCAGCTTCAGGTCAAGGTTACCATGTTTTTGCAATATCATTGAAGTAACAGCATACTAAATTTCAAATCGATCAGACCGGTGGAAAGTTTTCATATCCCTTCATTCAGACTCAAACGGCTGAACAGATTTTCTTGGATCATAGTTAAGAACACTCTCGATCAAGTCACATTTAAACAAAAAAAAAACGGTTCGTTCGTTCGGGCAATACGATGCCACACAGATACGCACACGTCAAACTTGTAACACCACTCTTTTTTAGTCGGGGATTGAAAATGAACTCAGTTTACAGGCTTTTCATGATTCCACTCTACGAATATATTTTATAGCAATATCAACAATATAGGTCACCTTTCTACACTCTCATAATGCTTGGAAGGGAACCTACCTAATTACTAAATCACACTAATATTATAAAGACGAAAGTTTGTATGTGTGTGTGTGTGTGTGTGTGTGTATGTTTGTTACTCTTTCACGCAATGACTACTGAATGGATTTGGCTGAAATTTGGAATAGATTGAATTTGGATATAGATAATATCCTGGATTAACACATAGGCTACTTTTTATCCCGGAAAATCAAAGAGTTCCTACGGGATTTTAAAAAACCGAAATCCACGTGGGCGAAGCCGCGGGCATCTTCTAGTAATTAATAAAGCAGGTAGGTACCTACTAATGGGCATCTTTCAAGTTGCAACCATATTTAATTAATTTAAGTAGTCATAAAGGAAAAGGAGGAAGAAGAGAAAAGGAGGGGAAAAAGTAGATGTAGGGCCAAAAGAAAATTGAATTGAATTGAATTGAAAGTGTTGCTGTGTTTTAGGCTGCAAGGTAGGACACAGCCAACAAGAAGACAGCAGGGGTTTTAGCTGGAGTCCGGCTCCATCCAGTGGGTGTCATTTCTCCTGCTGTATAAAAATAAAACCGTACTTATTTTATTAATTGCAAAACAATTTTAAATGAACAAGTCTGTTTTCACACTGCGATCGTTGATCAGTGGTGTAGAAGGTCAATATACATATAAGAAAACGGGTAAGGAAAATTGAACTCTATTTCGTTGGAATAAGTGTCGTTTACTCATATTCTTCCGTTGATTAGCAGATAGGTAAGTAGTTAGAAGTTGTCCAAGGCTAGTTAACTTGAGTAGTAAAAACTTGGTCAAGGCTCTTCGTAGTGGTATTTGAATGGTATATAATTTGGTACTAGCATTACGTCATTTTCCCTTGCGAAATTCTGTTCCTTCTCTAATAAAGGTGCACAGAAAAGTTTTAATGAGTGCGATTACATTCAAGTTCTGGTGTTGGTAAATAAAGTTTGTAGGAGGTAGGTAGGTACTTGATACTTGACGTAAAGTGTCTAATTTTAACTTTAAAATGTAGGTAAGAAATAATGAAAACTTAGGAAAGAAACGGAAAACTTACCTACCTAGGTAGTAGCTATACTTCTACGTGCCTCTACTGCCCTTTGTTAGTCTTGGCCTTTTTTACAGATTTTCTTTTTTTAGGGTTCCGTATACTTACCCAAAAAATTAAAACGGAGCCCTATTAATGTCACTCTGCTGTCTGTCTGTCCATCTGTCTGTCTGTCCCCGTGTCACAGGTCTGTAGCTGTGTAATGTAATGACTAATGAGTTGCTGTTGATGATAATGGTCTACCTATAAATTTTTCAATATCTGGGCCAAGAACTTCAAGTCACAGAATATAATGTGATGACAGTTATAGGTACATAGTAGGTACGTAGGTATTCTAAATTCCAAAGACAACGTACAGAACAGATGTAATTCAGGTCCATCTTTTACTGTGTTCTACATATATATATCTATCTATAACAATACTAGACATTTCATTATGAAAGAATGACAAGGCCATAAAAGTTCCGCATTGAGCTTTGAATCTATATACCAACATAATATATTTATTCTATAATATAGGCTGAACTAGTAGGCATGACGTCATCCCACATCTATCTGCAACGCGTCACCCATCTCTCACGGTCGACATGGTTTTAGTAGTTTTAGTCCGTGCGTCGAACTAATGTGTTTAAAAAGCCAGTGATACACATGCTAGTTACTCGCACAATAGCATACTAGTTACTCGCACAAAAGCATGCTAGATTCTAGCAAAGTCGAGCTACTCGCATGTGTATCGAGATTCTGCCAGTTACTCACGTGCCAGTAGATTGCAAGGCGTTTGAAGATTTCCCCTTGAGGAGAATTGGGATGGGAGACTCGCATGCCAGCTACAAGCACAAGCAGGTGTTTGCTAGTTGATTGCCCTTTCAACCTCTGCCGTACGCAGCCTTTCTAGGAACTGGCATACCAGCTACAAGCATGTGTATCATGCGCTGACATTCTACTAGTAGGTACCTCGCATGCCAGCTTGCGGGCACCTAGCATGCCATTCGCTGGAGCATGCCATTCGCTGGCATGTGTATCACGGGCTTTAAGGAAATCGCACACATGCCCGCAAGCAAAGCCCGCAGGAAGTGCGAGGCGCAGTAAGTATCTACTGAAAAAGCGACGGTTACGGCTGCACTAAATACAAAGATTATTAAAATCATATCCCCCCCTTTTGGCTTTGCCTGAGAAGTACTTTACAATCAGACGAAATGTAACTTATCATTTATGAAATTAATACAAAATAAAAGAGGCAATAGGAAATATTTAATCAAGATGGTGGGATTCAGAGGGTTTGAAACACTTTCATAAAATGTCAGTTGTAACTGTTCCGTTTATATATAAAACTGGACCATCGCCAAAATGGCGGGCGACACATGCGTGTTCCCGTGAAAATTATAATTAGGAAATTTATTATTACCGTTTTCTTCCATATGCCCTGAACCTATGGCCTGAACTTAAAATACAACATATTATACTTACTTATAGAGTGTACCCTACCTACATTGCCTACCTACCCTTTTAACCTTTTAGGGTTCTCTAAAAAATTGTCAATACCCCCATTTTGCTTTCGTTTATTTATTCTTGTCAATGAAAGCAAATAAAAAAAAACAGTTATTTTTAATAGCAGAATTAAAGTGATTTTAATGAAGTACCTAGACGTTGCGCGCTAAAACTTCTGCACGTTACTCTGGCACCAGTTTCGCTATTTATAGTCCGAGAGGTTGACAGAAATTGTGAGGTGGCGCTTTTACAAGCTGAAAGCAATGAAAGTTTATTTAAAGTGTGGTTCTTTTGCGTAAGCTGAGTAAGACAATAGTAAGACCTATCAATTGCCTACTACTAGATATTCGATTTAAACCTAAATATACTTAAGTGAAATTGCTGGGAATTTCGCCCCTGCTATTGTAATAAACTAATAACACATAATACCTGCGTGGTATAAAAAGGTGATTTAAAGCTTTCAATTTTATGAAGTACTTAGGTATCTACTTTACTTCTTACTCTGAGTTCTCAACTCGTGCTCATGTAGTGGGTCGTCAAAGGATTCCAAAGGTGAAGAAAAAATAAGAATGATATAAACAACATTGTCAATGTGCATGCCGAATAAGGCTCCAGCTTTAGTTGGCAATTGGTTTTATATCTATTCGTTTATTTATTTGGAAAGCTTTATTGCACACATAAACGTGTATACAGAAAACATTAGGAGGAACTATATCTACTAGATGGTGCAAAGGGAGCATTATTGCTATAGCAATCTCTAACAGGCAACCTTTGGTGAACGGATTTAGTGACAGCGTGGTTCATTGTTCAGTAGTTACTATAGGTAACTAGATATTTGCTGCTTAATTAGTGTGAAAGGTTTTCAATATATTTTCCTACGACCCTGCTGCCAGGTATTGTTTATTACAATCAAATTACAATCAATGACTTATATGTATTCTTCCATATATATGTCACTAATTACAATCAGGAAGGTAGAGTAAACCTCCGTAAGTATATAATATTATTGAATCTCCGCTTTTATAAAGCACCTTCTCAATTTTTACCACAAGCTCTCTAAGCATCAATGATACAAGTGTAAATTAAAAATTGATAACACCCCCGACAAGTGAAGGTTACAGTAACTAGAAAAGAGCTGATAACTTTCAAACGGCTGAACCGATTTTCCTGGATTATAGCTAAGAACACTCTCGATCAAGCCTTTCAAACAAAAAAAAACTAAATTAAAATCGGTTCATTAGTTTAGGAGCTACGATGCCACTGACAGATACACAGATACACACGTCAAACTTATAACACTCCTCTTTTTGGGTCGGGGGTTAAAAATATAATGAAATTGTGCCCATTCCTGCGAAAACTGGCTAACGGCTATCTAACAAGTTTGTGCTAAACTCGGTTTCGGCCGTCCATGCATCGCTACAAATAGAATGGCTAACAAAATAGCTTGCCAACTAACTGTAAAATATTAATGAATACATGTCTCTGCAATGTCTGTTCTAATTCTATAAATAATTTGCACAAAAGGTTTTTAAAAGCCAAACCAAATAAAGGTAAAATTAAAATTTGCACCCATATTATGATCGCGAAAGTGTGTTTGTTTGTTGGTTTGTCCGTCAATCACGTCACAAAGGAGTAACGGATCGACGATCGATTTTTTGCATGGGTATAATAAAGGAAGCTGTGGCCTTCCTATAATAAAGGAAGTAATGGCCTAGTGGTCCGCCTCCTAATCGGAGGTCGGGGGTTCGATCCCGGGCACGCACCACTAACTTTTCAGTTATGTGCGTTTTAAGCAATTAAATATCACTTGCTTTAACGGTGAAGGAAAACATCGTGAGGAAACCTGCATGCCTGATGGTTCCCCATGTTCTCAAAGGTGTGTGAAGTCTGCCAATTCGCATTGGTCCAGCGTGGCAGACTATGGCCTAAACCCTTCTCATTCTGAGAGGAGACCCGTACTCAATAGTGAGACGGAAATGGGTTGATCATAATAATTAATACTTGGAGTGACATAGGCTACTTTTTATACCGGAAAATCAAACAGTTCCCACGGGATTTAAGGACCTAAATCCACGTGGACGAAGTCGCAGGCATCAGCTAGTTTAAAATACGGCTGAGTGGTAAATACCTATAGCACCTATAGTTCATGACGCGTGAGAGGGAACACTCCATACACCCGCACGTCACCCGCGCTATCCCGCACGTAGTTAGCGCGGGGGCTGTGCGGGTGTGCGGCGCGTCCCCACCCCAATTGCCATGTCGACCTGTCGCGTGGGTTATACTAACTAGAACCTATATTTAAATTCGAAAGCATCAAGGCAGGCAGAAAGTTTAGCACTTATTTACCAAATATTTATTGCTTTGTCACCATTTCTCGACTTCACGACATTGTAGCTCCAATTAGAAAAGTTTATTGTGGAAATCTTGGATGTTCTCTAGAGATTCTGTATTTCACATTATTTCTAAACCTATTGAGAAGTTTTAACAACATAGGTAGTTACAAGTTGACTTGTCTCAAGTTGTCTCTTTCAGAGTTTTCAGTTATTTTTATAGATAAATCACGATTCTAAATTACAGTTCCTGCCTTCTACTAGAAACAATATTTATTTATTGTTTGGAATCATTCTAGCATGACATGCAGGGCTTCTAGGGTTCCGTACGAAAATAAGAAACAACCTCATAGTGAAATTATTTTTTCCCTCAAGCTGCTGATTTCAATAAGCTGAATCTATCGATTTGGAAATAGTTTAAATTATGAGTAAGTATGCTGCTCTAATTTTATTAAAAATATAATGCACCAACCTATAAATTCGCTTGTTTGTAGGGACGCAACGTGTACTGATATTTAGTTGCTTCCCACATGGAGGAAACTACGCGGTTGCAGTGGCCACCAGCGCCGCACAGGCCAAGACTCAAGAGGAGCCAGCATGAAAAGAAAAACGGCTCAAGTTTTTTGAAATGAAATATCAAAAAAAGGTTATCGAGTCTATCAGAGACCCAACAGCTGCAGGTACCTTGGACAAAGAACTAGTTTTGCCTTCCAACGGGCATTGCTGCCAACATTTTGGGTACAATGCCTCGCTGCGGTGGTTTTGATGAGGTTTTTAATCTAATTTTTTTTTACTTTTTTTAAAAGTTTTATTTAAATTTAATAAGTTTATTTATAAGGTTTTTGGTTTAGATTGCTTTTAAGTAACGTAACACTGAAATGCTTCTCAGGTCACCTACCTCGACCGCTCTGCCTAGAGTGTTATAACGAAGAACAAGAAAGAATATGGAAGGAATGAAGGAAGAAGAAGAAATAGGATATAGCGACCAGCTGACTAACCAAAATGGGTGACGCTGATGACAGCGTAGTAGTGGTGGCGGGTGGTCTGATATTTCATATTAATATTCCAAGGAGGGAAAATACATGTTCACGTTAATTAATATAGTAATACCTAGTGCAGTTACACAACTATCACGTCATGTCCAAGTAGATACTATGGTACCTACTATCGTTATCAACGTCCTAGATTCACTACATACCTACCTACCTACCTAGTACATTAGTGACGGGCTGACTAGGTACACTCGATTTGACGACCATTATACGCACGGACCACGGTCGACTAGTCGCCCGGCAACTCTTTTGACGGCGACCGAGTCGACCGTGCGTAATGAGTCTAACTAGATTGTAAAGATTTCATTTTGTGGAAAGTAGGATTACCTACTTACCACTTTTGAGATAACGACGACTGATCTGTTTTGATTGACGAAGGAAGCTGTGATAGCCCGGCCCTCATAGTGGGGGTTCGACGTTTGATCTTAAGCACGCACCCGTAACTTTTCCGCGTTATATGCTAGCTAATACCAGAAGTTCTAGCTAGATATACTTACGAGTTAATACAATTCAAGGTCAAGAAACAACCGCACCTGCCTTATACAGAAAGAAGACTGGCAAAACCGGCAGAAAACTCTTAAACCCAAAAACAGTTACACTTAAATAGTGCTTAAAGCCATAAAATAATCAATAAGTTACATAGATTTCGATGTTACAATATAAGAAGTCAAGAAATAAATTGGTATTTTTATCGACACCTTGGTTTCACATCTCTAAATAAATAAACTACAAAAGTGGCAAAATAGCGAAAGATGGCGGGGTGCGGGGCCGGCCGTGGCCACTTAAACCGAAATATCGCTGTAACTAGGCTACTCAAGTACGATGACACCGACGATTTTCGGCTCGGGCGACGGGCTCGCACGGCGATACAGCTTATTCTTAGCCTAAGACCATACTAGCAATACGTCGCTCGATAAAAAGTTGTAAGGCCGAGGCCACACTGGGTCAGATGACGATGACGCGATAAGGAGCCCGGTAAAATTTCTTTAAACATTGGTCAGTGTGGCCTCTACCAAACTACGCTGGCTCGGACATATTATAGAGAGGATGGGAGAAGTTCATAACTTTTTTTATTTTTTGTACCCCCCTGACATTAGTATTTCAGGATTATTCACTTTATATTATAAGACTAAATCACTTTATCCATTTGTTTGTTTTAACTTCTGCCCTAATTTTAACACCAACCCAAAGTCAGCGAATTTTGGTTCTGAACGTTCACCACATAACAGGGAATTACAGCCTAGAACTGAAGTTCTAGGCTGTAATTTCTGAGCCAACCTCGAACTCGATCACCACTGAAGCACGGGCATTCATTCAGGACATGCTTTTTTGATTCGACAAGGATTTACTTATTTCTCTGAACGTTTTTTTTTTACTTTAATAATTTTACCGATGAAATGCTCTTTGATGGATGATAGATGACGGCCGGATTTTTCGTAATTCCCACGAGATGGGAAAATGAGAGGATTTACCTTTTACTCGGAATAATGCTGCAGTTTTCCCTTTTATAATAGACTAGCGACCACCCGGTTGCTCGTCTATTATAAAAGGAAACTGATTGACTGATTTATCATTTTATAGCTGAAAAATAATAAATAGATATTTAACTTGATATTTTCCATGTATAACGTGGAAAAACGTGTTCTCTATAACGTGGATCCTCAGAAATTTCTTCCCAGTGAAATCGGGGCGGGTCAGCTAGGCATAGATAGTAGAGTAGAGCTGACCCGCCCTTTATACTTACATCTTACTTACTGAGTAGGAAGACCTAATAAAAAATAAAATAAAATAGCCATTTATTCTACTACCATTATATTCATTACATTTTTTTTCTAAATTAATTTCATGCAACATTAGCATGTAGGAAGACCTACTAAGTATAAATTTTACTTAGCAGTCTTGAGACAAAAAGTCGTCAGTGTGATCAAATCACTACGGCATACAGGTTGGCGCGCCCCATTCTTGCTTTTCGCGATATCTAACTTTATAGTTAACTAACTGATGCCGCCGACTTTGTCCGCTTGGATTTAGGTTTTTAAAAGTTCGTGGGCTCTTTGATTTTCCGCGATAAAAAATAGTCTATGTCAGTCTATACTCTATAGGTACCTAGCCGTGCAAAAAATCTCACCGATCCGTTGCTCCGTTGCGGCGTGATCGGAGGACAAAACAATAAACAAACACTCTCGCATTTATAAAATATGGGTAGTGACTAGTGAGACTCAATTATGGGAAGGTTAAGTTTTTCAGAATAATAAAAATATTATTATGCTCGTGTGTTTATCGATGGTTGTATTTTTAATAGCCTCCGGAAAAAAGAGTTCTAGACATAATTAAACTTATATGCGAAAGTGTGTAAAAAGTAAAATATATACCACTCTCTGTTTGTCTGCCCGTAACCTTTTCACACGACCCATCCGCTCTACCGATTTTGATGAAAAATAGAGAGAAAAAAGACCTCCCAGAGACGGACATAGGTAATGCAATTTTTTCCCGCAGGATTTTTAACAAACGGAGGAAATTGTGAGCATCAACTAGTAAACTTCAAACTTCTCTGCAGTTTATTTATCATTTTTTTAAAGGAATTTACTATTCATAACTAAGTAGGTAGGTACTATTCATAAATACTATCCAAAAATGTGACGCTATAAAACATGAATCAAGATTAAAATGTAGGGGAAAAAATTGTTCCTAAGATTATATACAAGTTCAATACTTACGATTAAACAATCTGTCAGGAATAAATTCATTATAGAAATGTGTATAAATAAACCAAGCCTGTGTAATAACTACTTACAATATGCTTTAAGAACCTATGTACCGCTCACTAAATTTTTAATAAGGAAACAGGATAAAATAAAGTGTTCGCTGTTGGCATAGCAACAGTGGCGCTTGGTTCGTTTTACAAGCGAAGCGAAGCAAAAAAGTTCGTGATTCATATCGTTGTGTGCGTTGATCGCATACAAAAACTTTTTCAACTGTTCTTTTAATTTCGCTCGCAATTCAGCAAGTTACTGTGGCTTTCTTTAAGGGCAGCTAGGTATTCCGTGTGCCTTTATTTTGGAGGCCTTCATCCTTCAGTTTAGTAGATATTCTTAGCGAATTCAGTTTTGGAAATTTTGAAAAATATTTCCCCATCGTCATCATCAACGCAACCTATCCGGCTCTAATGAAAACGGGTCCTCTCAGAAAGAGTTAGGCTATAGTTTTTTGACTGACAGATTAAATTTTAACTACAGTCCTCGTTAGAAAAAAAAACCGACCAAGTGCGAGTCAGACTCGCGCACCGAGGGTTCCGTACTCAGGTATTTTTTCCAACATTTTGCACGATAAATCAAAATCTATTATACATAAAAATAAATAAAAATATGTTTTAGAATTAAAGCCCTTTCATATGATACCCCACTTGGTATTTACTTTGAAAATTTAAACACATTTAAATTTTTTTTCTGTGATGTAACCACAAATTCACGTTTTCCGGATTTATTCATTTACTTGTGCTATAAGACCTACCTACCTGCCAAATTTAATGATTCTAGATCAACGGGAAGTACCCTATAGGTTTTCGTGACAGACACGACGGACGTACGGACGGACAGATAGACAGACAGACAACAAAGTGATCCTGTCAGGGTTCCGTTTTTCATTTTGAGGTACGGAACCCTGAAAATCATTATTCACTATCAAACTTGTTCCAATGATTTCGTACTATAGGTACCCCGAAACTACCTGCTATACCATCTTGTGATTTAAATGTATTCGGGATAGTAGACACATACACCACGTAAAAACCGCCATCGTCAACCGTTTATAAGGATCAAGGTACTTCTATAATAAATAATACATTAGAAAATCCAATAAATAATTATAAGTGAGCAATATTTGTAAATAATCAACCAAGTTCTAACAAATAATCTCGAGAGTAAAATTCATGAGATGGGCTTTCAATAGTATCTTGATTGCCATCAATTATAAGAAAATATTTTTGTAATTGTATATTCAATTAGGTAGGTATAAGACTTATATATTAAAGAGAATTCCAGTGAATTCAGTATCATAGCAGTTGTTTGTCGCCAAGGGCAACATAATTTCTATTGATCCGATAAATCGTTTTCCTGGTTTGTAGGTGCAGAGGTATTGCAAAATTACTAGAGCAGCAATAACTCGCAATATGGACCCCACCCTGGCTGGTACCTGGTAGGTACTTAACTACGTGGTGGTACTTGTCAAGCAAGTTCGTCAAATTCAAAAAAGTCTATGTTTATTTTATTTAAGACTTCTACTGTAGTACATACAAGGAGTCAAAAACAATCATTAATTTGCTGTAATCCGCTTAAAAAGAGATTTTTTTCATAATATCAATTTACCTACATTTAGAAGCATATCTTAGCAGCGCAGTTTAAGGTGATCATTCAAATGGCATGATAGGGTTCGCTTTAAGTTTAACTGTAATATTTTTCAATTAAAAAAGGGGCGTTTTTTCGATACCTGGTTTGCAACTCTATATTTAACTCAATGGTAAGGGAGGTCTATTCACCATCGTCGACGCGATGCGGCATAATTTTCTCAGTTATTTTCCTTATTTGCTTCCATTATTAAGTGAATAACATCAGCATTTGTCGCTCTATAGTCTATACCTATTCCTGTTCATAAAAGCACAGCAGGTAGGTAGATACTTACTATTTACACATCGCACAAATGAAAGAGAAACCTATTTTATTTATATTTGGATTTAGATCTTTATTATTCACTACAAAATGATACCCGCGGCTTTGTCTGCGTGGATTTAGTTGTTTAAATCCCGTGAGAAATGAGAATGCTTTAGTTTTCCGAGACAAAAAGTAGCCGGGATGCATGCTATCACTTTAACATTTTCGGAGAGACGGACAGACAGACACATTTCGCATTTATAATATTAGTATGGAAGTATGGATAATATTATCTTGTTGTCTGTGACCTGTCTAAGCCATTTGAATAAGTTTATCAAAAAAACCTTGATACTCATAATGCTACTCTGGCATCAAAAACGTTGCATTCGATTTCATTGCATTATTAATGAACTCACAGGTTTGCATGAACAACGTGAAGTGATGAAGTTTGAAAGTTCCCCTGCCTTTTAGGTATGGCCGCAGATAAGAGCTCAGTGCTGTTCCCAGAGGTTTGGGGTGGTCATGGATACCATGCAGCTGCTTTTTAAGTATGTATATTTTTTAAGTTCTTGTTTCTGACTGGCCGGAACGACGCTTCACTCGATTCTCTAGTGTATGATTTCGAAATGTTGAAACCGTCAAAAAATTACTTAGATATATACGTGGTGTTATGGCAATTAACTTCACATTTGAAACAAATAGTAGAGTGACCTGAGTATGTACCTATACAAATGTTCTTAATAACAGGTATATTAGAGCGGCGGCATTCGTTAGGTGGAAGTCCATGTCATGTCATTAGAAATCGGCTCGGCTGTTGTTGCCGCTTGCGACACAATAGTTGCACAGGCTAACTTGTAGTTGTTAGAAAGGTTACATTTTTTCACGTGCGTGAAAGTTGGCGGTGTGGTGAACGGACATTTTTTGGCATTGCCGAGCACAGCGTGGTGATCGGTGGGGCGAATTGGCAACAGGTGTTTTTGTTTTGACCGAGAAACTAAGATGGATTGTTTCTAACTTAGATTAAGAGGCCAATAACAAACCTACATAGGTTTAGGTCAATATGAGGCTCGACAGCCATGAGAGGACAAGACAGGAACTTCTACTAGAAACTAGTAAATCCTCTGACATGATTTCGGGAATAGGTATCAACTACCATAGAACCATACTATACCGCACCGGTTCGGTGGTAGAGTGGCTGAAAACTATAGACAGAAGACTGAATTTGGACTTGTCACATTTATTTCGGTCCCGGTTATTTGATAATAACTGCACTTATATCCTATGAGACAATCTCTTTCTCTTAGTGGGTTGTATGGGGAAGGATCTGGGAACTAATAATGCGGTGACATTATTATCCTGAGAGAACTCATGCCATTATCTGATTAATAGCAAGGAGTCACGACCCTCAGCGATGCGATGAGGAATACGACTAAGTATAAAGAAATCCACACGGACGAAGTCACAAGTACATCATTTAGTAGGTAAGTAGGTACCTACCTACTTCACATTTATAAAGGCAAAAGTTTGTGTGTATGTTTGTTACTCTTTCACACAAAAACTGTTGGATGGATTTGGCTGAAATTTGGAATGGAGATAAATTATACCCTGGATTAACACAAGCTCTTAACTTATCCCGGAAAATCAAAGAGCTCCCACGGGATTTTGAAAAACCTAAATCCACACGGACGATGTCCATCAGCTATCAGCTAGTAATTCATATATAAAGAAAAGCTCGTCCAATGCAAGTAATTATTTCGTTAATTTTTATAACTGTTCGCATTTCGCCAGCGGCAGCGGGGCACACACCGCTTGCCGACCACAATGTATTGACATGCAAGAATTTAGCCGATCACCTATCCTCCTTTGCCCTTCTTGGGGCCATCACTTCGTCTCCCTCTGACACGTTTCACCTCCAAATGCTATTTGGTAGTCGGCTATTCCAGACAGGGCTGGACTTGTTGGACAGGTTTCTAAAAATAGCGAAAACGGGCAGTTTTTTTAAAGAATTTTTTAGCTAAGGTCTATCGCCGGTTCTAATGTGAACGGTTGTCAAGAGTTGTGGATTTAATCGCATTCATTTTCAAGGCGAAATCCTGTAAAAGAGATGAGTGTTTCATTGATTATTCTACTAAGAAAGTATAATTTATATTTACCACTAAGTATAAATGATTGTAGGTAGGTCTTATTAGAACAAACGGCATTGGGAACATGCAAGATAAGAATAAGAATACGAATAGGGTAGAATGTGCAAAATAAATAAATGATAGAATACGAATAAGAAGTGTTTATTTGCTAGAATATGGTATAATATACATTGGTCTTAAATGTTAGGTAGAATCACATATTCTGCCAATCATGGCGTGCAAAATTTATTGAATTCATGATAATTTGTAGATATTGCAACAGCTCGGTTATCCGTCGAAGCCCATCGACTCTCAATGACAAAATAGGTTAGGTTATGTACCTACCTACCTATTTATCAGTGCATGTAAAATCCATCATGATTTTCCGCATTGCGAAATTCCGTTATGTGGAAAACCACAAGTTTTCAGGAGATTTTCATGTAAAGCATGCAAAGCGTCATGCTAGTAGGCTTATCTTGTTTTTAGGTAAGTAGGTACCTACTTAACTAGATAAGTAAGTATGTACTTACTTGTAAAGGTCTCAAGTTTTTTGATCTTGGATAACTAGTTAATTATGATGTTTCGAAACTTTCTTTCGAGCTTTCGCGGTAGGTTCCTATTAAATAGTAAGGACTAGAGTCTAGACTTTTTCTCCCTGTCTGGAACAGCAAGTTTTATCCGCGTATTATTAATAATATCTGATATTAATCGTTGACCCTATTTGGACATGTGGTCTGTAATTATTTTAAACCCGCGCTACTGGTTCATCCCTAACCGGTTATAGAGTTCAGGATGCCATCCGTAGTCCGAAACAAGGTTGTCTGTCAAATAAAGGTTAGGAGTAGCGCGAACAACGAAAACCTACTGGTCCAAATATAATAAGAAACATGCTAAGGGAGGGAAAACAATAGATATACCTATTACAAGTTCATGAACAATAGATACAAATTGCAATAATGATTAGCAATGTGTTTTTCCGTTTATATACGTATCTCCTACTAGCTGAATACTACTACCCGGGTTCGCTCGGTAGGTACTTACTTTATTACCTAACTAGCTGATGCCCGCAGCTTCGCCCGCGTGGATTGGTCAGATCCCCTGCAGCATCAGGATTGAGGAGTTGGACTCCAAATTTTTTATGAAACAATGTCGCAAAGTTCCTCAATCGATTAAAAAAGAAATGACGCAAATCGGTTCAGAAATCTCGGAGATTTCGGTGTACATAGGTAGAAAAACACAACTCCCTTTTTGAAAGTCGGTTAAAAAAGTAGCCTATGTTACACCCTGGTCAATCCTCTACTTGTCTGTGAAAATCCCGTCAAAATCGATTCAGCCGTTCCAAAGATTAGCCTTTTCAAACAGACAGACAGACAGACAGACAGACAGACAGACAGACAAAAATTTTAAAAACGTGTGATTCAGTGTTGGTATCGTTCAAATAACCATATGAGCTTTATATGAGGTAGTTATTTCGAAATTACAGACAGACACTCCAATTTTATTTATTAGTATAGATAATATATACTTAGCTGTACATATTAGGTAAATAACATATATAAATAAAAAATTAAAATATAACTTTGTGTCCATCTGGAAAAACTAGTCAAGTGCGTGTCGGACGCGCACACCGAGGGTTCCGTATTACAGAAGAAGTGAAACGGTAAGAAATAAAAATCATTTTTGTTAACAAACCGCAACTAACTTAGTTTGTACAGGTCTGTAGAGACATTAATAAAAAAAAAACTATAGCAAATAGAGTGATGGTTTTATTTTTATGTAAAATACACATAAGCTTTACACGACACGACACGACAGACATATAGACGGACAGATAGACAGACAGAAAGTCGGACAAACAACGAAGTGGTCCTATAAGGGCGCTTGTGCATTCATTCGTTTTCGTTTTCGCAAAAATACGATTCAAAATGGCGGCCATACAAAACGTACGTAAGTACGCGGGCGGTCACTTTGAATCGTATTTAACGAAAACAAATTGAATATAACACCCCTCTTTTTGGGTCGGGGGTTAACAAATGAGTGCACAAAACAAACGCCCTAAGATTTCCTTTTTTTGGAGATGCAGAACTCTACAAAACGTTTATTTTAGACTTTGCCGTATCGGTAAATAAAAGAAAGTCTGGTGGCACTACCTACTTTCGCTCGTATAATCATTTGATTTGAACTGGTAAATAAAAGCAAGCATGATAAGCCGAGTGAAGCACCTCGGTCGCCTTTGTGATGCGTCACGCTTTATTAGGGTTCCGTATTTCAAAAGGAAAAACGGAACCCTTATACGATCACTTGTCTGTCTGTCTGTCAAGAAACCTATAGGGTTCTTCCCGTTGACCTAGAGTCATGAAATTTGGCAGATAGGTAGGTCTAATAGCACAAATACAGGCATAAATCTGAAAACCGCGAATTTGTGGTTATATTATCATATAAAAAAAAAATTTAAACGTGTTTCAATTTTCAAAGTAAGATAACTATACCAAGTGGGGTATCATATATGAAAGGGCCTTAATACCTGTACATTCTAAAACAGATTATTTTTTATTTTTATGTATAATAGTTTTTGATTTATCGTGCAAAATCTTGGAACAATACCTGAGTACGGAACCCTCAGTGCGCGAGTCTGACTCGCACTTGGACGGTTTTTTTAAAGAGGGGTCTCTCCGTCCGTCGCTCCATACAAACTCTCATTTGAATACTAACCAATCGAACTCAATGAAATTTTATAGATACGTTCTAGGACCTAGATTTTAAATTTCAAAGTTAAACAGTGTCAAGAATTTACATACAATCTTAACAAGTGTAAATTAAAAAATTTCAACACCCCCGACCAGTGAAGGTTACAGTAACTAGAAAAGAGCTGATAACTTTCAAACTATTCCGCGCCAACAATCCAAAGTATCTGAGTTTTCCAAAACATCATTTTCAAATAAATAATTATGTATGTAGGCAACGTCCATCTTGACAGCTTGACATTTGTCAATTGACATAATATTATGAACCTAACGGTTATCTAACCTTCTTTTCTACAAGAAAACTAGAAAAGAGCTGATAACTCTTAAACGGCTGAACCATTTTTTTTGGATTATAGCTAAGAACACCCACCACCACCTTCAAGCCACCTTTCAAACAAAAAAAAACTAAATTAAAATCGGTTCATTCGTTTAGGCGCTACGATGCCACAGACAGATACACAGATACACAGATACACAGACACACAGATACACACGTCAAACTTATAACACCCCTCTTTTTAGGTCGGGGGTTAAAAATCCGTGTAACTTTGTCGCTAGGGTACCTAAAGTAGTTATTTACTTTGTAGGTAAATCAGTTTCCTCGACTGACGATAGAGTCTCGGATTTTGTGTTTGAAAATTTCTTTAAGCGCATAGTACTTACTAACTGACGCCCGCGACTTCGTCCGCGTGGATTTAGGTTTTTTGAAATCCCGTGGGAACTCTTTGGTTTTCCGGGATAAAAAGTAGCCTATGTGCTAATCCAGGATATTATCTATCTCCATTCCGAATTTCAGCCAAATCCGTCCAGTAGTTTTTGCGTGAAGGAGTAACAAACATATACACACACACATACAAACTTTCGCCTTTATAATATTAGTATGATGTGAAGTGTACGCGACAGTTCGTGATGGCAATCTGGGTGGTGACGTCCTGCATACCAGCACTAAACCGGCGAGGAATAGCGCGGGCGACGTGCAGGTGTGCAGGGCGTCCCCTCGCCTCATACCTTGATTGATATCTCGATTGGTCGGTACTATACCTACCTAAATAATTTCCATAGCGCGTCTACATAAGAAATACTTGTTACTTATAATATTTTATATTGTCGTAGTTGTATATTATATTATATACATACTATGTAGTTTGTACCGATCTTATCGTGGCACACGCTCATCAGGGTAGCTGTAGGTACATTATCTACTAACAATCAACATTAACTCAGTCAATGTACTTGTATGTTACAGTATCTTAGGTATAACTATAGTAACTTAGCTTAGGTACTTGTATGTTATAGTATCATTTATGTTATAAAACGGAACTTTTTTCTAGCGTACCTATATCTCGATCATATCATATCATATCTACATCATACAATACAGCCGCAGTAAGAAAGTCTAAGAACCAAACGGAGTGGTTAGTTGGAGCTATAATTATCAACACGCGACGAAAGCACTTGACTTTTTTTTTATTCTGATACAAGTTAGTATTTGACTGCGATGTCACCTGATAACGGCTGAAGCGGGCTAACTTCGATGGGGTATGGCCGTTTCATGAAATCCTTCATAGCCCTAATCGGAGTCTATACGGCATTGTAGCGTTGGCGGCACGGCTTTGGCGGTAGAGTGGTACCTAACCACGGTCGAAGCCTTCCACCAGCAGATTTCCAGGAAGAATACGATCAAGAAAATATCTAGGTAATAGACATCCATACTATTATTTAATATTATAAATGCGAAAATGTGTCTGTCTGTCTGTCTGTCTGAGTACCTTTTCACGGCCCAACAGTGTAACCGATTCTGACGAAATTTGGTACAGAGTTAGCTTATATCCCGGGGACGGACCCAGGGTACTTTTTATCCCGGGAAATCAAGGAGTTCCAACTAGATTTCTAAAGACCTATCCGCTTGACCGATTTGTATGTTTGTTACCAAGGTATTGCGTCCATATAATTGGCAACTTTTTATCCCGGAAAGTCAAACAGTTCCCACGATCTTTGAATCTTTGAAAACCTAATTCCACGCAGACGAAGTCGCGGGCATCTTCTAGTGTTTCTATAAAAATGTAATAATTTCCGGAAGTCGATGAAGTTATAACTACAAGGAACCACAAGCTTAGCTTAGTTCACTAGTTGAAAAGTATAGGTGTGGAATTGAAAGCTAAAATCCTATGAGGTGATAGAAAAACGAATAGGCGAAATAAAATACACATACTTAAAATTCGAGGCTTCGTTTCAAAGGGATTCGCTCTGTGGAAAATATTTTGTGTATTACCAAATGCATTGTGTCTGGCCGGGCAAAGCTGCAGGGTATAAAACGTCAACAATACCCGGGCGAGTACTGCACAATGCATTTATCACACAAAAATTCCATATTGGACTTGCTTTTGTCCAGAATCCAAATAAAGTTCAAAGGACATGTCATCAAAATAGCCTTTGATCTGTTCCCATTGAACAGTTCAATTTCAGCTCTGTTTTACTTTTTTAGAAAACCCGTGAGATTTCTTTGATTTTCCTTGTCAATAATTTTCCTTTGCCTTGCGTAGTTATGTAAAAAGTAGCTTAAAAGAAATAATGTCGGTTTCCGAGATGCAAGCTATCTCTATGTGATGCCCGTGACTTATTCGTATTGATTTAGGTTTTTGAAAATTCCTGTTTTCGATTTCTGGGCCAAAAAGTGGCATATGTCTTTACCCGTGGTGCAAGTTATGTACCACTTTGTACCTTTGTATTTGACGTAATCGGAAAGACCGTGAAAAGCCAGCAGTCAGACAGACATACTGTCGTATTCATAATATTACTATGAATACGAAATTCCGTAAAAGCAAAATTAAAAAGGATAATTGTAAGTAAATGCTCGTAAGACATGATAGCGTAATTTATGCCGTCATAAGGAGGTATGTAATTCTATCCGTGTATGCCCCGGGGTTTTAAAGGTTCATAACCGGCTCTATACAAAATACGGACAAATACCTACTACAGATTTTTCTGATCAAACATCCATACTAATTTAATATACTAATATTATAAATGCTAATAATTTTAATTAATTTCTAATTTTCAAATGACACAATGGCCTACAATTTGGCTTTCTTACTGTGGATTCGGACGCATTTTCTTTTTTTATCAAAGAGTTTGGATTGTTTGCTTGACTTGCGCATATTAACATTATATATAAACCTTCTGGAACACAAAATAGTTAAGTTTTTTTTTTCGAAGTGGAAAAACTCGTTTTGTGCTTGAAAAAAAAAACGCTGTTACAGTAGCGCATATAATATACGAATATACAGTACCTTGTTCAGGAGTGGTAGTTAGTATATTAGTAGTTGGCGGTGGCGGCAGGATGCGACAGCAAGCGGCAGCGTCTGGAGTCGCCGCGTTTATATAGGTATACGGTGTTTGTATAATAAGAAATGTCGCCTATAAGAAACCATTATAATGTGAAAGAAGCCGGCAAAAGAGAAAATGTAATGTGATTTAGCCATAGGATTTTCTAATTAGAACTTAGAACCTGCTATTTTTTGCTCTCTGATAGTAGCTATAGTAGTACCTCTGATTGTAGATATAGATATAGTCCGATTCCGGTATGTCTACTGCTGGCAATTGAGTAATAGCACATAGCGTGAACACGATGTGGTAGGTAGGTCTATTGCATTTCAGTGCAGCCGTTTGATTGAATAATAACCGAATCTCTTTAATCTGCTTATCCTGTAGAAGCGGGGTGTGAAACACATCATTGCACGTTGCATAACAAGCAACAAGTTTCCATAGTCTATGCCTTCATGAATTTTGCTGTCAGCTTTTTCAATCTTGAGGTGATTGGTAGACCAACTTACTATATTTAGATCAGTGATACATCTACCAATTGGGTCTTGGACTGTAGTAATAAAACTATCTATCGGCGTCTGCGCATGCCACGTTACAACTAACAATAGATATAAAAATACGTGTATCAAAGTATATTATTTTGTCTGCCACAACACGTGTCTGGCACGCTCTAATATGTTTGTAGATATAAACGAACCTCTGTGTTGGACTCTGGTGACTGGTGCGCTCTCGAAAAGCTATAAGTATCTATCGCTGTCCAGCAGTGGACGTATGCAGGCTGTCAGGTCGAATTTTCTACACAATTCATGAACTGTACAAAGGATACGAATTTACCTCGGACGAAGAATCAATGTGGACTTGACAGACGCGTATACCCGAAAGGGACAAATAGCGAGTACTTCAAACCCGCCGCAGGGCTAAATTAGAATTTGAGACATTTCATAATTATTTCTGCATATCAGTAGCCTGATATTCTGTTATCTAATTGAACCTTCAATTGTTTGTACAATGCAAATGGTAGACAACAAAGCAATAAGGTTGTATTTGTTAATTTGCGCTCACACACACAGATGACAATTATTACTGTGCCCACAAAAAAAGCTAAACTATGACAAAGACAAAAAAAAACTTATTTTTGTATTCAGAGATTTTCTATACAGTTATACACAGCTTGCTCTAATCAGGTAGGATAATTTTGATGTAAAGTCCACCTTGATTCTTCGTCCGAGGAATTTACTCATATACCTACCTACCTACTATACGAGTACGTGTACCTACTTGAAATTTGGGCGTCCAATTAATTTCAACGAGAACTATTCGCTATTCATGAACACAAATAAATGAGACATTCGTTTAATCAACTCGCATGTTGGATTTGGCACGAAATGATTATATTGGTTTTAGCAGTGACCGCTTCAAAGAGTTTTGTGATTCCCTTTATGTAAATTTATTGAACCGTAGACCGCGGCAAAATTATTGAGGACCAGAGTAAATTAGTATTGCTATTTACCAACTCAACGGATTCACATTGAACAATAGGTACAAATCGATATCTATACTAATAAATAAAATTGGAGTGTCTGTCTGTAATTTCGAAATAATTACCTCATATTAAGCTCATATGGTTATTTGAACGATACCAACACTGAATCACACGTTTTTAAAATTTTTGTCTGTCTGTCTGTCTGTCTGTTTGAAAAGGCTAATCTTCGGAACGGCTGAACCGATTTTGACGGGGTTTTCACAGACAAGTAGAGGATTGACCAGGGAGTAACATAGGCTACTTTTTTAACCGACTTTCAAAAAGGGAGTTGTGTTTTTCAACCTATGTACAGCGAAATCTCCGAGATTTCTGAACCGATTTGCGTAATTTTTTTTTAATCGATAGAGGAACTTGGCGACATTGTTTCATAAAAAATTTGGAGTCCAACTCCTCAATCCTGATGCTGCAGGGGATCTGACCAATCCACGCGGGCGAAGCTGCGGGCATCAGCTAGTTGTTAATAAACGTGTACGTGCAGACTGCAATTACGCCTGTATTGTAGTGCAGACGCCTGTATTGTGGCAATTGGGCGAGCATTCCAGCAGCACAGTCAGGGTCATGAATGAGGCATGTCAGGATCTCGGGTATCTGAGAGCCATCATTAAGGGCATTAAAAAAAAAAGAAAAAGAAAAAATCTTTATTTTACACTTTACATTGCCTTAAAAATAAAGAACGGTAACAACTGCTTTAGTTACAAACTGGGTTGTGACTTGTGTGTGTGTGTGTGTGTTGTAGTTGTTAACGCCCACCTTCAGATTAACAAAATTAGGTACTAAAGACAAGAAGAAAAAAAAATTCTTCTTCGCTTCTCCATGTGAACGTATAACACCTATTATCATAATTCTATTCTTTGTTTTTCTAGATCTAAAACTAAGCCGTATATCGATTTATCTCTCCATTATCTATGCCATAAAACAATTAATATAGTAATTTTTTTTTTAAATATTGTAAGTACCCTAGCCTTACCCCTTACCCCATACCCTTGAAAAATCACTAATTTAAGTAAAATTTTGAGGCATCATCGTGCATAAATAAAGCGCCTTGGAAACTACAAAATCGGCTTAGTGGCGAACTTTACTTTATAATAATAATTTAAAATGTACTTAGTGTGTTAAAAAACCGGCCAAGTGAGAGTCAGACTCGCGCACTGAGGGTTCCGTACTCGGTATTTTTTCCAACATTTTGCACGATAAATCAAAAACTATTATGCATAAAAATAAATAAAAATCTGTTTTAGAATGTACTGGTAAAGTCCTTTCATATGATACCCCACTTGGTATAATTTGAAAATTGTAACATTTTTTTTAAATGATTTGACCACAAATTCGTGGTTTTTAGATTTATTCCTGTACTTGTGCTATAAGACCTACCTGCCAAATTTCATAATTCTAGGTCAACGGGAAGTACCCTATAAGTTTTTTGACAGACACGACGGACGCACGGACGGACGGACGGACGGACAGACAGACAGACAGACAGACAGACAGACAATAAAGTGATCCTATAAGGGTTCCGTTTTTCCTTTTGAGGTACGGAACCCTAAAAAATGTTTATTAATTTACAAAAATAAACGTAATACTAAACGTTGATTTGTGTTATTCACAAATCAAGCATATCACTCTTGAGATATATCCCGCCGCCCGTAAATGTTGATTGCTATTGCATTGCAATCAACATGCTCTCACGCGCGACTTAGAGCGACCTTGAAGAGCACTCTTAATGCGATAGGTACGTCCCGACTCCCCTTCCGACATTGAAGAGACACAAGTTTGTATATATTTTCTATGGCGGGAGAAGGTGGGATCCTCTACTGCTCCCTGTCTTCCTTGCAGCGGGTGAGCATCAGGAAACGGTTATAGGGCTTTTTTAACCTAGGAAATCGATTTCTTACGGAATACTAACAAACCTAATCCTTCGCGGATGAAGTCAAGTCTATTAATAACATTACTATACCTATAGGAACAAAACTCAATCACTCTGACACACGTTATAATCAAATGCGAATGACGTCATAAGCACAAGTCGCATCAGGCGCGCCGTGGAAATGCGGATGTTTAAGACAGCACGCCCTGCATAATTGTGCTTGCCGCGTAGATAATTATCGATATTGATACTCGTAGTTACTCCGAGTAGGTATCATGAAAGATAATTACTAATTAGATCTATGTTAAGCCCGCGCTACACTTGTACGCGAATCATAGGCACTTTTGCCAGCGGTTCTCGCGTGAACTTTACGCAAAAAATATAATAGGCCTAATCATTCTAGGCCTCTCTCTACACTCGCAAAGTTTCATAACAGCTAGTCGCAGTCTAGTACGCTTCCCAGCTCCTTTTGCAAACCCGAAATCGGATGGCGTGGCGTGCGTCTGTAAGCGTGTAAGTAGATGCCTGAAGTTGCGAAACCAGTATAGGTTTAGCGCGAAACGACCATCTACTGTCTACAGATACACTGCTGTGTCGCGATTCACAAGACAACAGTGTGGTTGTTTCGCACCGTTTATTCAAGCTTACGCTTCGATTCCCAGACGAGTGAAGAGCGGGCATAATACCTACATAATTCAGTACAGACCTATAATAACCACAAAACATAACTTTATAATAATATCCTCGCGACTTTGTCCGCGTGGATTTAGGTTTTTAAAAAACCTATAGGATTCTCTTTTTTAGCATCAAAAGAAGGCAAGATGTCACTTCAGGTCTTCAAGTTAATAAATAATAATTTATGGTAGTCGTTAGATGTAAGACATATTGTAGCAAATAAATTAATGAATGTGCTAATAATAAATAATTAGTAGGTATAACCTACGAACGATTGAATTTCCACCTGTAAAATCCAAAACACCTTGCTTTGCTAAGTAGGGAAGGTTATCTAGGTACCTAACTACAACATAAGTCAGTTTTGTTGAAATAGACAAGAAGGTATCATTAGTTATTACGTACTAAACCATTCCTTTCTTGAAACTCACCTTGTGGCCGTTGTAACTAGTAACACCTGCCTTTTATGGCAGTTAGGTACTTAATTGTTAAAATTATGCAAACTTTCATTAACCCTTAAAAATTTATAAGAATAAGCAGGTATTTTTAGTTCATAGGTAGTTACTAGTTAGGCGTTCACTGATGGCGCGCTGATTCATAGTTCACGGCACTGCACCGGCGCGCCTACGTAAACTATCGTATATGTACATACGACAGTTTACGTAACGATTTTAATTTTTTATCGATATTAATTTATTTTGAAGAAGGTGGCGGGGAGCGGGTGGATGAGGAAGGCGGAGGAAAGGCCCTTGTAAAGGCCTATGTCCAGCTGTGGACGCACACAGGCTGATGGATGGATGGATGGATGGAATTTATTTTTATCGTAATTTATTTATTTTTAGTGAATATGAAATGTGAAAATGGTAACGTCTAAATCTTTTTTTTTCTTCGCGGAAGATTGAAATAAATCAATTTTGATTAAAAATGAAGGAAGTTTGAATGACTTTGTTAGATACGATAGTCAATATGGGAGCCATCCAGTCCAAATTAAGTAAAATCTAAGCACTTAAGCACTTAAGAACTTAAAACCTACTACTCTCAAACTCTACTTTAGGCCGACTCCAGCTTTTGAAAAATATCGTTAGGTAAGAATAACTATTGACTTAATAATAACATTATCTCTGGTTATAACAGTATCCTGTTTATACTGCAGAATTCCGACAAGTGAGATGTAATTATAAAGCATCTGCTTCAGTAGAATGTCGTCAGTAAGTAGGTACTATACCTACAGTGTTTCCATGTTTGAAATAATCGGTAGATATACACCTACAAAAAAAACCAAGATAAATATTTATTTTTATGTACATCCATACTCAATATTATAAATGCGAAAATGTGTCTGTCTGTCTGTAACGTTTTCATGGCCCAACGCTGAACCAATTTTAATGAAACTTGGTAAAGACTTGGGATACATCCCGGGGAAGGACATCCCGGGGGAGAAAATCAAATAAATCTGAAATCCACAGGGGGAAACAAATGTCAAATTAGTTTGGTGGTTATGTGTTTCAATATTTAAAGTATTTAAATTGTGGCCTAGTGCTCATAGCACAGAAACTCCGGGCACAAAAGTCAAGAGAGATGCAGGTACGAACTACGAATCCTGTTGGTTCTGCAATTTTCGATAAATATTTTAAATCATTTGGACGAATAGACAGAGTACGTAATAAATAATAAACCAATCAGAAAAAGAAATAGGTTAATGACCTACGGCTACTGCTGATCAGTATTTAAATGATTAAGTATTTAATAATATGTAGACGGCTGCGAAAAATGAGTAGGTAGGTACCTACCTAATGAGTGATCAGCAGAAATTATACCTCGTCTTACTTTTATTGTATTTGTAGGCATACCTACATTACTTTGTAAGCACTATTTTTGTAGAATTAAACAAAAAATATAACCATTTGGATAATTTTAATGCATTAGATTTTTTAAGGTTCCGTAGTAAAACAAGGAACCTTTATACGTAGTTTTGTTCAGACCATCTATTTGTCCGTGTGTGTCCGTATGCCTGCCATTTTAAAAAGAAACTAAGAGCTACAAAGAGAAAGCTAAAGTTCTATAAATTTACCTTAAACTTATTTTGGTACCCTAGGAACCCTAAAAATTTTTAAAAAATCTAGGTTTTCTATCTACCTTATGCATCTTTTGTTCTGATAATCACTTGACCGTTTATTTCTACAATCCCTCATCCTTACCCAAATTCTTTTTACCCGTCGGTACTATTACCTACACAGAACTTTTTAAAGTTAGGCCACTCTTTACGATTGCTAAATTCATTACTATGCCTAATTATTTCAGTATAATTACAAATGAGGTAGGTATGAGCAATAAAGCAGCCTAATCGGTATATATCAAGCCCATCAGACAACTTTAGACTTTAATGGTTGAGTTTCTAAAATATTTACCGTTAGTTTGTACTGCGCTTCGAATTCCAGCTGCCTAACCTCAAATCTGTTACCTACATCATATTATGATGAAGACTAAACTTTTATTATTCAAAGGTAATTTTTATATTCTTCAGTTAAGATAGTTAGTAAATATAGGCACAGTGATAACATAAGAAATAAAATAAACTGCAAAAACGCTGACAAATACTTGCCAATTTGATTCTATTAGTAGGTATACATAGCGACCTTTTAATAGGTAAGTAGCAACATGGGTTATAAAATATTCATAATTTAATACTCTCGAATAGAACACCAATCTTACTTGCAAGTAGGTATAGGGAGATTATCATTTCCATTATCCAATTAAAACATCGTAATTCAACTTACTACGATATTGATTGGAAGACAGGAAGTTAAGGAAACCACGTGGGCAAACTGTTAAGCTTATCACGCGTGGGTTCCATTGAGCTTTTCAGCTCCGGAGTCGGGGTTTGGTAGGTGCTGAGCGTTCCAAAGCCGGAGTTCCGTAGTTTCGAAGCTACATTAAAAAAAAATTGAATGTCAGTAAATAATGCCTTGATTTAAATTAAATATTTCTTGCATTTAAATAAATGTTCAAGTATCTTAAGCATGAAATTAAACAAATCAGTTAGAAAAAGGAAAAGCAAACTTTATTTTAAGGTCTGGTAAAATTAATTATAAGTAACAAGATTTTTCTTTTAGATTTTTAGTTATGTTTTCCATTGATAAAATTGGATACGTTTTACCTTATTTCACATGTACAAATTATGAAGACTCTGTGTCTACTGTGCTTAAAAGAAGCTTTTTCAGCGTTGTTGTTTTTACATTGTTAACGCTGAAAAAGCTCGACTTTTTAAAAATATGAAAATCGAAATTCCGATTATGTTCACGATAACTCCAATTTAACTAATAAATAGTTCAAGCCCTACTACAGAACTACTTCGAAATTAAATCATGATAATTTCCAACACGAGAAACATTGCTTGTAGAAACACGAAAAAGTTCGTGTTCATTTTATTTGCCCAGACCCTATTAATTTTTTTTGTCGAATAGGAATTTAGTGTAAGTTTTGAAGGTCATAAAGGACTAGCATGGGGCCCGCGATTGGGTGAAACGGTGCGAGGGCGGATCGGGGGTGGTACCCACGATTTGAAACTAACGACTTTTATGTATTTTACCTAGATGATATTCTGTTGGACCATTTTTACTGAGGACAGTTATAATAGTTTTTAAGTTAACTTGTCCGATTATTCTGGATAGGACCATAATAATTATTGTTCCAACAAAAGATACCTATAGGTAAGTAAGTTGTTGGTCAGACGCGTCGCGAAGTAAAGACTAGGTACTTATTAATGCTGAGTTTCATAGAAATTAAGAAAATAAGTGTTGATTCAACTAATCAAACTACAAGGTTTTATAAGGATTCTCGTGGTGAAATCAATTAATCTTCACTTTTTTTAATTTATTTCGAACAACCTAGCGTATGAATCATCTACCCATGTAGGTATCAGGATTTCAATGGAAAACATTACTATATGTAGATACTTAAGTCTGTTTCATAGTCCATAGACCAAACTGTTTAGTAAAATTAAGAAGTAATAAGTACCATAACTGTAATAGGTAATAAAAATAATTAATCAGATTTATCAGTAAACTTTAATAAATCGCATTGCATAAAATATCAATCGCAGAATGCAAATAACAGAAACTTAATCAGTCGCAACATGCAATCACAATAAAATGCAACTTTTGAGACGTGGTGGCCATGAAGATGTTGCAGACAAAAGAGCTGGAAGAATAAAAAGGAAAATGGAAGAGACCGCTGTCGTAATTGTTCGGTTGAAATCGCGTTCAACCGACGCAATAGTTGAAGTTTTCGGCAGGCAAGGAGAGGTGAAGTGTGCGGCACGGGGGACGGGCACGCATCCGCTAGCTCGCGGATTGCCCAATTCCCGCCGCGAACCGAGTGCAGGCGAATATTTCGCCATAAAGCGCGATGACTAAACCGAACAATTACGACTTTGGCATTTCCAGACGTTGATCGATGAATAACTCCAGATTTCTTCATATTGATTGGTGTTGACAGAGGATTTAATGTAGATATAACACGTGCAGAAAATTCAGTGATTCCGCAGCTGAAATAAAACAGTCTGCGTAATCTCCGACGTCACTGCGGACACAACCGGTCGAACTCGATGACACAGCAAACACGATTTTCACGATGGTTATTGTATGCCGACCATATAGGAGAGAGAAAAAGACTGACTGATAATAAAAGCCAAGTCAATTCCTCCCACCGACACGACTGACATTTTATTTTCATTCTTCCTGTTTCTATAACGGCTTTATTCTTCAAATTCTGCTACTGAAATTAAAATAAATTAAAGAGAAGCACATGTTCCCGCCAAAAGTTGAATGAAGCAATCGAACGAGTCACATATTACAAGAAAGATGACTAATATAAATTGTACAAAAAATTTATTTAACTTCAATTTCAAATTTCATAAATGGAAATTTATGGAATTTACAATTAGAATTTAAAAAATGAAGGACGTTTTGAAAATATGATTACACAACTTTAACCGAAATATTTAAAAGCGGAACAACACTTCCTAAATAAATCATCACTATTAAAAATTTCTACGTTAGTACGAGAGACGCGGTATCAGTAAAACCGAAAACTAAGTTAAATTCAAACTTGCACAAAGTGTAAAGAACTCGTAGAAATGACTAAAGCGGTCGACGGTCAAACAGCGAATGGCAGCGCGTAACGGAGGTCGGAGTGCGATGGCGTAGTGACGATCATCGCAAGAGGGGGAGAGCGGGTCGCGAGGGGGGAGTGAAGGGGGAGGGTGCGGGGCGTGCTGCGCGCGCAGAGAAAGGACGCAAGTGGTGATGTAATCGCGATCGATGCACTCCGCTTCGTGCGACGCAACTACCGCGGTTCTCGCCACGAACGACGACTCTATTCACGAAGGTTATCAGTTTTATTTCTAATATCATCGACGTTTGCTGATGACGTTTCGGTTGCTTCACGCGACGTAAGGAGTGTAATTTTTTAAACAATCGTTTTAAAAGACTTTCGTTGCAGGTCACTGACCTATTCCTGACACACGTGCGCGCTACAATCCACGTGTAGGTACATCTAATAAGTGCTCTTTCCAAAACTATCAGCGTACAATTCGATGAAAAAGGAAAAGAAAACTGTAGAAATGAGCAAGTTAAAACGGTACTGTGATAATATTATAAGCATTCCGTACATTGATCAAAGAATAGCAAATAGTGAGTAGAACTGCCTCTCGGATGTGGTCGTAGCAATTCGTGAGCGTTCGGCTCCTATGTAGGTCACACGTGTAAACGTTATCCCCTCCAAGCCGGCCTTGGCTTACTTAGGACCAAATGGCACCTCCCCTTCGCTGCTAGCTTCGCATAGTACGTTTACTTCTAATATTATTTGTGACTTGTGACTCTAGCATTAGTCACTTTTAATTTTATTTTTTTCAATTTTATTGCATATAGGTACTAGTTTCAATGAATCGTGTGTGTCTTTTTTCGTATCTGAAATTGGCCTTGCAGTAGGCTTATATGAAAAAAGTCTGCAAAATTATATTTTATATTACTTGTGCGCAGTTTCCTTCACAATACCTACCTATAGGCTCTATCCCCTTATAGTTCACAAAGAACACGTGCACGGTTGCCGTTTACGTACTAGGCATTCGGAAAAATACCGTTAGAGAACAATGAAGAGCGGCGAATCATTCGGAAGCGAGTCACGTTATCGAACTGTGAGCGTCAGCTATCTAACTCGAACATATCTACGAGGTCACGCCGCCCGCCGCGGCCCCATCGAATAAAATGATGATGAAAACCTCGCTTCGGGTGACCTCGTTTCGATCTAGGACAGCACCCGAAATAACTAGAGCACCGTCACTGCGCAGACGCTAACGCAATTCGTAGTCCGAGCCACAACCATCTTACAGAGACCCGTGCTTTAGAGTTGCATACTCACAAGATTGAACGATGGGACTTCGTGACGCTGGTCCATGGATCAAGTGACGCTGGTTACCGTATTGCTGAAATCGACCTCTTGCCGTGCGGAAATAGGTATATGTACAAATAATCTTGGATTGGTAGGTAGGTACCTACCTATGAACGAAATGTAAATAGAAATGTTAGATTTTGCAGGAAGAAAAGACTATTTGCACTTAACTGCTTGCGCTGTAGAAGTAGGGTAGTTGATAGATAAGTAAGTACGTAAAATAATTAGGGTGTAAATGTTTGGCAGGAATACCCTAAAAATATTAATTCAAATCATGGAACACCATCTATAACTAACACAAAAGTAGTTCTATAAAAATGACCAACAAAGAAAAGAATAATGTAAGAAAAATCCATTCTAGTTATTTTTCGGTAAATAATGGTTTTGAAATGCTTAAGAAGAGTTGAACTCTTCATATGCTGAATCATAATAAAGATAAATTAACTTTAAATCGCAAAAAGAACAAAGGAAACGAAGTCAGACTACTCAAACCTATGGTCCTTGGTTTTAGCGTAGGTATCGTAATGAGTATCTGCAAAAATGTACATATTTGTAAAAATAATTACCACTTTTGGTCAAAGTAGACAAAATATAATATATGAGCGCATACTATGACCTATATTTAACGAAAACAAACAAGTCATCGCTTTTAGTGCTTCCGTTCAATCAATCTGAGAAATTCCTAATTAAATTTTTCTAAGCAATGACTAATGATTTTCTGTATGAGGAAAACATAGTACCTACCGACTATATAAAGATGACAAAGAACTGAGCGAACTAAGATCAACTAAGGCATTATAATTTTCAGGGAAAGAACAAAGGCTTGGAAAAGTTGTTATCTTTAAAATTATGTACAGTATTGGAGTTTGTAAACAGGATATTCAACATAGAAATATATTATATATTTGTAGTTCACTATTTGCACTTGCCAATAAATAAATAATCAATTCATAGAAAAAATTAGTAAGAATGAAACAGTATAGCTATTAAGTAGCATAATATTTTTTGTGTTCTTTAATGAGAATGAATGTAGAGTTACCTATAACAAGTAACACAGTTGTTATACCTAGGTAACTCTAAAATGTATTCTTTATTACACATAATATGTCTTGTAAGTGGGTACTGGGTAGGTAGGTAGGTACTTGACATCTGTGTCTTCTTTGTTTGTGTAAGTGAACCACTTAGTAGGATAAAATATACAATAAAGTCATCCTAATGTCAAACAAATAAAATTACGTAAGTGCACTTAGAACTTTTTAACGTAAGTAGGTACTTAATAAAATTTCAAAAATGAGTCGCCAATCGTCATCCTCACATAAACTTTATACAGTTTACAGAGGATGGCTATTGGCTATCTGTGTTTCTAAATAAATATGTACCTACCTACTAAATGTTGTGAACAATAAAGAAAAAAGGTAGGTACCTGTATTGTTTAACAATGCAGAAAGCGATCAAATTCAAAAATTACGAAACAATTTTTTAACTTTAACTATTTCCTTTAAAAAGTCGTAAGTGTGTTTACGTCAATTTAGTCAGGAGACGTAAACACACTTACGACTTTTTACAGGAAATAGTAAAAATTAAAAATATTGAATTAAGTGAGAACTCTGAATATTATTGATTATCTAGCACTCATATGATTTCCGTTTTTTTTTGATATTATTTATGTAATAAGTAGGTACCTTCTACCTATCCATTTTTTTTATATTGAAAATGTTACAATAAAACGTAGGACAGCTAGCCTCATCTAATTACTACACAAATCATGGCCGCAAGGATTAGTGCCAAGAATACTGGCTGCATTCCCGCGCTGTACAGCCAGGCTGATCCTTTGCGCAAAAATGAACAAGCTCTTCTGTCACCAGATTCCTAAGGCCATTTATTAACTGAGATTAAATATCTCATAAAAATTTTTTAGCACTCCATGGTACCTAACTACTACTTATTGGTTATTGTATCTAATTAGTTTACCTACATATTTTGCACGCCATACATAAATGGCAAAATGTGAAGGACCAAGGACCTGTCAATATACCATCACTGTTACTCACATTTCGCAAAATAAATAAATCATCATCATTTCATTTCATGGTCCCAGGGTCTCCACGACAAAAATGTAAAACCATTTAAAAAAAATATCCTAAATGCAAATGCAGATAGGTATAGTACGCGACAGGTCAACATGGCAATCGGAGTGGGAACGCCCCGCACACCCGTACAGCCCCCGCCGCGCTAACCCGGTGCGGGATAGCGCGGTTGAGGTGCGGGTGTGCGGGGTGTCCCTCCACCCCGATTGCCATGTCGACCTGGCGTAGCTACTATACTTACTGTCGAGGGCAAGGTAGACTTTAAACTATACGACCGCACGGAGAACATTTTTAGGGTTCCATACCTCAAAAGGAAAAACGGAACCCTTATAGGATCACTATGTTGTCTGTCTGTCTGTCTGTTTGTTTGTCAAGAAACCTATAGGGTACTTCCCGTTGACCTAGAATCATGAAATTTGGCAGGTAGGTAGGCCTTATAACACAAGTACAGGAATAAATCTGAAAACTGCGAATTTGTGGTCACATTTTGTGTTTCAATTT
The DNA here is from genome assembly GCF_905333055.1 of Maniola jurtina. Classification (NCBI taxonomy): domain Eukaryota; kingdom Metazoa; phylum Arthropoda; class Insecta; order Lepidoptera; family Nymphalidae; genus Maniola; species Maniola jurtina. The sequence continues at coordinate 5,163,559 of NC_060058.1, read as the reverse complement.
TCAAAGTAAGATAACTATACCAAGTGGGATATTATATGAAAGGGCTTTACCTGTGCATTCTAAAACAGATTTTTATTTATTTTAATGCATAATAGTTTTTGATTTATCGTGAAAAATGTTGGAAAAAATACTCGAGTACGGAAACCTCAGTGCGCGAGTCTGATTCGCACTTGACCGCTTTTTTTGAGCTAAGTATGGCCTACTTAGTACCTACTACTTACGCTACGAATATGTGTCTATGTTTCATATTATTATATTAACCTATTTATATCCTTTAGTACCTGACCCGCCCCGACTTCACTTGAATGAAAATTTTAAAAATCGATGAGGGGGTAGAATTTCTAAAAATCCTGAAACAGATAGGTACCTATTTCTTTATTTCATGGATAGGCAAACTTGAACATGTGTAAATTAAAAATTTATAACACCGCCGACAAGTGAAGTTTACAGTAACTAGAAAAGAGCTGATAACTTTCAAACGGCTGAACCGTTTCAAACAAAAAAACTAAATTAATATCGGTTTATTAGTTTAGGAGCTACGATGCCACAGATACACAGATACACACGTCAAACTTTTAATACCCCTCTTTTTGGGTCGGGGGTTAAAAAATGATTTTGATTGACTTTCATTTTCATACCCTATTTAATCCTTTTGGGGGTGTTATTTCAAAAATCATGAAAAATGTAAGTACCTATCTGTTTCCTCATTTTTAGGGTTCAGTACCTCAAAAGAAAAAAGGAACTCTTATAAGATCACTTTGTTGTCTGTCTGCATGCCCGTCTTCCATCTGTCCGTCTGTCCGTTTATCCGTCTGTCTTAAAAAATTATAACACCCCCGACAAGTGAATGTTACAGTAACTAGAAAAGAGCTGATAACTTTCAAACGGTTGAACCGATTTTCTTGAATGATAGCTAAGAACACTCTCGATCAAGCCACCTTTCAAACAAAAAAAAAACTAAATTAAAATCGATTCATTAGTTTAGGAGCTACGGTGCCACAAACAGATACACAGATACACACGTCAAACTTATAACACCCCTCTTTTTGGGTCGGGGGTTAATAAATGTTAGAAAAAATGCAAATGAAAATGAAAAGCGGTTGATTATAAATTGAGCAAAAATTAGTATTATATAGGTAGGTAGTACAACGTAGGAAAAATTTAACTTATGGGAAAAAAAATTGGAACTCTAGTATTAAAAGTGACATAACTGTAATTTTCAATATACCTACTCCACTACTTGTAATAGAAATAACTAAGTAGGTATTAGAAAATGCAAGTAAGTATCATTCAAACCTACTTACACCTACCTAAAGTGATAGATTAAATTAAATTATTTGATAAATAGAGCTAAGTTAAGTACTATTAATATACCTAATGCTTTTAACTTTGTAAATAATTGATTCCAGTTTAGGAGATAAACTTGTACGGTCTAAGGTTGAGACACTGAGATCTATGTATAGAGCGCACTTTGACTTCGCTCAGACGTAAGACATTGTTAAAACGAGACAGCGTTATATTGATGGTATAAATCTGTCTCGTTTTAACTGACACTTAAGTCTGAGCAAAGACAAAGTGCAATCTATAGATTTTAGACTACTGGCTAATATCACCTAAGCACCTAGAATCTTTAGCAGCCATAGCTTTTATAGAAGTTCAAGCTACTCTATTACAGTAGCTATGAAATGTGCAAATACTCATTCAAACGCTCGAGCGTCTCTGAGAATCTCGTTGATATAATAATTCTTTTGCAATTAGACATTGTAAGGTCTACATCTCCTGAGGATGCTCCGGTGTCGGGGCGAAACGCGCGTCGAGTGGTGTTGGAATTTGTGTGGTGCTGCGTACCATACAGATTTCGTTGGTTTGGCGGATTAAGTATAGCTTTTGGTTCCTTGTATATCATGGACTTCCGCAAAATAACACCTGCTTCTATAATAAATCTCATTGGAGGCTAAGCTGCTGAAATCAGTTGCTCAGCTGCTGAAGAGAATCGCTTCGAGATAGTTGCTAACAGGCGTCCAATCTAAGGCTGAGATCATTTTGATCAAAGCGCACTTTAAGTTTGCTCAAACTTAAGACACTGTTAAAACTAGACAGCGTTATACCTACCCGTGGCATAAAGCTGTCTCGTTTTAACAGAAACTGAAGTCCAAACAAAGTCAAAGTGTGCTCTATAGATTTCCACCTAAGAGATCAATGTTATAAAAATCCATACTAATATTATAAATGCGACTGTCTGTCCGTTTGTCTGTCTGTCTGTCTGTCTGTCTGTTTGCTACGTTTTATACATCGATGGTTTTCACGGCCCAACCGCTGAACCGATTTTGATGAAATTTGGTACAGATATGGGCTACATCCCGGGGAAGCACATAGGCTACTTTTTATCCCGGAAAATCAAAGAGTTCCTGCGGGATTTAAAAAACCGAAATCCCGGGCGAAGCCGCGGGCATCCTCTAGTACCTAATATTTATCTACATTGTAAAAATATCAATCAAATCTCACACAATATGCAGTCGAGTTCTAATTTCTTACACTCAAAACATGTTTCACGTGTAAAGGATGAATGGTTAGGTTGGTACTTGGTAGGTACTAGGTCATGATCAACCTATTGCCGGCCCACTACTGAGCACGCGCCTCTCTCAAAGCGAGAAGGGTGTAGTGACCACAGTCTGCCACGCTGGCCTAATGTGAATTGGCAGACTTCACACACCCTTGAGTATCATGGAGAACTCTCAGGCACGTCATATCAACATATCACGACACTAGGTACCTACCTAGTTTTTGTTAATCAAAATTGATGTAGATGTTTTATGTTAAAGGTACCACAGGATCAATAACTAAAAACCGATAAATTATGGTTTCTAAAATAACATAAGTTCTTAATAATTATAATTAACTGAAGTATTATATTTTTATTTAATAACTAAACACAACAAAACAATTATCAGGTTAAATGATAATTAGGACACAAACCACCAAACTTATTCAGAGACGTTGAAGTTCGTAGAAGACGCTAAGTTCATAAAACTTTCAAGTTCCAAAGTTCGCAACAAAATTGATTAAGTACCTGATATGAACTGAAAATCTCGAAAATGTCTCTGAAATTAATGAGGATGTAGTAGGTGTGTAGGTAAGAAAAATATTAAGTTGATGTACCTAGGTATAGTGCGTAGACGTGCTGCAGATTCCACCTACAGACCAGCCTCGGCCAATTAGGTAGGTATTTATCAATACATGTTGACGATGTTGAATTTGCTTCGTATTAGTGCGGAGTTACGTATACACTGTACACGAGCGTGATAAGAATGAGATAAGAGACATGGAAAATGTCGCCAGCAGAAAATTAACAAAGAAAATCGCAATGATATGATTGTAAAGCTTTTAGGTTAGTTATGGCGCGCAGCGTCACTCACCTGAGTTACCCTCGTGGTCGGCGGCGGTATCTCGGGCTTCGGTCGGCGGTGGTATGCCAGATTCTGCTGCCAGCATTGGTCGTTATATAATATTTATGAGTGTTGCGGTGGCTAGTACGCGGGCGCACGGCTCACGTCGACGCAGAGCGCTGCCGCATTGTGTTCTATACGATTATACGTATATGCGCGGAAGAACTTCTTGCTGGCCCCCTTCCCCACCTCGGCCTGCTATGTTCGGCACCCAACTGTACAGGGTACAGGGCTACGGACTACACGATATCGACTCAAATGAATAAAGACAGCTTAAACTCAGCCCTGCCGAAAAACCAAACGAACAAGTTAAACCTGCTCGATGCGAACGCGAAAATACCTCACGAAATACGAATATACGAGTAGGTAGAGCTAAGAGATAACCGTTGAAAATTCTTATTGGAAGTTTTCGGAAAAAGGTTTTTAATATTTACTATTATCTTTGTCAAAGTTTCACTCGGTCTTTATTGTGTGGTTCACTACGATCAACAATTTGTACCCGTCACGTGTGGTTCGTCATAATAATATAGGTAGGTAGTAGGTACCTTGGTAGGTATAAACGTTTCTTTATTCTAATAAGTAATCTTTTATGAACTGTGCTTTTGAATCGTCAAAAGACTGCAACGGTTCGGAATGGCATTCCGAACTATTCATTTATGGTCCCTTCATATAAGAAAACGGATGAAAATTTCTCGAACTTTCGAACTTTATTTAAAAGTTTTTCATGCATTTTCTCTGTCAATATCGTAGATAAGAAATTTTTATGAACTTCTGATGAAATTCTTGTGAAATAGGTACGTAGTTTGTATAGATTGCTAGGTTTTTCTTTGTCCGGTAGCGCTATTGTTGTATTTCTATAGACGTATCGCCTTGACTGAAGGATGCACTCGTGCCTTAGTTGAGACAAGTCCAAATCGGTTATGATGCCGGGCTAAGCCAGCCCTGAGTTAGTCAGGGTTAGCTTGCCCAGGTTACGCTTACCAGGGTAACCCAGGTATAAGCTTAAGCTAAATTAATTTAAATTATTTTAAAATCATTTTTAACCCTCGACCCAAAAAGTGGGGTGTTATAAGTTTGACGTGTGTATCTGTGTATCTGTCTGTGGCATCGTAGCTCCTAAACTAATAAACCGATTTTAATTTAGTTTTTTTGTTTGAAAGGTGGCCTGATCGAGAGTGTAATCCAAGAAAATCGGTTCAGCCGTTTGAAAGTTATCAGCTCTTTTCTAGTTACTGTAACCTTCACTTGCCGGGGGTGTTATAAATTGATTTACACTTGTTGTAACTGACTTCGCGATAACAATACCGATACAAGTAGACATGCGTTTTACTTCACTGACAAAGAAAATGTTTCTGTAATATAATGAACAAAGGCAATAGATAAAAATAACATAATATGATTATACTCATTGGTACCTAACACGTAGAAACTTACTACATTATATAGGTACAACACCTTTCAACGGAAAATGCTTGTCCACACGTCACTCAACACTAAGTACAGAACGGAAAATAATTAATAATTGCGGCATTGTTGGATTCATCTTTTCATTTCGCTTGTTACCTGCAGGACAGACAAGTGCTTACATGGTGAACGAAAGTAGGTACATCATACATGCTATTATTAATCCGACCCATTGAGTTATAGACCATAGAGATGCAGACCTTATACATAGAGTCCCACCTCATGATTAGAATGACGAGTCTATATTTGGAAATATTTTACCTGCTTTGTACCTGTTTTTAACCCCCGACCCAAAAAGAGGGGTGTTATAAGTTTGTGGCATCTGTCTGTGGCATCGTAGCGCCTAAACGAATGAACCGATTTTATTTTAGTTTTTTTTTATTTGAAAGGTGGCTTGATCGAGAGTGTTCTTAGCTATAATCCAAAAAAATTGGTTCAGCCGTTTAAAGTTATCAGCTCTCTTCTAGTTTTCTTGTAACTTTGTAACAGACCGTTAGGTTCATAATATTATGTCAATTGACAAATGACTAGCTGTCAAGATGGACGTTGCCTAGATACATAATTATTGATGATTAAACGAACTTACCTGAAGTGAAGTTCTATCCCAATTATACGAGTTGCTTCGTCCGAAGAGATTAGGTATACATTGTAGTAATACGTCAAAGTATTGCCTTTCTAACCACTTATTTGAAAGCAGAAAATCTGCAGTTCTATTTTTTGTATTTTTTGTTGGTATCACTGGAGCGTTCCCATCTCATTTAGTTGAAAGCCTGCCTGGAACATTAATATTTCACTTATCAGGGGTCCTAGGGCTGGGAGGGACCTAATCTCTTCGGACGAAGCAACTCGTATAATTGGGATAGAACTTCACTTCAGGTAAGTTCGTTTAATCATCAATTATACCTCATTGCTTCGTCCTTTGAGATTAGGTATACATTGTAGATTTTGAAAGATAGTGAAATATTAAAACACTTCTAGGTGTAATAATATTGTATTTATATTATCAATTTTGACAAGCAAAATAAAGCCAAAAATAAATAAAAGATATTATCATAATTACGGTTACTTCATCCGTATTTAAGTAGATACTTAGTGATTTTTATAATCACTGTATTATAAGTAAAAATAAAATACTTTTAAAGCTGCTGATTCAAATTTATTTTACTTAAAATAAATTTTAATCAGCTGCTCAGTGTTCCAGATTGATTTATGAATAATAAATAATAATAAATAATAGGAGTGATAGAGCAATCTGATTAGATTGATCACATTGAATACCTCTACGATAAACTCTGGCACACAGCATAGAGTTGCCCACGCTAAGGCCGCTGTATTTCGTATTAGGTATATCAATATTGATACCTTTACTGTGAGCTGCGGAGGTAGCTGCATGCCTGACGGAATAAGCGAAAAAAAAATATATAGAAGTATTATATTTTTATCCACTGACTGATACTGTTCGTAGATACCGATTTATGCGGACTCTTAAATCTTACTATTGTAATGGGGCATTTTTTTTTTATTTTTTTTTTTATTTCGTAGGGGTTACATTCTATCGATGTATTCTAACAATTTTTCTGCTGGATAAAGTTATCTTCGGTGAATGTTTATTAGAAAGGAACATTTAGGCAAGGTTGAGCTGAATCTGGGTATGACGATCTTGTTAGGTCATGTATTTCGACTGATGTTTGTTAAATTAATATTATTATTAACAATTACACTACGTATCTAAATTAATTTTCAAAATATGGTTTGCACCTTATGTGTAATTATACCAGCATGAGTAATGTGACGTTAATCAAATATTCTAAATTCAAATTGTTATTTGGATTCCAATTAACAAAAATTCTAAAACTATGGACAGATCTCATGGTGTAACAACATCAAATCTTGGGACTGGAGGACGATGAAAAAACAGACGTTACTCTCGAACCTAGGATCAACGATAGAGCTGAGCCATGGCTGTGTTTTATGAACCCATCAAGCTTATAGCCTGACCGGCTAATTCAGATAGACATTTTCATCGGAGTTGACGCTTCATAATATACAATATACCTTTATTTCAGGACACAGAGTTCGTTCTGTCGTGTGCGCCTATTTTTTTTTTTTTTTTTACAAAAAACTAACCCAACACCATCTTGCGAAGTTGATCATAATATATACAAAGATGACGGTGCTACGCTCCTCTCTACCTAGTAGTACCGTCTTGATAACTTCCATGCAACCAACATAATATGCAATCAACAGGGTGGCTGAAACAGATAATGCATTATCATTATGTCTAAATTGAATTTAGAACCGAACAGAGAAGGCTCTGAAATGGTGGAAACCAGGGGTTTTTTTTTTTTTTTTTGATGCAAAAAAAAAAAACCAACATGTGGTTGCCCTAAGGCTGGTACTATTTATTTAAATACATGTTCTTCTAGTTCCCGTTTCCCGTTGTTTTTTAAACTAATGTATGAAGCGAACACAAATCTCCTGTGAGCTTCACAGCATAATTATAGATTTTTATATTCTCGTAAGAAGTGGACATCTAACTCCATCTATATAGTTAAATAGGAAAGAGAGCACTTTATTGTCGTACGCAATAAAATGCCTTTTTTTTTTTTTTATAGATTCCATTTTCTGAAAACCTGAAAGTCCAAAAAAAAACAGTCAGTAATTTTAGCTACTTCATATGTTTGACAGATTCAAAACTAAACTCAGAATCCACTGGCCATCGGTGGTCTTCTCACAGCGTGTCGCCCCTACCCTATATCGTTAGGATCCGAAAAAAATAAAATAATTCTAGACAGTCTATTTTGTCAAATAGGATTGACTGTCACTTCGATAGATTTTTACCATTATGTAAATAATCCTGCAAAGACTGTGCTGAATGCTGATGTGTCAATGCTGAGCTATCTTAGTGATTTGCATTACACAACAAGATATTTAAAACATCTTTCTAAGTCATTAACAACGAGTTTTGTATGTAAATTTAGCTCTTGATTGATTAAATATCATTTTTCTTCAGACGGGTCAACGTATTTTTTTTTTTTTTTTTTTTAATCAGGTAATTGCAATATTTGCGCACAGTAGGTACTCGGGCTGTACAGCTCTTTTTTACATTGATGATAAATCTTAAGAACTCTAAAGTATTTATTGTTTGTAAAATAATTTTAGATAACCCTGATAAATTTTAAAAATCAACTATATCTTGTAAATATATGTTATGTATATACCTAGTTGACAAGTAACCCAAAAATCTGAGTAAATACATAAATCACCGGCTTTAGTACTCGTAGTTTTGTAAAGACGAGAGGCGGAAAGTATATTCAGACCAAAATAGTAAACCATTAAATTGGAATAATTCTCGTTCATTTTAAATCGTAGATACTTTCTATAGATAGGTAGTAAAATCTTTTATAACTCCTAAGAAATAAATCTAACGTGGCCATCCAACTATTCATTGATGTAGTTGTAATTGACCTTAATGTTGTTATGTAAGCACCCACTCGTTTAAGAATTTTAGACTTATTATAAGTCTGTTATTTCCATTGGATTTATAATAAAAAATGAAAAGAAGGAAACGATCCTTCACACGAATCACATTGTGATAAGTATAACTTCACTAAACATAAAGTCTATGATATTATATTCAGATGATAGGAGGCATGCTGGGTCGTGAGATTAAGATACTGGTTTTAGAAATGGAATCCCGTATCCTCTTACCCACAATAGTATGACTGGGTCATTAATTAATTGCCATTAGTCCTAAAAGTAGAATGAACGTTCCTGCGGAACGTACCGGGTGCAGCGACGAGGGTCCCCGGTGACACTGCCCGCGCCCGCGGCGCGGCGACTGTCACAGCTGCCGTGAGCGCGGTGACTTCATGGGTTCGTACTTCGTATATAATCGTTGCTCTCGCTTGTTGTATTGCCGGGAGCGGATGCTCCTGGTTTAAAGTCTGGATAGGAGCCGGTGTCGGCTTCTGCGTTGCAGGAGGTTTTCTTGCGGGTGGGATTATTCATATCTTGGCACCGGATCATAATATTACAAGCCCGAATGTATCGGCTAGCTTCACGCTGTATAAGACACAGTCTATTTCTGTATGAGCTGATCTTTAATATTTTTCTTTATTAAAAAAGAATATGAAGTTTTTTCTTGTCATAGATTCGTTGTGCTGGGTATCGCACATCAGTCTGGCTGGATCTTTAATAATAATTAATTTACGGACTGATCACTTTATTCTAAAGAGAAAAAATGAGTGAGAGCTTCCTCATGAGCATATCCGATAAAGCGAAGCGAAGACTAGTTTTTTCTTGACGATGGTTTAATTTTATGGTTGACGTGCTTGGCTGCGTTTCGACAACAATCATTGGCACTAACTCGGGTTCGAGTTGTAATCCGTCTGTACAATGGTATTATAATAATTTATAAACAAAAAAGTGTAGGTATTTTAAACCATCTACCCTTAACTTTTCTATCAGTAGCGAAAGGGTACATCCTTATTAGAAGACCGCAACATAAATGTATAAACTATATGAAGGTATGAAGAAGGTATTTAATATGCGTAAATCTCAAATGATCTCATTTTTACTCGATAATAGCACTTGATATCTCATGATTCATGTAGACACATTTCATTCACAAATAATAATCAAAGTAAAGGTAATAATATTCCTTTTTAAATGTATTCCATCACGATAATATTTTCAAAGCTTTCGGAATTCCAAATGATGTGAAGGTAACATCCCCATGAGATGTACACAACACCGATTGGAAATTGATATCATTCCATTAGTCTGATAGGTAACGTTTTACTGTAAATACCTTCATGGTCTGGGCTTCCAAATGACGTGAAGGTTACATCCCCATGAGATGTACACAGCACTATTGGAAAGTGATGTCATATCATCACCAGTGTGATACGGAAATAGTTCTAGCAACTATTCACAATATCAGCATTTCACTGTTAAATACCTTCATGTTCCGGGATTCCAATTAACGTGAAGGTCACATCCCCACAAGATGTACACAACACAATAGGAAAGTGATGTCATATTCTCAGTGTGATACGGAAATAGTCCTTGCAACTATTCACAATATCCCAAGAAATAAATAACATTTCACTGTAAACACCTTCATGTTCCGGGATTCTAATTGATGTGAAGGTCACATCCCCACAAGATGTACACAACACAATAGGAAAGTAATGTCGTATTTTATTAGTGTGATATGGAAATAATCCTAGCAAATTTTCACAATATCCTTAGAAGTAGGCAACATTTCACTGTAAATACCTTTTTATTTCGGGATTCCAAGTGACGTATCATATATATCATATCACTAGTTTGATTCGTAAACAGTCCCAGAAGCTATTCATAATATGTTTAGAATTAGGTAACACGTCTTCACTGAAATACCTTATGGTCCGGAATTCCAAATCACGTGAAAGTAACATCGCCATGTTGTCATATGTCAAGGTAACATCGCAATGTACAAAACATTAATTGCATAGTGATATCATATCACCAGACACTATTATAATAAAACCTTATAACATAAAAATATGTAACAAATAAATAAATAAATAAATCACTATCGTTTTGGTGACTACGCTTTTGTAACGTTTTTTAAAACTTGAATAACGTGGTGATCGGCGAGGCACTAAAACGCGAATGAGATGGGAACGCTCCAGTGATACCAACAAAAAATACAAAAAATAGAACTGCAGATTTTCTGCTTTCAAATAAGTGGTTAGAAAGGCAATACTTTGACGTATTACTACAATGTATACCTAATCTCAAAGGACGAAGCAATGAGGTATAATTTATTTGAAAATGATGTTTTGGAAAACTCAGGATACTTTGTCGGGGGTGTTATAAATTTTTAATTTACACTTGTAATCTTGTTAGATTACAGCAAGAATTCCTTCTTTTATTCTCATCGTCATCGATGACGCTATACGTGCTCACTACTAACCTCTTAGATTGACAAGAGTTAGGCCAAAGTCTATCATGATCGCAAAATGCGGATTGTCAAACTTCACTCGCCTTTTGTGAGCATCATAGAGAACCCTCAGGCATGCAGGTTTCCTCACGATGTTTTCCTTCACCGTTTAAGCAAGTGATAAATTGCTAGAAATGCCCACAACTCCGAAAAGATAGAGGAGCGTGCGTAGGGTCGAATCCCCGATCTTCCGAATAGAAGGCGAACGTTAACCACTAAGCAATCACCGCTTATATTTTATATAATATTTAGATAGTGATCCTGAATACAAAAAGAAAAATGACAGGTTTAGCACGACTGCTAGTTCTGTTTATTTTCTTTCACTGATTAGATTGAAGTTATTTTATGGAACTTCATCACCAGTATTATACAAGTATTATATCAACTCCCTGCTCTTACCTATTTACAGAAAATAAAATTTTCTTAGTAAAAATTGCCATATAGGCATAATTTAGTGACCTACATTTGTAGTGGACAGTTTAAATGAAAATTCAGGGCAGTCATGCAATTTTACTTCAGACTTAAAATTATGTTTAGGCCTTTAGGTAGGTCTCTATCAAGTCCCTGTAGAGTCCTATAGTCCTGTATAAGTATATAGGTACTCGTAATATAGCCAAGTATGCGCGAATAATGCTTGTTGAAGGCCTGACAACTTAACGATTCAAATTACTGGCAATTGTACCACTTTCCGTTACGCACTAAAAGCTGGCACTAAGTGCTTCGAATAAATTATGTTTATGCTAAAGCTCGTACCTACCTAACATAGGTAAAAGCAGCAAGTAGGTAACAACTAACAACGCACTCCTTTAAGACGTGGGATGGAGTCTACTCAAATAAAATTAAAATTGCGTATCCGAAGAATGCCAACGGGACCCTGTACTAAGCCTCCGCTGTCCGTCCGTCTGTCCATCCATCTGTCTGTCTGTCAGCGGGCAGTATCTCATGAACCGTAACAAGTAGAGAGTTGAAATTTTCATAGAGTGTGTTGAGACAGCTACTATAACAACAAATAATAAAAAAATCAAAATGGCTGCCATGCAAATCAAAAATAAATTAAATATTACATAGTGTTAAAACTTTCTCACGATGGTACGGAACCCTTCAAGTGCGAGTCTAATTCGAACTTGACTGGTTTATTTTGATGTTTAACCCAATCCTGCCGCCCAGGATACCTAAGTGGGAAGGGAGTTGAGCTAAAAACAAGAAACGAGTTGGCGAGCAACGAGAAGCGAGTGTGTAGTTGTGATAGTCTTGTCGCTTTGTATGACCTAGTTTGTAATTAGTGAATATTTAATTTATTCTACTACACAGCAGCTATTACTCGCGGCTTCGTCCGTGTGATAATATTATAATTTATAACTTAGGTATAGCATGCTTATAGCTGTAATTTTGGTCAGAATTGAAATGTGACATCCGTGAATGAAGATTTTTGATAATAACTCAAAATTTAAAAACTCCCGACACAAAAACCTCTATAAGAAAACCAGAAAAGCGCTGATAACTTTCAAACGGCTGAACCGATTTTCTTCGATCTAAGAACACTCTCGATCAAGCCACCTTTCAAACAAAAAAAAAAAAACTAAATTAAAATCGGTTCATTCGTTTAGGAGCTACGATGCCACAGAGACAGATAGACAGATACACAGATACACACGTCAAACTTATAACACCTCTCTTTTTGGGTCGGGGGTTAAAAAACCATTACCATGTGCAGATGTTGATTATTGAGAACGTCAGTGCCGAGTAATTCACAAATAAAAGTACCTACCTATTTAATATTTTTTCTTCTTCTTCATTAGATTTTGTTAATTCTGGTTCCAAGTTAGATAACTGTAGGCCCACCCGTGCGAGACTGATTCAACTTGTCGAATTCACAACACGATTAATACGAAAGCTAGATTTAAAAGCTGTTAGAGCTTACCTACTACATAATAATAGGTATTTTGTTACATTGACTTTAGAAATCAACTTGCTAATTAGGTAGGTACACATATACTAAATGACGCGTGCGACTTCATCCGTGTAGGGTTAGTTTTTTAACATCTCAAAGTCAAAGTCAAAAATCTAAAACACCACAGGCACAGATATTATTTTCTAGAATATGTCTGCATTTCATGGACTATGGTTGCCTAATATTCAAATGAAATTGGAACTACGATTGTATGGAGTAAGTGACGGAGAGAGCCCTGATAATAACAGGCAAAAAATCATGTCAATGCGTTACTCCGTTTCGGCATGATTGAAAGACAAACAAAAAACAAACACACTTTCGCATTTACCATGTCCAACGGTCATTTAGTCTATGTACCTACTCTGTATAACGTTTTTGGAGTTCCCTACCAAAATGGTAAAAAGAACCAATATGGTGCTTCTTCACCCGTCTGTCCGTCGGTCACAGTAGGTAAACAAGCCAAAAAGTACCTTCTTCTACTCTTCTTTTACTTTCTACTCTCCAAAGTTTTCAAAGCTAAGAAAATCTATTTAAGATTTCATTAGAAATCTAAAATATTGCCTTACAAACATACTTATCTATGCTATCCCAATATACATGTACGTTGCAGAAATAGTATAAAGATTTTTTGTCGAAAATTGAAATAAACTTTTACAATAATTGTTGAATCTGCACTGGTTCGGAATGCCCGAGTTTCCTACCTTGAAGATCTAGGAAGAAACTCGGTGGTTGCTCTTTTGCTTTCAAGATACGGAACCCTTTGTGAACGACTCGAACTCGCACTTGACTGATTTTTTTCTCTCATGCAGGCTCACAACTATTATATCCTATTTGGGTCAACACTAATTTTGTTTTGTAACGCCCGCCGTGTTGTGCGTGAAAGCGAAAGTTTCAATCGACGCTGCAGCATTTGGAATTTTAACTCAATCCAACTTTATACTTTCCCTCGGTCTCAATTCTTCATGTTGCTACCTACTCGGTACCTATTCAAATGTGTGTTCCTTTCAAAAAGATGTAATCGATATGATGGAGATAATAAAAGCATGATTTGGTATTATAGGCAATAATCAATGCATTCAGAACGAGTACCTATCCAAAATTATATTCGAGTAAAGTTGTAAACAATGCATAGTAATAATATAAATGCGAAAGTGTCTGTCTGTCTGCTAACTTTTTAGCCATCCGTATATAAACGATTTTTCATTCCATTCCATCAGCCTGTATGCGTCCACTGCTGGATATAGACCTTTCCAAGATCGCGCCGCCAAACACGGTCCTCCGCCTTCCTCATCCACCCGCTCCCCGTCATTTTCATCGGGTCATTGGTCCAGCGGGCTGTAGGACGTCCCACACTGGCTTACCGGACACCGGTACGCCATCTCCACTCCAGAACACGTCTACCCCGTCCCCATCGGGCGTCGGTACAAACGATTTTGACGAAATAAAATCATTCATCATCAAATCGATATTAGGTATATGCCATGCCATATGGCTGAAATCTTCTGAATAATAAATCTGATAAGCGTGAGAATACCTTGTACTGCTCACACCCCGCATACTCGCATCCCGGAACTCTTATCTGCGATCATTCCTTCTACAATGAAAGTTGGAAAATTGGGTTACAATTGGGTAAAATCGGTAAAGTGTCCAAAGTCAGCAAATAAGCAGTTAAGTGCCCTATCTTACACACAAGCGTAAAAATAATAAATTTTACATTTAAATAAATAAAACTTGAAAATTAATTAATTTAAAAAAAAATAGTATTGAACGAGTAGCAAGGCAACGCTTGGCTTTCATAAAGTAGAAAACAAAATATAGGTCAGTCGCAGTTCGGACCCCCAGGTCGGGAGGGAAGGGAGGGTTCTAAACTAGGTGCCCTACTTCCGAACCCCAATGCACAACAGCTTTTCCATCGCACTGTAAATGAAATATTCGAGGATCGCTAACATTGGCTTTGTTACTGTCGCATGGACTAACTAGGCCCCGCTTTATTAGTTTTTTGCAATGACTCCCTTTCGTTAATTTTGTATTCCAATGTCTCGTACTCGAAATAAAAAGCGGTGAGAGCCTAAATAGTTGTTAAGACGTCGGCTTTCTATTCGGGAGGTCGGGGATTCGATCCTGGGCACGCACCTCTAACTTTTTGGAGTTGTGTGCGTTTTAATAAATTAGGTAAATAGTATCATTACCTGAGAGTTTCCATAATGTTCTCAAATATGTGTAAAGTCTACCTATTCGCACTTGCCCAGCGTGGCTGTCTATGGCCAAACCCTTCTCAATCTGAGAAGAGATCCGTTCTCAGTAGTGCGCCGGCGATGAAGATCATGATGATACCTAATATAAACTTTCAAACACTTATATACCTAGTCGTTTCATAGCTTACCTAACCTTCCTACTTTTGATACCTGCCAGTGTATAGGTGACGCCTCGAAGTTTGTTACAAGCAGTACAAGGGTCATAACGACGTAAGCTGTGGTAGGGATCATAACGTACTTGCCCGGTTTATTTCAAATAATTAAATTCATATTATTTAGATTTTTCTCCTCTACTTGAACGTAGACCTCGTGCTACGATAAGCTAAGATAAATTCCTAGTTCTATGTGCTACGAGGACGGAGGGACAATGGGTCAACAGTTAAAAATTTGATCCTATTTTTAGTGTTTGTGGTTTTTGAAGTCGGTTTTATTTTTTTGGAAATTTTTGACGTGACAACGTCTTATAATTCGATAGAGCCGGCTGCACGCACGAAAAAACATGACTGATGCGGCGTTACCTCGTTCTGAGGCGTTCCATGTAAGGCTTGAAGTGCAAGCGAGAGCGCGGAACGAGCGACAAAGAAGCACAATCGGCCTTTGTTGTCACGTTCAACTATCGTCAGTAAACCGACTTTACAGACCACCAACTTTTTCAGTTTCAGAGTAGGTACCTACATGTCTACGACATCACGATGCTTCTACGTAAAGACTTATTTCTTACTAATTAACTAGTAGATAGGTATTTACTTAGTTGATAGGCAGACATAGGCCTAATATTAGTAGTAGCTGATATACCTGCATTGTCCCCCTAGGGATGTCGATTATTATTAATAGTTTATTCAATTTAACTCAATAACTTAAGTTTATTCAATTTAACTTAACAGTGGCGATAATTCGGTTGTAGGTAACTACTTACATATTCTCTTATCTACTAAAATGAAAAATTAAAAAAAAAAATGTATGTAGATGTTCCACCAGAAACATTGGGAAAAGACTTTGTTTCTGGTGGAACATCAACATAGCAAACAGCTAACATTTTTAGGGTTCTGTAGGTAGTTACGTCAAAAGGAAAAACGGGACCTGTCTGTCGTGTCTGTCAAGAAAACCTATAGGGACTTTCCGTTGACCTAGAATCATGTGGCAGGTAGGTTAAGTCTTACAGCACAAGTAAAGGAAAAAATCCGAAAACCGTGAATTAGTGGCTATATCAAATAAAAAAAAATTAAATGTGTTTTTATTTTCAAAGTAAGATAACATAACTATTCCAAATGGGGTATCAAATGAAAGGGCTTTACTTGTACAATCTTAAACAGATTTTTATTAATGTTTATGCACAATAGTTTTTGATTTAACGTGCA
The DNA here is from genome assembly GCF_905333055.1 of Maniola jurtina. Taxonomy (NCBI): domain Eukaryota; kingdom Metazoa; phylum Arthropoda; class Insecta; order Lepidoptera; family Nymphalidae; genus Maniola; species Maniola jurtina. The sequence goes on along the minus strand of NC_060058.1, from coordinate 5,147,093 downwards.
AAATGTCGGAAAAAATACCCGAATACGGAACCCTCGGGCCTCGGTGCGCGAGTCTGACTCGCACTTGACCGGTTTTTTTTTACGGAAAAGGCTAACATTATTTGTAGGTTTTTCAACTAATTTTAGTTGAAATTGTTTACAATCTAACCAAATTAGCATAAGTGAATAGTTCCTGTAAATAATCAATCCGTAAAGGTTGATAAACCCTTACCAAAATTATAATAGCATAGCATTGAATGTTACTTCATCTACAGGTGGTCCCGTAGATCTGAATATGGCCAACAAAGACATCCGCCATCGTTGCGACTTTACGTCGGTCTGACCCCTTTAAAAAAATGCTTTGAATAGCTGATTATTTATTTATGTATCTGGTCCCACTGAATAAATTTACCATCAATGAATGTAAGTTCTAACTGGTATTTTGAGTTCCAGGTCCCAAACATCCTTTGTTGAGTGTTTATTTTAGGGCCAAAACACACACGACACTTTTAACATCCGCAATCAATGAATTTGATTGTTTGCTCGGATACCGCTCTACATGTGGATGGAGCGCATGCAGCGATTTGTGATAGAACACTGATATATTACTTAATTAGATTAGATTAACATATCTTTGAAGCCTATTCCGCACGTGACACTTTGATTGGCTATCAACTAATATTATAAAGGCGAAAGTTTGTGTACATGTGTGTGTGTGTGTATGTTTGTTACTCCTTCACGCAAAAAGTACTAGACAGATTTGGCTGAAACTTAGAATGGAGATAGATAATATCCTGTATTAGCACATAGGTTACTTTTTACCCCGGAAAATCAAAGAGTTCCCATGGGGTTTCGAAAAACCTGAATCCACGTGGGTGAAGTCGCGGGCATCGGCTAGTCATAGATATGTATTGGCAATCAAATTGTGTGTGAGTAAAAGTTAATACACATCGCCAACATTTATATTTATCCCCAATTGCTCCACACAAGACAATTTGATTGGCAAATTGTACGTTTGGAATAGGCTTAAAATCTGATGGATTGGAATTGGAAATTCGGAACGTTCGACTTCTATGCATTGATAGATAGCGGATTATTTTCGGTGATGCTAAAAGTATCGTGTGTGCTTGGACCCTTAGAATACGCACAGGTAGGGTAGCTTTGAACAAAACGTGTCTAGGTATTATATTAAGTGTTCTTATAGACTTGAGCTTTACAGTGTTCACGATAAACCCTTTATAATATAACTTTTGTTAAACAAAATGTTCTTTCTTTTGTAAATAAAAAGCTATAACAATTCCTATACAGTACTCTGAAAGTCTGTGCTACTTTTTTAACCCGACTGCGGCAAAGCCAAAAGGAAGGGTTATGATTTTATTGTAAGTATGTAACTACCTAGGCACTAGGCAGGTACCTCACAGAATTTGGACTGAATAAAATGGCCTGTGTGTACCTACCTACTAGAATTAAAAAAAAAATTCTGTATTATAAAATTGTATTATTTTCTGTCCTAAGTTAATAGGTCAGAAAATAATACAAAACACTAAGTGATTAGAATGACATTTTTTATTGCGGTCTAATCTTTTTTGCTACCTACATACCTATCTAATGCACAATTAAATTACTGAGTACAGATATATTGCTCATTTCAGGTCTGTATAATCATAATTTTAAATACTTACTAGTACCTAAACAAGCATTTATTATTATTGCTAAAACGCAAGCTGTGTTAATTTAATTTTAAGCTAGGTACCATTATGAGTAGGTACCTAATAAAATTGTACACACAATCCATGTCAAAACAATTGAGTGTCTAATTATTGTGGATCTGTCTGTTTATCCGGGCCAATAATATTCAGTAACCTACTTACATGTACCTACCTATAGGTGACTTCAGTGGCGTGCATAGAATTATGCAGGAAAGATAGGAATTCAGGTAAGAAACTAAGAAGCTACCTATTTACTGGCAGATCATAATGAAAAACAAGTATTATTAAGTTGTTTTAACTAGGCTAAGCAGTGCTTTTGCGCCTTTATGACTTGCACGCTAAGGGATACGTTATTCTACCTAGAAGGATAGTTGGATTGGCCTTTACATACCAAATGCTAGCAAGCACGATTCACCTTATAAGAATTACAAATCGAGAGCGAGTGAAAAGAACACGAACTTTCGCTTATTTCTTACGAACCTAAACTGTTTAGCCCACTTTCATAGGCTTTATTTTATTATTAGTCTACTTAGAGAAATACTCTCCGAACCATAATATTTTACTCCGAGGAGATATTAGGCTAAAGAGATTCACAAGAATTTTTTTCAAGAGAAGAGCCTCAAAAGATAATGAAATAAGTGTCGGATTCTAAATGTCGTAGCTTATCTACTTTTTATAGAACACTGGCTGACCCACCAGGCTTCGCTCGGGTGACTTGATATACCTAATTATAATAATACATACATCATATAATATAGCCTGTGTTACTTTTGGATGCAGTAGCTTTCTAATGGTGAAAGAATTATTAAAATCGGTTCAGTAGTTTCAGAGCTTATCGATTACAATCAAACAAACCAATTCCTCTTTATAATATTAGTATAGGTAGTAATACTTTATTTTCACATAGCTTTTAATTATAGATTAGCTAAGTAATGCCTGGCTATAGTACGTTCACGATACCTTCCCGCAAGTGTCCACTACAACTGTACAAGGTTTCAATTGCTAACGACTAAGGAGCAAGCGGGTCACCAGGTGTAGGTAATTCAGGACCAACATTGAACAGCCCTATATCATTATTATAGTCTTGAGGAAATGCAGCAAGTACTTAACAGTGTAAAAATTTGCAGGTTACATGGAAGATACATCCTGGAACAACGAGAGGCGGATGCTATCCAGTTAGTCACCCATCTACCTAGTTGGCCTACTTGGATTCTGGAATGAGTTCAGCATCAGCTATGGAGTGATCTGGCAGCAAGGCAGGGTCAGGGAGCTGCACTATTTCTCTCACGACCAATGGTGCAGGAAATGGATGTGAAAACTCTGGACAGAAGTAGAAGAAAAATCGCTCATGTGCGAATCGTGCGCACGAAAGGTTCCGAACCATCACACTATCACACTAATATTATAAAGACGAAAGTTTGTATGTGTGTGTGTGTGTGTGTGTGTGTGTGTGTGTGTGTGTGTGTGTGTGTGTGTGTGTTTGTTACTCCTTTACGCAAAAACTACTGGACGGATTTGGCTGAAATTCGGAATGGAGATAGATAATATCCTGGATTAGCACATAGGCTACTTTTTATCCCGGAAAACAAAAGTCGCGGGCGTCAGCTAGTTACATATAACGCAAAAACAAAACAAAATGGCCGCCATGAAAATTAAAAAGTGTTAAGACTAGTTACTTTTTGTACGGAACCCTTCGTGTGCGAGTCTGACTAGCATTTGACCGGTACTTTTTCTGCATTCGAGAAGCAAGAACGCAACATAGAAAAGCGGCTCTGTTTGATTATGCATTTATCAACATCCTTTGAAGCGAGTAGCTAAACCAGGTCAAATCAAGTCGACCTATATCCAGGCCGCGTAGCGTATAAGTGTCGCGTCCTCCTTTTATAACCCATTTAGCCAACTAGCGCGTTACTGTGGAGATAACGATGAACTAAATGTTATACCTACATACCTACGGACTACTCGTCCTCGACTATTCGTATGCAACAGTATTATCTTTTTACAAGCGTAAATTAAAAATTTATAACACTCCCGACAAGTGAAGGTTACAGTAACTAGAAAAGAGCTGATAACTTTCAAACGGCTGAACCGATTTTCTTGGATTATAACTAAGAACACTTTCGATCAAGCCACCTTTCAAACAAAGAAAATAAATTAAAATCGGTTCATTAGTTTAGGAGCTACGAATCACAGACAGATACACAGATACACACGTCAAACTTATAACACCCCTCTTTTTGGGGCGGGAGTTAAAAAGGAAAGGTGACTGACTAACTGATATATCAGCGCACAGCTCAAACTACTAAATTGATCAGGCTGTTTGGCACGCAGATAGCTATTTGACGTAGACAATATACTTACATCCTCTAAAAAACTATTTAAGTATGTAATTTCATACGTACCTAGTATGAAATTAAGTACATAAAATTTTAAAACTTTCATGCAAGTTGTTTTACAGATCTAGCCCGCTGGACTGTTGACAGGTCGACAAAGAAGGTGGCTGGAAGGAGGTGAATGAGAAAAGCGGAGGGTCGTCTGTGGTGGCGCGGAAGATCTTTGTTCAGCAGTAGATGCAAACAAACTAATTGATTGATGGATAAACAGGATAAATAACCAGTCATGTGCGAGTCAGACTCACACACGAAGGGTTCCGTATCATCATACATCATATCTATACTAATAAATAAAATTGGAGTGTCTGTCTGTAATTTCGAAATAACTACCACATATTAAGGTCATATGGTTATTTGAACGATACCATAACTGAATCACACGTTTTTAAAATTTTTGTCTGTCTGTCTGTCTGTCTGTTTGAAAAGGCTAATCTTCGGAACGGCTGAACCGATTTTAACGGGATTTTCACATACAAGTAGAGGATTGACCAGGGTGTAACATAGGCTACTTTTTTAACCGACTTTCAAGAAGGGAGTTGTGTTTTTCTACCTATGTACACTGAAATCTCCGAGATTTCTGAACCGATTTGCGTAATTATTTTTTTTAATCGATAGAGGAACTTTGCGGCATTGTTTCATAAAAAATTTGGATTCCAACTCTTCAATCCTGATGCCGCGTGGATTGGTTAGATCCCCTGGGATCTAACCAATCCAGGCGGGCGAAGCTGCGGGCATCAGCTAGTAATATATATGAGAGGCCGACTCGCTCTTCACCGGATTTTAGCTACGAATGTTTTTTTAACCGACTTCCAAAAACGTAGGAGGTTCTCAATTCGTCGGAATCATTTTTTTTTTAATCTGCCTACGCAAACAACTGCTAAAAATTTTAAAGAATTGGGTGCAACAATAAGCTTACAAAAATAAAAGGCAGACCTTAAGTAATAATATTTTTTAAAACGAATTAATCTAAATACTGGTAAACTTGTTCGTTATTTAAAATTACAGAGTAAGCGGCGAAACTAGGTCGAGCACCGCGTCCTACGTGCCAAACCCACACATACACAAGGACCTACTATCGTACACGTTTATACACACTGAGGCAACGGCCTCATCCGAGAACTAGGCCGAAAAGATCGCGCATGCGTGTTTGGGATGTACCTACTACGGCCATTTAGATAATAAGCCCTAATAAAGCAAATTATGTAACTTAACTATGTCTTACTCTCCGCCAAACAAAAGGTTTGTCGGCAAAAAAACCGTGTCTTTAGCCCCATCTCACATTCTAATTTAATTAAACTATGACTAGAAAGTCGTAGGGCTACACATTCTAATATAAGGAGAAGATACAAGGATTATCTAAGTTTGCACCTACGCCTGAACTCATTTTAAACTGATTTCGCGAATACCTAAAATATGTACTTCCTTATTGTTCCATTTTTAGGGTTCCGTACCTCAAAAGGCAAAAAGAACAACTTATAGGATCACTTCGTTGTCTGTCTGTCGTGTCTGTCGAGACCCGTCAAGGGAATCGAACCTATGGGTACTCCCCGTTAACCTAGAATCATATAAATCCGCTAAACCAAGTGGAAGGGCGGGCGGGTGCATGTCGCTTGCTGCATGTTGCACCACACAGATTTGTTTGGTTTAGCGGATTAGAGCTCTTGGTTCCTTGTACATAAACAAACAATAATAATTAGTAGTATGCCACAGACAGATACACACGTCAAACCTTGATAACACCCCTCTTTTTGGATCGGGAGTTAAAAAGCGTACCCGAGTGTGTTACTCGTAGTTTAGTACTCGTTACTATACATACGTACCTTTGTACAGTTCATCAAACCATCGTTCATCAGGTGCTGAATCTCTGAACTAAATTGACAGGTCTATAATATAGTGCTTTTTGCACAAAATTCTCTTCGAAAAATGACAGTTTTACTTTTAGACCTCTCAAGTTTGTGTACAAACGAAAGTATACCTAAAATCATCGTGATGCTGCAGGTACTCACCCCATATAATTTTTTGTGAAGGGAAACATCACTATTGATTATGAAATGACGACTAAAGCTTTTATTTTACTGTGAGGAATTTTTTTTAGAAATGCATATTGCAGTAGACGTTTAACCTTCGTACCTCCATGATTTAGGTTAAAAACCCTAACCTGTGCATTATGGCAGATTGAACTATATAAGAAAGGGTAACTGTAAAGTAACTTTGACCGCCTGCTATGCAACTTGACCTAACTCTCTTTGTTGTTGGTAAAGAAATTAAACGTCGGGATAGTTCTTGCTGTTTTTATTACATAATACAAGTACAGTAGACGCCTTAACTATATCGCCGTCCGCAGTTTCCAGCTCACGCCGGCAATCTTCGAAGGTCACAGGAGCAGCATCGCCTACTGATATCTTGACCCTTAGCAGTTTAATGGCTATGTGGACGTTCCAATCGCTGAATTCTAAAGCTTGGAGACATTCTTCGGGTGTCACCTGCAAAAAAAACAAAATGTATAAGTAAATTGAAAACTCTTAGGTATAACCTTGTATAACATGTGATTTGTGGCACAATACGGCATTTGCCAAAATAAATTATTTCTCAGTGATTATTGGAATGGAGGGTCTTCCAAAATACGTAAAATGCACGTCTTTTGTTAGTTAAAAGTGTAATAACAGTTTTAAATTATCGATTAAACTAAGAAAAGCACGTCAAATCATTGTGACGTCACATAGCAGTATTTCATAGCTAAGCTCGAATACGAAGCGCGTGTTTTGACGTTTGATAAAAAGATACTGATTTGACTAGTTGTCAAACACCGGATTCAAGAAATTATTCATTTATTTCTTTCTAAATGCTAGATAATGTAGCTTCGCCTTCGTAATTTTTTTTAATCCCGTCGAAACTCTTTAATTGTCCGGGATAGTAGTAAAGTAGCCCAGTGACCGTCTCCGGGATGCAAGCTATCTCTATACCCGTCAAAATTGGTTAAAACAGATGGGCTTTTAAAATTCCCGTGGGAACTCTTAGATTTTCCGATACAAAAATTAGCCTATGATGTACGTAATCCCTGATCTTAACCAGAATTTCTAGACATACCAGCTGCTTGAGCACTTTGTTCATAATTCTAACTTCGTCAGATTCAACACCGCGTTGCCTCGCTGACGGTTTTTGATCAGCGAATTCCAGTAAGTCTTCGACCGACACATGGTCTGTAAAAAAAATAATTTCAAAATCAACATCAGTCACCTCTATTTAGTACTACGCATTGGATGGATGATCCCGAACAAAGAAAAAATCAGACTGCAACTATTTGCAGACACGAGACATCTTTTTGAAATAGCCCTTATTAAAATACGAACTTTCATTATAATTAAATCAACCGAAAATTCTAACTATTCAACAAGAATTTCAAGCTCACAATTCTGAAAGTCTAAACTTACAGGTAGCTTCTTATGAGAAATTACCATGATTACTTATAAGGATTGTTCCTACAGGCTCTGTAGTCACTTCAAATTCAAGAATTATCAATTTAATTTTTCCACAATTTAGGGCTGCTGGAAGATATTATTCCGATAGAGATATGTAAGTTATCCTTCGTGCGCGTCTGTTCATTCATTATATGTTTTAATTTTAAGTTATTGGTACATGTATAAATAAATAAAATAATATTTAAATTTTTAACAGTGTTTACCTTTAGTTAGTGAAACTTTTTCAAAATCCTTTTCAGCGTTCCCTTCTGTTTCAGTTTCATCATCAGATGATGCGTGTTCGAAAGTATCCTCTTCGAGATAGCATTTGAAAGGGTTTACTGAACTCGGTCCGGGTACGTTTTGGGAAACGTTTTCACTATTGGGGCCAGCCGTGAACGGATTTGTATGAACTTTGACGGGTTCAGGACCGTCGAAAACATCGACACCAGCGTTAACTGCTGGTACCTTACGTTCTGACGTTCTAACCTCGACCTTCCTTAGAGGAATTGAACAACTAACTGTGTTCTGATAGATGACTGATGGCACTTTCTCTTGAGGAGGTGTAATTATAGGTGCTTTCTCAATGCCAGCGGCTTCGGTGGGTAATTTTAGTGGATATTTTCTAAAATGCCTTGGTTTGTCGACTAGTTTTGGTTTGCTTCCTCGTGGCGGCAGCGGTATCAGGTTTACATTCTGAAAGTGAATTGGAATAATATGAAAATGAGAAGAAAGATATTCGAAACTAAAATTAATTGTAAAATCTATGCTAATCTGCATTTCAGCAAAAAAAAAAAAAAACCACTACCCGTATCCTAAATGCGAAAGTGTGTTTGATTGTTAGTTTGCAATTGTTGAAAGGATTTGACCAATTTTTTTACATGGACATAGTTGATGACTTGAAGAGTGACATAGGTTACTTTTATTCTGGGAAACCAAAGAGTTCCCACGGGATTTATGGAAATCTAAATCCACGCGAACTAAGTCGCAGGCATCAGCTAGTTAAATAAGAATCACAACTTACATCAGCATTATCTTTTGAAAGTGCGTCTGATAGTTCCGCGGCGAGACTTCTGAAAACAATGTCATAAGAATAACAATAAATATACATAGTGTGACATGTAACGTGTACCGCTCACATAATCAGAGGTGAGAACTAGATTATAGCTAAGAACACTCTCGATCAAGCCACCTTTCAAACAAAAAAAACTAAATTAAAATCGCTTCATTAGTTTAGGAGCTATGATGCCACAGACAGATACACAGATATATACGTCAAACTTATAACAAACCGGAGATACTACGATGTCAAGGACCATTGTAAAATGCAAAAGAAAACACCGGCCTAAAGATTTGTATGTAACTCTTTGAGCCCGTGTTACTTTGAGCTAGTCTCAACGACTTATTTAAGTTCATTTTTGAGGCCACCATTATGCATCCATGCTTAATATTATAAATACAAGTCTGTCTGTCTGTTTGATAGCTTTTCACAGTCCAACAATTTAACCGATTTTGGTGAAAGGTAAAGAGTTAGTTTCGAAAGCTGGTTCACTCGAATGCGTAAGTGCATTGGGGTAAGAGGGGAATACGTGTATATTGAAAAATTATGAATAAACTTTTTACAAACTGAAACTGTTTTTCATTTTAATGAACAATTTTTGAAACAGCCCACATATTTACCTGGTTTGGTATGGTATTTGTTTCTGTAGCGAATGGAATTGCCCGACATTCTGTCGCGGCGCAGGCTTCGGTATTGTCGACAATTTGTAGTCGGTCTTTGGCACAGTATTTGGCAAGTCTTGGCCTATTTGCGAGATCAGAGACGACGCTGGAGTTGGTTTCTCGATTAAACTCTCGTACGCTTGTTTACATTCCTTGGTTATCGTGGCCTAGGAGACAAAAACAGCATTAAAAACCAGAGTAGTTAGACTTTTTCCACGGAGAGAAGTGAGTCTACGGTCCAAGGGGAGCGGGTGCGTCCTGCGGGCGGGTAGCGGGCGCGATGCCATACTCTCCATGCCGTTCGGCACCCACTCTAAATTAGAACGCGTCCGCGCGTCTTCCTTTTTCTTGAGTTTCTTGTAAATATTAAAAGTTTTCTACACGATGGCCGCCCAGCAGGACGTACCCGCTTCCACCTGGGCCGCATACTTGGTATCTCAGTGGGCGTTAACCATTTTGCGCCACCAACCAATCCCAAACTTATGTTTTCGTATTGAATGTCCTTGATAGAATAAAGTAGTATGAAAAACACAGATTCGTTTGTGTGTGATTGGTTGGCCACTTAAGATGGTTAACGCCCACTGAGTTTTTATCTTTGTCATTTGTATGGGATAAGAGAAAGAAGTTTTGTAAAGCGCGAAGAGAGATGCTCGTTTCGTCACGCCTTCATTCAGGTTCGTCTACATACATTTTGCTACAGAGGTCGCCAGCTTGCTTCGCTCGCCACCTCCCCTCGGCTAGGAAGGCTGGCTTCATTCAGGACCTCCTTCGCAAGCTTCTGCCTTCGCACTTTACAAAAACACTCTAGAGGTAAGACAGACAAGACTGTGTGGAGTTGGGATGGTCAGATTTAGATCTGGGCTTCATTTGACCCTTATTTCCGAGGTTTCTGGACAGAGTTTTGAAAAAAATAATTAAATATAATATTTAGATGTACCTGAATGTCTGGGACGCTCTTAGCTTCCTCGCTAAAATTACGGCGTTCAGCTTTATCTGCAATATAAATTACAGCGTTTAGAATTCAGACAAAATTTCATAATAAATTCATAGTAAAGTTTTTTTTAAATTCCGATACACGTTGGCCCTGGACTACGAAGTAACCTGCGGGCTGATTCGCTAACTCAATGTCTAAACACTGAATGATAGCTACCGAGCTCATCATAAATTTTGTCTGTTTTGGTGGATTACAGCGAATCACTTCTGTCGAGTGTCTTATTTCAGCCTGAAGAAGGCGTTTTCTATCTATTTATATTTTTATATCTCGTATACCTTATTCCTGCAACTGCGTCCGCGTGGACTACACAAATTTCAAACCCCTGAATTTTCAAAAATCCTTTCTTAGGCGACATAATGACTATCTGCGTGCCAGAATTCAACCCGATCCGTTCAGTAGTTTGAGCTGTGCGTCGATAGATCAGTCAGTCAGTCACTTTTTCCTTATATTTAAAATGATGCCCGCGACTTTGTCCGCGTGGATTAAGTTTTTTTAAATCCGATGGGAACTCTTTGATTTTCCGGGATAAAAAGTTGCCTATGTCCGCCCCTGGGGTGTAAGCTAACTCTGTACCAAATTAAATAAAAACCGGTTAGCCTGTTGGGCCGTGAAAAGCTAGCAGACAGACAGACATACACACTCTTTACTAATATTAGTATGGATAATAATATTTTGTGTTTAGCTTAAACTAGCCGATGCCCGCGACTTCGCCCGCGTTGATTTAGGTTTTTTCGAAATCCCGTGGGAACTCTATGATTTCCCGGGATAAAAAGTAGCCTGTGTGCTAATCCAGGGTATAATCTATCTCCATTCTAAATTTCAGCCTAATCCGTCCAGTAGTTTTTGCGTGAAGGAGTAACAAACATACACACACACACATACAAACTTTCTCCTTTATAATATTAGTGTGATACTCACCAGAAGCCTCCTTATCAGTATCGTGACTGGTGACATGGTGCAGTGATGATACGAGCGGGAACTTGAACGGGAATTTGGATCGTTCGCATGGCGACGTGAGGGGCTTTTGGTCACTTTCCAAATCGTTCATAGACCTACGGAATGGGGGTTGAGTTAGATTGGAAATGCTTGTAAAGCAAGGCATTACATATAACTGTGTAGGTTTCTGCGGTAGTGGAGCCGTGCGGGAGGGGTGTGATGACGTGATGCGAGGGCTCAGTAATTAGTTAACTCGTGACAACTATCACGCCTCCCGCATCGCTCCAATACCGCACGAGCCTCCTCAGTTATGCGCTATACCTGGGCATAGCGCATGACTGAGTAGGCTTCTGCGGTTGTGCGGGAGGGGTAGGTATTATAACGCGACGCGAGCGCTCAGTAATTCGTCAACTTGTGACAACTATCACTCCTCCCGCACCGCTCCAATAGCGCACGAGCCTCCTCAGTCATACGCTAAATAGGCATCACGTATAACTCAGTAAGCTCCTGCGGCAGTAGAGCGGTACGCGATACGGGAGGGTTGAAATGTGACGTAACAAAGCTGTCTCGGTATACACGTTATAATAGTAATGAAGACAACTCTTACAATATTATAAAACAAGGCTTCAAAAAAACGTTTAAACATGTTATTAATGCTGTTTAAAACAACAAGTGATTGTACAATTAGTACAGAAAAACACATACCAAGCCAAACAAAAATATACAGGTACAATTTGACCTGATCATGAGTGACTCGATGAACCAACAAACATACACGCATATAAACTGGCAAACACACAACCGACCTAAAGTCGGGTAAAAAGACAAAATTTGAAGCATGATCCTTACTTACCGAGAGGTTATTTCATTAGCAAGAGCCACAGCCGTCTCCAAGGTTTTTTCATCGTGCGCTGACATGGGCTTCATCGTTCCAGAAAAACCTTTCTTTTTACTTAGCGTGTGTGCTCTGAAAGATTTATAATTTATTTACTATCATCTTTTCTTTTTTACAAACACCCTTTATGAGGAATTTATTGGTGAATTTATCGATTCCCGCGACATCATCCTCATAAGTTTTTTTTTAAATCCCGTTAGAACTCTTTGATACTCCAGAATAAAAAGTAGTCTATATTCATTACGATATTAAAAGTATTTCTGTACGAAATAGATGAATGATGCCCAATTGCCCACTACTTCTTCGGTGTGGATTCGGTTTTAAATGAAATCTGTCAAAGAATTTTCTCCATTTTCTTCAGTGCGAACTGTTAGGTGGAGGACACTGGTGTTTATGAAAAACCGACCAACTTTGATTATTCGCGCACTTTATTCTAATCTTTTTTAAAGTTTATATTATTGAAAGATACACACTTTACACACAATTTCAGAGCTATCATACTTGGATAATATATCATGTATTTTATTATTAAACGTGACGCGCGCGACCCTAGCGAAGGGTTATTCGAACCGGAGTTTTTATTCATAGTCTTTAACTGAAGGCAGCTCAGGCAGAAGCCGGGTCCTTAGCTGGGCGCTAATAGACTGAGGAGTTAGAACTGGTCGATTTAGCCGAAATGTATCGATTTTATAAGCCCATATTGCTGATTGCCCATATTATTGATGTCACTTCGGAAATAGTAACTCAGCAATAATGGTATTTATTTATTATTTGTTTCAAAAAGAGATACAATTTTTATTGATAGTAATTTTTCTATCATTATAGTTTTACTTCACTAGGCTATAAAATATCACTCGTAAAATACTTACTATTCTCGCTAGCTTGATATAAATTAAACTAATAATATACATAGGAATTCCAATAAAACACTTTCCTTTGCCGAAAATAGAGAATTTAGTTACATCAAATGTAATTTAAAAATAATATTTAAATATTATTACTATTGTTTTTTCATGGCACCCGACATTCTTCCCTTTATGAAATAAAATTATAAAAATATTTACACCTATTTGGGTACTGCAACAGATCGTCAGTATATACCCTTGATAATCCTAATAATAATATGACCGATAGTTAGGGTTGTAACAGAATACAAGTTCAACACAAGTGTAAATTAAAAATTTATAACACCCCCGACAAGTGAAGGTTACAGTAACCAGAAAAGAGCTGATAACTTTCAAACGGCTGAACCGATTTTCTCGGATTATAGCTAAGAACACTCTCAATCAAGCCACCTTTCAAACAAAAAAAAAAAACTAAATTAAAATCGGTTCATTAGTTTAGGAGCTACGATGCCACAGACAGATACACACGTCAAACTTATAACACCCCTCTTTTTGGATCGGGGCTTAAAAACTAGTTATGAGATTCAGCATTTATGTGACGACCTGACAAACATCCACATGTTTAATTTTTTGGTGCAAACTCACGATTGAACTACGTTGAGTCCAATCAAACGCTTACCTTAGTGCCGCTTCAATCTCGTTCTGTTTAGTTCTGACCTGAAAACGCAAGCATATTTTATAACGACACGTGTAAATATTTCAAAGGTTATCTACAAAATCAGAATAATAAATCATTGCATTCGAAAAAACGTGTCTTTGTGTACTATAGACTCATTTATTTTAAGTTGCTCGCTTATTGCAAGACGAGCCGCAGGCAACGGAATTTTTAGGGTAACAGAGAACGTCTGTCTGTATGTCATAGACATTTTAAAAATAAAGTATAAGAGCTGTAAAGCTGAAATTGATCACGGTTGTAGATCTTTCTTCACGTCACGTCTTTTTCGTTCTGAAAATGCAAAGAATACCGAGTCACCCGAATTCGATGCCCCAAAGAGATACAGAAGCCATGTTCTACAAGTACTCGTACAAGCGAACAGTTTAAAATAAAGTATAAAGTTATGCATTTAGTCTAAACAACGCCACGTAAAAAATAAAGTATTCAAAAGTAAAATATTTAGCGAAAGGTGCTACGTTAACAAAAAAACATGTACACAATGTAATGCTCAATAAGTAGGTACAAAAATACATACGAATCACGAATTAACACACACACGTATAAAAACTACATACGGTATAGGGAGTTTGATTAACAAGCCAAAAGTTGAAACTATTGCTTCATATTTTTTTACAAAAACAGTGTCGTAAAAAAATGTATTTAAGTAGTAGGTATAGGGTGCAGTCTATGATGTTAGAACTAGGCGACTTTTTACCCGACTACGACAAAGCCAAAGGGAAGGATTATGATTTTAGCAGTCTATGTTTGTAGGTTTGTATTTGTGTTCCACCGTAGCGCCTAAACTACTGAGACGATTTTGATGAATGAGGTGTGAATCTATTCGATATTATGGTTCGGGTGACATAGGCTAAATTGTATACGAAAAAAATCGACCTGACGGATGTTACATCCAAAAAAGGGAGGGTCTCCAAAAATATTATTTCGAGTAGGATATCTAATGAAAGAGGAAAAAATTCTGAGTTTATAAACATAACTATAGTGCAATGTTAAAATGGTTTAATGGTGTTACTGGTGTTACTGATAAAATCTAATTTTAGGGGATTTTTAAATAACGTTGTTGAAAGTTGAAATGAAATCTCGTTAAAAGATATAATTTATGATTTAGAGTAGGTAGAGAATATTTACATAAAACGAACAAGTCTAAAAATCAAGATAATTTAAAGTCGATTTTAATGGTCTTCAACACAAAAATATAATAATAATAATAGGTAGAACATGATGAAATATTTATGCAACGTGTGCGGAATGATGAAAATTACAGTCGGAGCTCAAATTTTAAAACCCAAAGCCTCCTCGCCGAAGGCGAGGGAATTAAATAGCGCCGAGAAGTGGGTCAAGAATAGAATTATGGGTATGCTCTCCCATACGAAGTCGGGATGGGTCAACTAACACATAAACATACAACAGATATATTAATATACAGAAAACTGACTTTTAACCGAATAAGACACAAGTCCACAGTATTCTACCGAAATAAAAATCAGACTATAGTCTAGGAGTTCCTACAAAACAAATACATAATAATTAGTTCAATAGGTCTATTTACAAAGGAAATATCTCTTACAATTAGATATTACTAATTAAAACAAGGAATTTTATTTACAGGCGGAAAATTATAATTGAGAAAGCTTTTAGGAATCTACTCAATCAAATCATTAATTTTATTTGTGTATAATTTTTTGTATCAAGGGTTTTCTCAGTTACGTTGTTAATTTATGAATGATGGTGTAGGTATCTAAGACTAGCAAAAAAAACTGCACTCGATAAATTAACTGTTAAAACACAGTTAGGTCTTTTCTTACCCAGTGTCCGAAAATATAAAAGAACCTGATTCAATCAATGCCAATTACAAATAAAAACGAATTATACAATAAATACTGATAGATTATAACTTATGGATAGTTCAAATAAAAGCTAATCTGTAATGGGACGACTTGAATCCATATGTTGTGATTTTTTCATCGTACGTCTGCAAAATATTATCTATTATTGGAATAGATTTTTGGACTATTAAAATTAACAGTAAAAGCAATGAAGAAAACAATATTTTTGTTATTCTGAGTGGAATCGCTAAGAAAATCATTACCCACATTAGGTATAAATGCGAAAGTGTGTTTGGTTTGTCCTTGACTCACGTCGCATGGGTATAGCTATTGTTTTGTGTTTGTATTGTTACTTTTTATACCGGAAATGCAAAGAGTTCTCACGGGATTTTCAAAAACCTAAATCCACGCGGACAAAGCCACGGGCAATTAGCTAGTAATTTTATAACATTTACATGAGTGTTACATAAAAAAAGTTTTAAGACGGAATCAAGTAGAAGACGGAGCTGCCAACGCGACTCCTAAGACTTGAAACAAGGAATTTTATGGCTATTAGGTTGCGCAAGATAAGAAAATCCAATCTGAAGTCGAAACATGGTTCGTTCCAATTTCCAAACCATATTTAAGTTATATTCGAAAAATAGCTACTCACGTCATCATCCTGTCTGTCATCGAGACTCCGGAATATGGTTTCCATCTCGTCCAGTAAGCTTTGGCTGAAGTCGGTACATCCCTTTTGTATCTGTAAAACATTCAATTTCCCAATGAATAATTTTCCTTTCTAAAAGAAATTCTTTGATTGAAACGCCGGTGAAGCACACGAAGGGTCCCGTACCATCGTAAAAGATCATCCTAAAATAAACTTTGCATACTACCAAAATCACACTAATCCATCCATATCCATACTAATATTACAAATGCGAAAGTGTGTCTAACTGTCTGTCTGCTAGCTTTTCACGGTCCCACAGTGTAACTGGTTTTTATGAAAGATACATGGTTAGCTTACATCTCGGGGACGGAGATAGGTTACTTTTTATCCCGGAAAATCAAAGAGTTCCAACGGGATTCTCAAAGACTCAAGGAAGGTAAAGGAATAAGAATATATTATTATTATATTTTATAATTCATCATTTTTGGCATTAAATATTTAATTGAATACCAAAAATGATGAATTATAAATAATAATAATAATATTGTGTCAACGCCATCTAGTTTCGTATCTGAGAACTGTGTTGTCAAAATACTATTTACGCCATCTAGTCTTTATTTTTGAAACGATAACGTTACGCATTGATACGAACCATAGTTACGAGGTAGTTCAAACTAAAGCAAGTAGTTGGCGCTACTTGAGTTTAATTTTATTTTAAAATCTATTTTTTTTAATGAATTGTTGTTATTGTGGCCATCGTAGCTTTAGTTTTAAATTATCACCACTACATCATTGTATTGCAAATTTAGCAATTGACAATCAGAAAGAGAATGGAAGGACGGATAGCGGAGGCTACTAATAGGGCCCCTTTGGCATCCTTCTTGAAAGAAATCATAAAAAGAATGTTTCTTTGTGTATCACGTATGCGTTCCTATACCAGCCAAAATTTTGCATAGTTGTTGTTGGAATTGCGGGATGGGTTCTATCATTGTGCCAACGACATATAATAAACTAGATGTTGCCTGCGACTTCGTCCGCTTGGATATAGATTTTAAAAAATCCCGCGGGAACTTTGATTTTCCGGGATCAAAAGTAGGCTAAGTCCTTCCCCGGAATGCACGCTACCTTTGTACTAAATTTTGTCATATAAGTGATAACTTGATAAGATATCATGTTTTGCTTATTTTTTATTTGTTGTTTGTAATTTTTCTTTTTAACAATTACTGCTACTTTTTTACACAATAATGTATACTTTACCATTTAGTTACTGTTCTGCTTAATGCTTCTATAACTTTTGTAAATTAGGTGCTATTTCGGAAATGTTATGTCTTCTATGCTATATCTATTAATAAGTTTGTAACTATATGTAATAAGTAGATTTTGTGTAATGATTATTTTTTGCCAAATATTAAAAAAAAAAAAGCGGTTAAACAGTATCCGGGCTGTGAAAAGCTAGCAGACAGACAAACAGAGAGACAGACGCACTTCTATATTTATAATATTAGTATGGATTAGTAGATAGTAGATTAGGGGTAAATAAGATAAACTTGTTTAATTACAATTCCGGGACTTTCAGGAAAACCTTCGCCTCTCATTTCCGCCGCTAGACTTTCCTGCAACAATTTTCATATTGTATTATCATCATGATCAACTCATTGCCAGCTCACTACTGAACACAGCACCTTCTTAGAATGAGAAGGTGCCAGTCTACCACGTCGGCGAAGTATGGATTGGCAGACTTCACACACCTTTGAGAACATTATGGAGTACTCTTTGGCATGCCAGGTATTGTATCACGATGTTTTTCTTTACCCTTAAAGCAAGTGATATTTAATTCTATTCAGTGCTATTCATTATTACTTGCACCCGTCCATAATCACTTGTACTGGCAGCTCCAAACCCAGCTTTATTGCTGACTGTACAAGAAATAACATCTATAATTAGTATAAAGTATGAGGGCTAAACTCACACGTTTGTCGAAGAATACTCGACTAGTTTGGAAACCATCCGGGAGTTTCGATGGGTCTCTGCTTGCGACGCTAGTCTCCTAAGCACTGGTCGCGAGGGAGTCCCATTGAAAAAGGACCCCGGATGGGTACGAAACTAGTCAGGCATACTCCGGACAAATAGCCTCGATAGCTCAACGGTTGAGGAGCGGATTGAATTCTGAAAGGTCGGCGGTTCAAACACCACCCGTTGCACTATAGTCGTACCCACTCCTGGCACAAGCTTTACGCTTAATTGGAGGGGAAAGGGGAGTATTGGTCATGATTAGCATGGCTAATATTCTTTTTTAAAAAAAAAGAAAAAAAAATACGCGAGTTTTGCTGTCATACTATGTTTTATAGATAAAGATAATGTTATTTCTCGTACAGTCAGCAACAAATCTAAGTTTGCATGCGCCAGTACAAGTGATTATCAACGGGTGCAAACCTAGCTTTGTTGCTGACTGTACACATTGTACAATGGTACGGAACCGTTCGTGTGCGAATCCAACTCGCACTTGACCGATTTTGTTTTCTCCACTTTAACTTACCGTGTCAGTATCAGATATTTCATGGTACTCGTGGACTTCATCGTTTCTCGTAAAGTCTTCAGTTTTATGCGATCGGCCTAATGTAGCGCTTTTCACCTAAAACGTAAAGAACTATTTCAAAATTTTAATGTGATACAAACTAAAATACTTAAATCAATAATATAGTTGCTCATATTCGGGCTATATCAAAATATCTATAGCTTAATAAAGTTGCCTTCAAACTACGGAAAGTTTTACACACTACTTTCATACTAAGGGGTTCCCTTATGAACTGACTTTATAGTTCGAGATATGAAAACCCCGGCGGCCGTTTGGCTCGTCTTGGCGGGGGTAATGCCGTGCCCCCTGAATGAGCATGATACCATTTCTTTTACTTCCGGAAGACAGACGAAGGTTAGTAATTATACCTTTGTCCTTACCTTGCTAAGGAGACTTTTACTAGTTGCAGATTCTAAAATTGACTTATGTGGCTTCTTTGAACCTTTGGATCTTCCGTCGTCGTCTGAAACGGAATAATTATAAGCCATCAGTATATTTAACTACAATACTACCACATAATGATACAACTTTGTTTGAGACCATTCCCCGTGACCAGTGGGGTAATTCGTCAACTTAGTGATCTTAACTAAATTAAATCCATCAAACTCATTTGAGATTGGCTGGTTCTTCATTACTTCTCCGAGCGATAGGTATAAAATAAACTACGAAATATTAATCCTTAGATTGATAAAAAATACATGTCAAATGAGATTGGGTTTCATTCACCGACTGCCATATCACCTGGTGGTAAGTGATTATACTGTCTTAGATGGAAGCGGGCAAACTTGGAAAGGGTACGGCAGTTTTATTTAACCCTGACCCCTTATTGGTTTCTTATTAGCATGGCACCGGAACGCAGAATCGTTCGACAGCACGGTTTCATCGGTAGGGTAACTATTTGCCATGGACTTAGCCTTCCACCAGGCAAACATGTAATATTAGAGTAAGGTAAGCGATCGCGAAACGCAATAACTTGCCATGGTTCTCGCCTATCCTTATTCCCTGATCTGTGCGTCTAACTTCAGTCTACTTCTAGACTTACTGCTCGTCGGTGCCGTTACCCTGTCAATATTTCCAAGGCTCTATTGGATGGTGGGTTAGCTCTTAGTTATTATAGATTTACTTACAAGACAAGTCCACTTCGTCGCAGTCCTTTCTAGGTTTGTTTGAGCTCAATAGCGGATAAGGTGAGGTAGACGTGGTCGCAGTCAAATGAGACGGCGAATTGGGGTTGATGAGCGGAACTTCCTCCAAGTCTTCCGATGGCTTGTACGGAGTCACAATCTGGCGGGGAGGCTGCAATTGTTCTAATATCAATAAACACCACTAGTAAGTGTATAAAAGAAAGTCAAAGAGGTCATTAATTTGTTTAACCAATTATTCACAACCCGAAAAAAATGTTTAGCGACGAGGGACACCCAGCAGAAGCGAAACTTCTGTTTCAAGATTATTTCAACCATACCGGATCGGTCCAGTCCAGTCTAATCAGTCAGTCTACGAATAAGTAAAAATCAGAAGTTGCTATCTCGTATGAGTCCCGTAAAAGTTGACAGCACGGTAACTTCCTTTTTAATTTTACTTCCCGAACGTCCGTAAAAAGCTTCGCTTCAAAAAATATAACCAAGACTAACATACATAGACACTCAAACGATTTTGATAAAACTTAGCCGCAAGTTTGATCAAACTTGTTTGAGTATCCAAAGCAACCCAAAGATGCTACTTGAATTTCGCTCATTCTCAACAGACATGGCAGGCAAATGGTAATGTAAAAAGCAGCCGAAATACTTACACATCCAGTCGGATCCAAGAAAGATAGGTCACCGAAGTAAGCCCCGTCGAGCCCAACGTGGCCCGTATGCTTGACTTCGCCCTGTGGACTCGATATCATGCTCCTTTCTATAGTGCGTTTGCCCGTGAATGTGTGACGTTTGACGTCGCTCCTCAGCAGCGAGGAGCGAATGGATCGTGAGGAGTTACGATTTGGATGCGGTGACAGTGAACCAGGGACGAAAGCCCCGCGCTATATGCAAAGATGGGGTAACACTTTTTACTACAAGGCTTTTTTACTCTTCAAAATAATACGGAAACATGTACTGCTATTGTACTTTACAGGGTTAGGGTGACTCCGAGCGAAATATGAAGCTCATAGCGGTCATATCTCGGAACCGAAAACCGAATTTTGTGGTCTGAAAAACTCGTGCGGTTGGAGGTACTAGCATAAGAAGGTAATCTTAACCATTTATCGTCACGAAATATAATTGATATTCAGTCAAATGTTTTTGTATTAAAGATTAGATGATCGTAATTTCGGGATATAGGATTCATCTTCAGAACTAATTCGAAATTAACGAACCGAATGAACGATATGATTTGAACCGATTGAACGAGATGATTTTAAAATTGTAGTAAAAAGTATTTAAAAGAGAGTGTATAAGAGATGCATCGGAAAATTGATGTAGTATTTTCTGTAAATAAATATTTTTTGAGATGAGATAAATATCGTATATTATAGTCATGCCCACACCGAGCACATGGCTTCACGGTTCCTATAAAATTCGTGACAATTCTGGAACATTCTCTATTTTTTCCTGCGCGAATTTGTGCTTTACGAGGGTATAAACAAAGGTCAATTTGCTATGTAAAGTTATAAATTTTTTTTTTCAATTTGCTGGCAATATAAAACATGCCTAGACGAGGGCTCGATCGGTATGGTTATGCCTAGTGAATGTTCGGCCGAGACATGCGCCGTGCGCACCCATCCGCCTGGTGTGGACATGGTCATTTAACAGTAGCAACGTAAAATAAAGCTTAAAATAATAATATAATCCCTATTAATAATGAGATTCCCATAAAAAGAAACAAAAATGCAGCCTACACGAAATATTAATGAAACCCACGAAAATGAAACGAATGGCTTCTCAATAATTTAATTGGACTTGAATTCGGGAAAGAAGCAAAGGTCATGAAAGCGATAATGGATATTGCGAAATGGACACAAAATGGGATTTAGGGCGTGTAACCCCATAAGGCAAACAGTGAGCGGCTGAATGCATCCATTGTACCTCCCTATTTTATAAATGGAGGGTGTATACAGCGCGTAATAATGTACGCAATTTGCAGGGTTTGCTTGCCGACTCATTCAGTGAGCGGCTGACTTGCAGCGAACGATGCGCGCGGTACACATGACATATACTAACTATTTTCATTCCCTCATAAGTTGAGTAAACCTTAATTCGCACGAGCGTAAAAAATCGTTGCGTCAAAACTCGGCGTTGCGCTGAAAATACAAAGTGCGCGTTAAAAAAGCGTTGACGTGTGAACAGACACTTGGGAATGCATTTGTTCTATTTGAACGCTTTTTTAACGGACGTTAAAAAAGCTCTCGTGCGAATGAGGCCTCAGAGACCAGAGTCAGCCGATCACTGTTTGTCTAATGCACGGCCTTAAGCTTAGATCCGGCCGAACTGGAGGCGGTCTGGAGCAATAGCGACCCAGGTTAATTATACGCAGATAGCTGATTTGTGATTCCACAATCACAGTGACCTTTGTAACTGTGGTTGTGGACATCGCGAACACACTAGAACTTCAAACTGTACTCGCAAAAGTAACTTAAGGCTTACAGAGTATAGTTCTTGCAATTCAAGAGCACGCGTGACCTTTACTTGTGGTTATGTCGTATACTGGTGTGATAGCCTAGTGGTTAGGACGTCTGCCTCCTAATCCGAGGTCAGGGGTTGATATCGGGCAAGCACTTCTAATGTTTCGGAGTTATGAGCGCTTTAAGTAATTAAAATATCACTTGCTTTAACGGCGACGGAAAATATCGTGTGGAAAAATGCCTGAGACATCCATAATGTTCTCAAAGGTGTGTGAAGTCTGCCAATCCGCACTTAGCCAGCGCGGTAGACTGTGGCCAAAACCCTTCTCACTCCAAGGTTGAAATCAATAGAAAACAATTTGACTTTGCTTAGACTTAAGTTTTAGTTAAAACGAGACAGATTTATGCCAGCGGTATAACGCTGTCTCATTTTAACAGTGGCTTAAGCCAAAAGGTCAAAGTGCACTCTATAGATTTCAGCCTGAGAGGAGGCCCGCAGAGGTGAGGTGATGCGATGATCATGATGATGATGATGACGTATGCATGGACAGTGCGTAAGTGTGCGTGCCTGTCGGACCAATCAGTCGCGAGCAAGCAATCGCAAACGCACACATTTAGGGCCGGCGCATATATGGCGGAGCGCAGCGCAGAGCATTTTTCACAGTCAAAGTATTGTCGACATTATCCTCTGCTCTGCGCTCCGCCATATGTGCGCCGGCCCTTACTTATACCGATACAACTTAAACACAAGCATGAGTCACGCGCACTCGCGACCTACCAGAACTTTAGGATTTCTGTGGCACACGATTTACCCAAAGTTAGTTACACAAACATTCTCGTTCCCAACTGCTAAGGACCTAGCGCCTTAGTGATTTCCTTACCTCATTATTGAAGTACGGTTTTGTGTGGTTAGGATCGAAGAAACCGCAAGCGCCACCCGGAAGAACTCCGTACCACATTGCGGATTTGGTGAAACTCCTGGAAACATTTTAGATTTCAATTTAATAAAAAACCGGCCAAGTGCGAGTGAGACTCACGCATCGAGGGTTCCGTATTCGGGTATTTTTTCCGATATTTTACAGAAGTTGAAAATCCCATAATATTGTATTGTGATAACGAAAAGTGTGTGCTAATTTCTATAATATCGATTCAGTAGAAGTACCTAATTGCAAAAATCGTTGCAAAATTTGAATCAAATATACGAAATTGTTTAATAATATAGATAACACAACTTACTCCCTTGCTAGGACGGTTATCCTTTGCCCGACTTTATATTCGAGGAAGTTACATCGTCTGCCATCTTCCGGTTTCTTGTAACTGACAGTGGCTTGAACCTGGTTAGGAATTACGTATAAAATATGAATGAGTAATAATTAAAAGATAAAGTCAAACAGCACTAAAACCCAACTACTACCCGCTAACTGCCGATAGAGAGCGATAGATATAGTGAAATAGTTTTTCTGTCACTCGGTGAATTTTAACATAGTACCTACTATATTTATAGGAGAAAGTCTGCTAGTTTGGACCATTCTTTTTCAAACGCGTTTTTAGTATACTAATTTTAGGTTTAGGCAAATTAAAATAGGCTTCTTTAGGCGAGACCGGTGGCTGCTAAATAGAACAGCTATTTTCAGGCCGCCATCTTTTATCGCCGTGGTACCAGTAGTCATGGCCCCATGGATCTCATCCACGCGGACGAAGTCGCGGGCATCCTCTAGTTTTTGAATTGCGACTATACTTTTAGTAGTACCATAAATTCTTTATATAATAGAATAATAGGCGTACTACTTTTGTATGGGGAAGCGCGTAAGACGGGCAACCTTAAAACAAACACTTACTTCGTCAGGCCTGATCTGGCGTAACTTTGTGCACAAGTCTTTAAACTTCGGCCGATTATTGAGATCATGCGACCAGCACTCCAGCATCAACGAGTAATATGCGTCGGGACAGCACTCCGGTCTCTCCAAGCGCTGAAATAAAACGTTCTTAATATATAAATTGTTAAAAAAAACCGGCCAAGTGCGAGACTCGCGCACCGAGGGTTACGTACCAGGGCATTTTTCCGACACTTTGCACGATAAATCAGAAACTATTATGCTTAAAAAATAAATAAAAATCTGTTTTAGAATGTACAAGTAAAGCCCTTTTATACGATACCCCACTTGGTATAGTTATCTTACTTTGAAAATTTAAACACTTTTTTTTTCTGTGATTTAACCACAAATTCACGGTTTTCAGATTTATTCCTTTACTTGTGCTATAAGACCTACCTACCTGCCTTACATGATTCTAGGTCAACGGGAAGTACCCTATAGGTTTTCTTGACAGACACGACGGACGGACGGACGGACAGACAGACAGACAGACAACAAAGTGATCCTATAAGCGTTCGGTTTTTTTTTGAGGTACGGAACCCTTAAAATCTCGACAGGTCCAAGTTATCGTTGCCCAACTTCACAATCATCATGATCAACCCATCATCGGCTCACTTACTTATTACTCACTAACTACTGTGCAAGAGTCTCCTTTTAGAATCAATAGAGCTTGGACATAGCCCACCACGCTGGCCAAGTGCGGATTGGCAGACTTCACACACCTTTGAGAACATAACCTCACGATGTTTTCCTTTACCGTTAAAGCTATCACCGCTCTATATTAGAATAGAATAGATTTTTATTCAAATAAACTTTTACAAGTGCTTTTGAATCGTCAAAAGCATCTACCACTCGTTCGGAATGCCTTTCGTACCGAGAAGAACCAGCAACAAACTCGGCGGTTGCTCTTTTTAAAGATTTGATATACAATATTATGCCATGTATAAAAGCAATCGAGTTCCCGCGCATGGAGCGCGCTGCAGGTCTCAAAAGGCAAAACCAAAATTGATTGAGGAATTTTGTTATAAAAAATTATACCCATTCCCACAAATGACTTTTGGACCTTCCTGAGGCGGAGCGTAGGAGTCGCAAGCCTGTTACAGTGTCTAGTTAGCATGTTGTGTAGTAGATCGCCAACTTTCTTGTATTGTGTATCAAATAAACAAATAAATGGGACTTCTCACCTGGAAATTGGGCGCATCTATTGCTTCAAGTATTTGTTGACCAGAGAAGGCAGCCCACGGTTGGAACCCGTAAGTGAACATTTCCCACAAGCACACGCCGAATGCCCAGACATCACTCGATGAGGTAAATTTTAAGTATAGAATACATTCTGGTGCACACCTACGATATTAAATATAATATTAATCCATGCTAATATTATAAATGCGAAAGTGTGTCTGTTTGTCTGTCTGTCTGTTACCTTTTCACGGCCCAGCAGTTTAACCGATTCTTATGAAATTTGGTACAGGGTTAGCTTATATTCCGGGGACGGACATAGACTACTTTTTATCTCGGAAAATCAAAGAGTTCCCACGGGAGTCCTAAAAAACCCATCCGCTTAACCGATTTGTATGAAATTTGGTACCCAGGTAGCTTGCATCCCTGTAATTGACGTAGGCATTTTATCCTGGAAAATCAAACAGTTCCAACGGGATCTTTAAAAACCTTAATCCACGCGGACGAAGTGGCGGGCATCCTCTAGTTAAATATAATTTTTGTTTAGCATTGTGTTTTTCTGTACTAATTTTGTGGTGTACAATAAAAGTACTTATTCATTAATTACTTATTAGTATTATTTATAGATTAGTAGTATTTATTCATTAATTTGCAATTAAGCTGTATATAAAAAAGGAAAAGCTGACTAACTGACTGACCGATTTATCAACGTACAGCTCAAACTACTGGACTCATCGGGCCTCTTGGTTTGGCCATAGTCAGGTAATAAATAAAATATATACTAACCAAGCGACAGGTAATTTGAGATTCACATTGTAGTTTGTCTGGTAGTAATCCTTCCCGACGCCTAAGGCTCGAGACAGGCCAAAATCTGAGATTTTTACCCTATCTTTGCTAAACACTAATATATTCCGCGCCGCCAAGTCCCTGAAAACCATATAATAATCTTGTTTTAGTTGGGTATAGTAAATTAAAATATGTACATACTCATGTATAGCTTGTATAAGCCGAAATGACTACCGCAATTTACGCAAACAAGCATATTTAAATACGGAGGCAATACACATAAAAATGCCTTTCAATTATCATTTTTTTTTTATATAAACTATCTATTAACGGACTTCTGTACCTGCAACATACTATTATTCTATTATGCCCTTACTAGAGGCCTGTACAGGTGAACTGCAATTAGGACTAAAAATTGCAGTTGGGATGCAGTTTCTGCGGTTGACACAATGCAACGCAACTGCCTTCTGACTGCGCAATCCATGTGCAG
Source organism: Maniola jurtina (assembly GCF_905333055.1). Classification (NCBI taxonomy): domain Eukaryota; kingdom Metazoa; phylum Arthropoda; class Insecta; order Lepidoptera; family Nymphalidae; genus Maniola; species Maniola jurtina. Next base: position 5,120,452 of record NC_060058.1, on the reverse strand, counting down.
TACACACTAATGCCTAAAGATCTATACAGATGGAGTGTATTTGGACTACAATCCGACTGCAAAATTGCAGTTAAATAATTTTATTGCAGTTGATACAACTGCAAAACGACGGCGCAGTCCACGAACAGTGAATGCCCGTTCTAGAGGTGTATACAGACAGACTGTATTTGGACTGCGAATTATGTGCAAAATTGTAGTTTGGATGCAGTACTATTGCAGTTGATACATCGCAACTGCCGACCGACTGCGTGCATGTGCAATTCACACTGAATGCCCGTACTAGGGGTTTATACAGATGGAACAGAAAATTGCAGTTGGGGTTTGAGGTCCAAATGCAGTACTCTGTTAAGAAGGATGTTTTATCAGTCTATAATACCTGTGTATCAGTCTTTTGTTCTCCAAATAAGTCATTCCATCACAGATTTGCTCCGCGAAATTGCAGAGGACCACCACCGAAAAGTTACTGCGCAGGGTGACCTCGCGGAGGCACTCCAGAAGCGACCGCAGTGGTGCCAGCTCAGTGACCTTAACACGAGCCATACATTATATTTTTAACCCCCGACCCAAAAAGAGGGGTGTTATAAGTTTGACGTGTGTATCTGTGTGTCTGTGTAACTATGTATCTGACTGTGGCATCGTAGCGCCTAAACGAATGAACCGATTTTGATTTAGTTTTTTTTTGTTCGAAAGGTGGCTTAATCGAGTGTTCTTAGCTATAATCCAAGAAAATCAGAGGTTTTTGTGTCGGGGGTTTTAAATTTTTAATTTTAAGTTATTAACTCCATAAATGGAAGAAACTAATTCACAGAATTTTTTTGATCGCACAATGCCAAAAACGGTAATTGAAATGTATACTAAATCCAAAATTTCGTTATTTCTGCAAAGTGTTCTTCTTTTTTTTTCTCTCGTCTGAAGGTGGTCTTCAAATAAATATTCAAATTTCTTTAACTTTAAGGGCCTCTTAAATTTTAATAATAAAAAACCGTCGCAAGTCGGGCTCACGCACCGAGGGTTCCGTACTGGGGTATTTTTTTCGACATTTTGGACGATAAATCAAAAACTATTATGCATAAAAATAAATAAAAATCTGTTTTAGAATGTACAGGTAAAGCCCTTTATTTGATACCCCACTTGGTATAGTTATCTTACTTTGAAAATTTAAACATATTTTTTTTTTTTAATGATGTAACCACAAATTCACGGTTTTCAGATTTATTTCTTTACTTGTGCTATAAGACCTACCTACCTGCCAAATTTTATGATTCTAGATCAACGGGAAGTACCCTATAGGTTTTCTTGACAGACAAGACGGTCAACCCTCCAACCACCCTGCCCGAGAGCAATAAATTTAACAACTACTAAAATAATGATTGTATTCATATTTACTAACCAGCATTAAAGAGTCCAGGTGCAAGACAACGCCATACAGTCGCACAATGTTGGGGTGGTCTATACTATGCATCACAGCGGCCTCTTTGAGAAACTCTGTCGAATTTGACGTCATACGTTCATTTCCTAAACATTTAATCGCAACTTGCAGCTGAAACATATAAACATCATATTATTTTGCTGTATGTATGCAATAAAAATATAACTTGGTTGTATACAAAATTTAAAAGGTAAATTAATAAGTCCCCCATAACTCCCCTGAGGGGGGATTTTCTCAAAACCGTTTTTTTGCTGATACCTACGTTCTAGAAGGAACCTACCTTCCAAATTTCAAGTTTGTCGGCTTTATAGTTCCTGAGATTTCGTGATTAGTCAGTGAGTCTAGTGGTATTTCGCTTTTAATATATTATACTAGAGAATGCCCGCAACTTCGTCCGCGTGGATTTAGGTTTTTAAAGATCCCGTGGGAACTCTTTGATTTTCCGGGATAAAAAGTTGCCAATGTCAATTACAGGGACGCAAGCTACCTCAGTACCAAATTTTATACAAATCGGTCAAGCGGATGGGTTTTAGGAATCCCGCGGGAACTGTTTGATTTTCCAGGATAAAAAGTAGCCTATGTCCGTCCCCGGGATATAAGCTAACCCTGTACCAAATTTCATCAGAATCGGTTAAACTGTTGGGCCGTGAAAAGGTAGCAGACAGATAGACACACTTTCGCATTTATACTTTTAGTATTAGTAAGACGTATAGATAGATTCCTTACTCTTTGATTTCCAGTTGTCCAAGTGCCTTGTTGGACCACGCCAAATTGCCCCATACCAAGCTCTTTGTTGATTGTGATATCCTCAATAGATATTATATGCTTAGTAGGAACTTTTACGTTCAAGTCGGTAAAGGATTGAAAGTCCATAGGCATAAAAATTTGACCATGTTTGTTCTGAAAGAAGATAGATAAGGTTTAAATTTACTACATAGTAACTCTTAACAATACCATCACAAGTGAACGGTATTCATTCAATATTTAAGAGTTTCGCTGTTAGCCGTTGAGGAGTTCCGTCGTTAGGAGTCAACCTTAAGTGCTAAGTGCTGCTATATATAGCCTTGCCATGATAAAACTCAGAAAGAACTTTGACAATTAAATGAACAAATTAATCTCCCCCGACTTTCTCCCCACCTTCCATCTCTTCCAAGCTCTACAACATCTACCTCTCGCCCGCCTCTCTCACCTTCCCCTGCCTTCCCCCATCTTCCCTCTCATCTACCCCACCTTCTTCACCTTTCCTCTCCACCTCTTCTACCCCTACCCTATCTCCTCCCTACCTACGGGAGATGGGATAGAGGTGTGTGTGGCCCCCCGTCTCATCCCACATATATCCATTATCATATTCCTAACTAGTTTAGTGTTTGAGATAGCCCCCGTCACAAAAAAAAGCCAAAAACTGACAACTTTGACAGCCCCTCCCCCCATATTCTTATTTTTTAAGATAAAAAAATAAAAAATATTTTTCCACTCTACTCAATGAACTCTAACAATGATACCCCACATACCAGGGAAAGAAAAAAAAAATTTTGGCTCCTTTTTCATGTGCCTATGGGATCCCCTCGGAAAAAGAATTTAATTGAATTTCTAATTCAATATTTGTTTTTGGGTTAGGCTCCAAATACACGTCTAATACGATTTATTAAAGCGTATTAGATACTAGCTGACGCCCGCGACTTCGTTTGCGTGGATTTAGGTTTTTCGAAATCCCGTGGGACCTCTTTGGTTTTCCGGGATAAAAAGTAGCCTATGTGCTAATCCAGGATATTAGCTATCTCCATTCCGAATTTCAGCCAAATCCGTTCAGTAGTTTTTGCGTGAAGGAGTAACAAACATACACACACACACACATACAAACTTTCGCCTTTATAATATTAGTGTGATTGCTAAGCTGCTAGGTCAACAAATAAATACGATTGGCTAGATTAAAATTACTCCAGGCCCTAATTTTTCTTATTCAAAAAAAAAAAAAAAAACAAAATTATACCCTTATTTAGTTTTTAGGGTCGATATAAAAGTATATCACCCCTAAAAACTAAGTTGGCAACATTGCTGGCAAGCCGGAAGGAAAAACCGGACGTCTATTTCGTCTCTAACGTGAAGTATGCAGAACGCGCCTTCAGGCAACCGGATAGACAATAAAACCTGAAACGCCTGACGGCAGCTTACGGCTCGGATGAGCGATCAGGTTACCCGACCGGACGTGGATTTTACGTAAATGTATGGCTCCTATGCCTTCAGATAGCCGGACCGGACGGGACCTGATGAAAAAACCGGACGTGTATTTGGAGCCTTAACATTCTATACTGAATACCAAATCAGACAGCAGAGTGACATTAATAGAGTTCCGTTTTTACCCTTTGGGTATGGAACCCTAAAAAATTAGAAAAAAACACACTTTCGTATTTATAATATATGTAGTGATAGAATACCTAATTATGAGCTTTTTTATAACAATAAACAATAAATAATCAGTGCGAGATCGAATTCTGATTACTGACCTATCAGAATCATATCAGAATAATCAATATAAATAAAAAAAAAAAACAATGAGGGCGCCTTTGTTGCTAAACCATTGAGAATATGTTCTTTGAATTTAGAACACTCTGGATTGGTCTAGGATTGGCATTGCTTAAATTCGTCCATGTTTCCGAAACGCTTGGAAATTTTGAATGTTCAGTACACCCTAACATTTTATTTCATAATTATTTAAACTATTAATTTTTAAAATGTGTTTTGAAGACTTTATGAGTTTTGAAAACAATATGATACCAAAAAAAAAAAATTATTAAGTACCTATTTAAATAACTTGTTTATTTTATGAATGATGCAATTCCGAACGCGGAGAAAAAGAAGTACAAATTATAATTGTCTATGACTTAGTAATTAGGTCCAGTAGTTTCTTTATAGACAATATTTTTGTAAAAGTTTAAATTTGTAAAATGTAATATGTAGTTTATATCTTGACTTTTTCGATATAAAGGTGAAAAGTTGTAATTCTAAACTGGTAATCGAACTACGAAATGACAGCTCGACTCAGTGAGTGCATTGAATTAACAAAATTAGTTAATTGTTAAAATTATAAGTTATAATTTAAAAGTGAACTACAATGTTTGCCTACGTTTAAAATGCATAGAAACATTGACATTACATCCAAATTTTCTTCTTATTTTGTACACTGGCTTTTAGTAGTGCCACACCATTTCGTTCTGTCATTTTTATATAAAATTTTGGAGGTAGGTATGTGAAAAATTGCCGCGTTTAATACTTGTGGTTGTCAAATCGCGTTATTGCTAGTAGCATTGTGCATGTTCGAAAAAACTGAAAAGTTTGTTTAAATCGCTTTTTAATCGTTAAATATGGTGCTTAAATGTGCGGAAATAGTGTGAAGTGTGTGAAAACCAATGAGAGTGAATGTTTTTTGGTGATTTCCTTGCATTTTTGGATGTACCAACGGCGCACGCGGTCGCACAATGGCGGACGTCATGCGCATGGAAATAACTTCATTGAGGTAAGTACGTAATTTTTTAACCACTTTTAACAAATTTTATATTCAGAATCAGATAATATTGCGAAAATACTTAATGATGTTAGGTTTTATGCACTTATAAGTACATAACGACACTCAAATGAAACTAAAATAATCATGGTAGACTAGCTGATGCCCGCGGCTTCGTCTGCGGGGATTTAGATTTTTATGAATTCTGTGTAGGAACTCGTCGATTCCCGGGATAAAAGTAGCCTATGCCACTCTCCAGGTGTAAACAATATGATTGTGATTGAAGGAGAAACCAACAAACAACACACTTTTGCATTCATGATACCTATTAATCAGTTTTAACCACGTAGAAGGGTGTAACTAGGGATTTATATAGATCTTTATTGTAAACAACTTACCAGTTCACTTCTCTTGCTAACATTAAGTAGCTTTTTTAACTTAGTTATATAGGAATTCGGGAAGAACTTTGAGTAAACTTTCTTGTATCTTCTTTGTTCAGGCCTTGACAGACCTATTTGTGCTAAGTCTTCAATTGCAACAAACTTTAACTGTGACAATTTACTAACTTTTAGTATATCCCTGTAACAATAAGAAATATAACTCAATAGTAGTCAATTTTTACACGTCCGTTCAATGTGGAGAAGTGTTGTGTGTTCATTTCAGTCTACATATTATATACTTATGTTTGTTTGTAACTGGAAACTGGTAAATACTTCGGCAGAGAACTAAATCAAAATCCAATTAGATTCAGGCATTGATTAGTTCAATGCCTATAGTACAGTGCCTAAAGAACAGGCTGTTTAAAACAAAAATCATGTTCTGAGAAGTTGTCAAAATTATTATGGCACTGTTGTATAGGTAATATTATGTTGTATTTGGTGACCCGTCTAGTCCATAGTACTATATAGAAGTCCTTCCGTAGAAATAAACATCTAGCTTATTCAAAATGATACATGCATTAAATAAAATGAAATGCGAGTCTAAAAAGTCAACAAAATATAACATTATGGTGACTTTTGAAATATAATAAAAACTTCAATAAAAAAAATAAAAAAAATATTGCTATCACATTGCACTCAAATAAGAAAATTCGCACATCATGATCATGATCAACCCTTCACCGGTCCACTACTAAGCACAGGTCTCCTCTCACAATGAGAAGGGTTTGGGCCATAGTCTGCCACCCTGGTTCAGTGAAGATTGGCGGGCTTCACACACCTTTGAGAATATTATGTAGAACTCTCAGGCGTGCAGGTTTCCTGACAATATTTTCCTTCACAACTAAAGCTAGTGATATTTAATTACTTAAACACACAACACCGAAAAGTTAGAAGTGCCCGGGATTGAACCCCTGACCTCCGGAATAGGAGGCGGACCTCTTAACCATTAGGCTATCACAACTCTAATTCACACAATATGTATGTAATATTAGGTTCATTTTAACTTTTCTTTATTTATCTGCATAATAAGTATAAAAAATATATAATTTTATAAATATTATTTTTTTACCCCCCACCCAAAAAGAGGGGTGTTATAAGTTTGACGTGTGTATCTGTGTATCTGTCTGTGGCATCGTAGCTCCTAAACTAATGACGCGATTTTAATTTAGTTTTTTTTGTTTGAAAGGTGGCTTGATCGAGAGTGTTCTTAGCTACAATCCAAGAAAATCGGTTCAGCCGTTTGAAAGTTAGCAGCTTTTTTCTAGTTACTGTAACCTTCACTAGTCGGGGGTGTTATAAATTTTTAATTCACACTTGTTAATTAAGCAAATTTTTTTGTTGCTGGTATTACAAAACAAAGATAGGCATGCAAGTTACAAAGTATTGATAGATCAGGACTTTAGTTCACAGGCATGTTTACATAAAGATTGTTTAAAAAAGTTAGATAATATTGTTATGACTTAAAGATGCTGATGTGAATTCACAGGGCATGAATTCCTGTATGAATTTGATATTATCACTGTTTATATTATCCCAGGAAGTTACAACTACTATAAACATTATACTATAAACATTGGTTTAGGTTACATAAATCTTTTTCTCACAACTGAATCTCTAAGTTCATATTTGAAGACAGATTTAGTAAGGATTTCATAGCAATATGGTAAAAAAGAAACCCTAATGGTTTGACTAAGTCTGTCTGTCTGTCATACCTGCTTATTTCACTAACGACTAATGCTGACATGAAATTTGGAAATTCTTGGTAGAGAAGTTTGACTCGCACTAATTAGTCAGTGGTTTTGCCACCCTACTTTTAAAACCTTAACCGGCCAAGTGTGAGACAGACTCTCGCACCAAGGGTTCTGTACAACAGAAGATGTAAACTGTAAGAATGACTTTTGTTAAGGAACCGCAAAACTTGTTTGTAGAGATTCATTGTTGCTATTTAAAAAAAAACTATGATAATTACAGAGCTGGTTTTGTTTTTCCTGTAAGTAAAATACATAATACATAAATTTGTTTTGACCATGATATTTTCAGATTTTTGATTGGTAAACTTCAGAGATAAGGGGGAGGGAAATATTGTTATAAATATTGTGCACATTCAATCAAAAATTTTATTTAAATAAAAATTTTCGTATTTCAATTTCTATTACATGGTGCAGCATAGCATAAATTAGTTTATTCAAAAACTTTTATAGATATTTGATTATGGCTCAGCACAGGCATGGTGTCTTAAGAATCCTGTAACATGCTGTTTAAGGGACAGAAAAAAAATTGGCAATCAAATCCTTCTAACTTTCCATCAAATTTTTCTCTCTTTGATAATTGTTTAGGTAGGTATATTTCAGGTAGGTATATAGGTAAATTGACAGACATATGAACATGACATATTAGCTCCAACCACTGGGTTTAGAAATTAGGATTTGGTTGGTTTGCTTGAAGAAAGGATTTTAGAAAATTCCACTTATTAAAGAGGGGTTAAGGTGGGGTAAACCTAAATATATATAATTTTGTATAATAAAAGTTATTTTTGTGACAAGCTTAAAACAATAAGAAGGTACTTAATAAATTATTATTAGGAATAGAACAGTCGCTTATTCAGCCTTTAGAAAAAAACCTTATGCACTTGGGATAATCAATAAATCGGTACATGCGCTGCATATGCATATAAACACTAGTACGAAAAAATAAAATTTGCTACATATTAATATGTATTATGTTATAATTAACCTTCGCCAAATAACCTACCTACCTAAATAATTCATAATACTGCTGAAGCTCTGCTTCTTCGAGGAAATCTCTCAAGTTCTCTTGATCGTCAGCGATGTTGTCTAAAAATAAAAAATAAATATCGTTAGATACCAAAGGAACCGCCACTAAAAAACTTTAATACCTTAATAATCACTTACCCATGATCATAGAAATGAAATACAAAAACGAAATTCAGAAAATCCTACATAAAAATAATAAAAAAGTTCGACACGTAGCATCCCTACTAATCTGTGGCTACTCACTACCACCGACCAGTAACAAAAGCTCACTACATAAAGAGTATATAAACACTACTGTCACTACATAGGTAACAGATGATACTTCGCCAGCTAGATGACAGCACAGATTACATTATGTAGGTATATAATGGAAATGTCAGCTAAGCTTTCGTAGAGGCGCCATCTGTTTCTAATATTAGTAACTATTGTATATGATTTTTTTTATGACTTGGATACCAGTCTTTTAAGGACAACTATTTAAAATAGTCATATTTTGTACAATATAAAGCAACTAAGAATAAGACTAAAGAGAGAATTTGATTCATAAGTAGTAATAAACGAAGAAAAACAAATATTAAAAACAATTATTAATGTTTTTTTTAATGTACATTTTTTAAAGCGATAAATAAGTACACTAAATTACTTGTCTATTGCATAAAACCCACATTTTTCGTATTAAATCTTACAATTACCTACTCACATAGCTAAGTATAAATATTTTTACTTTTTCAATTATTGTTTAAAATACCTGATGTTTGAGAACGATTTATGTTTCAATAATGGTTTTTTTTCATTTTGGTGTTGTTTATTTTTTTCTCTCACTGTACAGGTTATTCTAACAATTTCAAGTTCCTAGCGTCTTGGAAAGAAAAAAAAAGAAGCCTATTGCAAAATTATTGAATGGAGCAGACAAATTAACACTAAAAAATTTCAAGCCTCTAGCTTATTAGAACGTGTATCTGGGCCTAGTAACCTCATCACTGTTGGCGTACCCTACCTAGCCTTCACTGGTGGAGTTACTAAACCTATATGCGACGTAAGCTTGGTACCTGCGAAGCCGCATCCTGAAGAATAATGAAGTCGAATAAAAGAATTTAATTAATGTTTGTTTTAATGTACATTTTTTAGAGCGATAAATAAGTACACTAAATTACTTGTCTTACAATTACCTACTCACATAGCTAAGTATAAATATTTTTACTTTTTCAATTGTTTAAAATACCTGATGTTTGAGAACGATTTATGTTTCAATAATGGTTTTTTTTCATTTTGGTGTTGTTTATTTTTTTCTCTCGCTGTACAGGTTATTCTAACAATTTCAAGTTCCTAGCGTTTTGGAAAGAAAAAAAAGAAGCCTATTGCAAAATTATTGAACGGAGCAGACAAATTAACACTAAAAAATTTCAAGCCTCTAGCTTATTAGAACGTGTATCTGGGCCTAGTAACCTCATCACTGTTGGCGTACCCTACCTAGCCTTCACTGGTGGAGTTACTAAACCTATATGCGACGTAAGCTTGGTACCTGCGAAGCCGCATCCTGAAGAATAATGAAGTCGAATAAAAGAAGTTAATTAATGTTTGTTTTAATGTACATTTTTTAGAGCGATAAATAAGTACACTAAATTACTTGTCTTACAATTACCTACTCACATAGCTAAGTATAAATATTTTTACTTTTTCAATTGTTTAAAATACCTGATGTTTGAGAACGATTTATGTTTCAATAATGGTTTTTTTTCATTTTGGTGTTGTTTATTTTTTTCTCTCGCTGTACAGATTATTCTAACAATTTCAAGTTCCTAGCGTCTTGGAAAGGAAAAAAAAAATCCTATTGCAAAATTATTGAACGGAGCAGACAAATTAACACTAAAAAATTTCAAGCCTCTAGCTTATTAGAACGTGTATCTGGGCCTAGTAACCTCATCACTGTTGGCGTACCCTACCTAGCCTTCACTGGTGGAGTTACTAAACCTATATGCGACGTAAGCTTGGTACCTGCGAAGCCGCATCCTGAAGAATAATGAAGTCGAATAAAAGAATTTAATTAATGTTTGTTTTAATGTACATTTTTTAGAGCGATAAATAAGTACACTAAATTACTTGTCTTACAATTACCTACTCACATAGCTAAGTATAAATATTTTTACTTTTTCAATTGTTTAAAATACCTGATGTTTGAGAACGATTTATGTTTCAATAATGGTTTTTTTTTCATTTTGGTGTTGTTTATTTTTTTCTCTCGCTGTACAGATTATTCTAACAATTTCAAGTTCCTAGCGTCTTGGAAAGGAAAAAAAAAATCCTATTGCAAAATTATTGAACGGAGCAGACAAATTAACACTAAAAAATTTCAAGCCTCTAGCTTATTAGAACGTGTATCTGGGCCTAGTAACCTCATCACTGTTGGCGTACCCTACCTAGCCTTCACTGGTGGAGTTACTAAACCTATATGCGACGTAAGCTTGGTACCTGCGAAGCCGCATCCTGAAGAATAATGAAGTCGAATAAAAGAAGTTAATTAATGTTTGTTTTAATGTACATTTTTTAGAGCGATAAATAAGTACACTAAATTACTTGTCTTACAATTACCTACTCACATAGCTAAGTATAAATATTTTTACTTTTTCAATTGTTTAAAATACCTGATGTTTGAGAACGATTTATGTTTCAATAATGGTTTTTTTTCATTTTGGTGTTGTTTATTTTTTTCTCTCGCTGTACAGATTATTCTAACAATTTCAAGTTCCTAGCGTCTTGGAAAGGAAAAAAAAAATCCTATTGCAAAATTATTGAACGGAGCAGACAAATTAACACTAAAAAATTTCAAGCCTCTAGCTTATTAGAACGTGTATCTGGGCCTAGTAACCTCATCACTGTTGGCGTACCCTACCTAGCCTTCACTGGTGGAGTTACTAAACCTATATGCAACGTAAGCTTGGTACCTGCGAAGCCGCATCCTGAAGAATAATGAAGTCGAATAAAAGAAGTTAATTAATGTTTGTTTTAATGTACATTTTTTAGAGCGATAAATAAGTACACTAAATTACTTGTCTTACAATTACCTACTCACATAGCTAAGTATAAATATTTTTACTTTTTCAATTGTTTAAAATACCTGATGTTTGAGAACGATTTATGTTTCAATAATGGTTTTTTTTCATTTTGGTGTTGTTTATTTTTTTCTCTCGCTGTACAGGTTATTCTAACAATTTCAAGTTCCTAGCGTCTTGGAAAGAAAAAAAAGAAGCCTATTGCAAAATTATTGAACGGAGCAGACAAATTAACACTAAAAAATTTCAAGCCTCTAGCTTATTAGAACGTGTATCTGGGCCTAGTAACCTCATCACTGTTGGCGTACCCTACCTAGCCTTCACTGGTGGAGTTACTAAACCTATATGCGACGTAAGCTTGGTACCTGCGAAGCCGCATCCTGAAGAATAATGAAGTCGAATAAAAGAAGTTAATTAATGTTTGTTTTAATGTACATTTTTTTAGAGCGATAAATAAGTACACTAAATTACTTGTCTTACAATTACCTACTCACATAGCTAAGTATAAATATTTTTACTTTTTCAATTGTTTAAAATACCTGATGTTTGAGAACGATTTATGTTTCAATAATGGTTTTTTTTCATTTTGGTGTTGTTTATTTTTTTCTCTCGCTGTACAGATTATTCTAACAATTTCAAGTTCCTAGCGTCTTGGAAAGAAACAAAAAGAAGCCTATTGCAAAATTATTGAATGGAGCAGACAAATTAACACTAAAAAATTTCAAGCCTCTAGCTTATTAGAACGTGTATCTGGGCCTAGTAACCTCATCACTGTTGGCGTACCCTACCTAGCCTTCACTGGTGGAGTTACTAAACCTATATGCGACGTAAGCTTGGTACCTGCGAAGCCGCATCCTGAAGAATAATGAAGTCGAATAAAAGAATTTAATTAATGTTTGTTTTAATGTACATTTTTTAGAGCGATAAATAAGTACACTAAATTACTTGTCTTACAATTACCTACTCACATAGCTAAGTATAAATATTTTTACTTTTTCAATTGTTTAAAATACCTGATGTTTGAGAACGATTTATGTTTCAATAATGGTTTTTTTTCATTTTGGTGTTGTTTATTTTTTTCTCTCACTGTACAGGTTATTCTAACAATTTCAAGTTCCTAGCGTCTTGGAAAGAAAAAAAAAGAAGCCTATTGCAAAATTATTGAATGGAGCAGACAAATTAACACTAAAAAATTTCAAGCCTCTAGCTTATTAGAACGTGTATCTGGGCCTAGTAACCTCATCACTGTTGGCGTACCCTACCTAGCCTTCACTGGTGGAGTTACTAAACCTATATGCGACGTAAGCTTGGTACCTGCGAAGCCGCATCCTGAAGAATAATGAAGTCGAATAAAAGAATTTAATTAATGTTTGTTTTAATGTACATTTTTTAGAGCGATAAATAAGTACACTAAATTACTTGTCTTACAATTACCTACTCACATAGCTAAGTATAAATATTTTTACTTTTTCAATTGTTTAAAATACCTGATGTTTGAGAACGATTTATGTTTCAATAATGGTTTTTTTTCATTTTGGTGTTGTTTATTTTTTTCTCTCGCTGTACAGGTTATTCTAACAATTTCAAGTTCCTAGCGTCTTGGAAAGAAAAAAAAGAAGCCTATTGCAAAATTATTGAACGGAGCAGACAAATTAACACTAAAAAATTTCAAGCCTCTAGCTTATTAGAACGTGTATCTGGGCCTAGTAACCTCATCACTGTTGGCGTACCCTACCTAGCCTTCAGTGGTGGAGTTACTAAACCTATATGCGACGTAAGCTTGGTACCTGCGAAGCCGCATCCTGAAGAATAATGAAGTCGAATAAAAGAATTTAATTAATGTTTGTTTTAATGTACATTTTTTAGAGCGATAAATAAGTACACTAAATTACTTGTCTTACAATTACCTACTCACATAGCTAAGTATAAATATTTTTACTTTTTCAATTGTTTAAAATACCTGATGTTTGAGAACGATTTTTGTTTCAATAATGGTTTTCTTTCATTTTGGTGTTGTTTATTTTTTTCTCTCGCTGTACAGGTTATTCTAACAATTTCAAGTTCCTAGCGTCTTGGAAAGAAAAAAAAGAAGCCTATTGCAAAATTATTGAACGGAGCAGACAAATTAACACTAAAAAATTTCAAGCCTCTAGCTTATTAGAATAAGAATATTAGAAGTAGGTCTGCATCCACGCTGAATTTTACTTAAAGGAGGGGCAGGAAAAAAACTTAAATATGGTAGTGTCTGGCCAAAGTGAGTAAGAAGATAATCTTCGACGTGCTGTATTTTGTGTGCAAAGGGAAGATAGATGGTCTTCTTTAGGTTGTATCTGGACTTGGTAACTCCACCACCGTTAGCATGTCCTTACTTGCGTGGGTAAAGTTTCATATCCAGTTCCAGTCTATATTTTCAAGTCGCCAACTCATGGGGATGAAGTTTTTTTTGACGTGACAACGTCTTATAATTAGATAGAGCCGGCTGCACGCACGAAAAAACATGACTCATGCGGCGTTACCTCGCTCTGAGGCGTTCCATGTAAGGCTTGAAGTGCAAGCGAGAGCGCGGAACGAGCGACAAAGAAGCACAATCGGCCTTTGTTGTCACGTTCAACTATCGTCAGTAAACCGACTTTACAGACAACCAATTTTTATTTATTCTTTTACTTGCAAATTGAACAGCTATATAATATTAGGTGGGTAGTAATATAAAGAAAAAAGCTTCAAGTCGCCAGCTCATCGGCAAGTTAGTTCAAAATCGATTACAAAATTTATAAACGAGACAAGAAAGCGAGTTATATTGCATTAGATGATGCCCGCAGATTCGCCCGCGTGGATTTAGGTTTTTAATAATCCCGTGGAAACTTTTGATTTTCTCCAGGACTCGGTAGCCTCTCCCTTATAGTCCGTTCCCGGGATGCAAGGTATTTCTTTCGTAAAACATTTAAACGGATGATTCTTTATAAATCCTGTGGGATCACCAGGATTTAGGAATACGATTCCTTACAACCTCAGAATTGAAGAGTTGGATCCTCGAGGTCAACGACAAAGTCTTTACTTGATAAAAATACCTTCAATATCAATTTTATAACTGACAGTTTCTAAATTCCATCAGCTTTGGTGGTCAGATCCCCTGCAGCATCAGGGGATCTGACCGCCACAACAAACTAAAATTAAAAGCGGAATCAATCGAGCGAATTAATTTTGCGTTGTCATGTGTTAGTTTCATCTAGGTTTTTTTAAATTTTAAATCGCTAAGTCATCGGGAAGTCAGTTTAAAATTGATTTTTCCGAAGAAAAAAACTCACAAATATTTAGACACAAAAGTTCCAGCGCCGGGGTATGTTTAAAATTTCAATTCATTGGAAAATTCATTTAAAATCGAAGTATCGAAGAGACTATGTGTTGAAAAAAAAAAGTTCAAAATGGTTTTTTTTCCTGGTAACATTTAAACCTACTTTGCAAATATGGCGTACATTTCTACAAAATGCAGTGGTAGTTAAATTTATACAGTTGTCAATTCTGAATTTTAAATAAAAAGACATGTATCTAGGATAAGACTCATCTCTGTGAAAAAAACGAAGTTTTAACGTGAAATGTGAATATTACGCAATGTAGGTAAAAGGAAAAAAAATATATTTATTACTTGCGAATCAAAATCATTACTTTTACGTCTTAAAAATATTCTTATTTCATAAATAATTACCTATTGTTTTCTACAACAACAATGTTAAGTATAACATTTGTTTACTGAGTACCTGTTTCGTCAAGACATAATACAATTAGTTTTTCACAAGTTATTTGCTAGATATTTGTAAGCATGTATTAAAATTTTGGTTATTATTGTGTTGTAACTTCATACACATGCTGATTGTTATTTGTAAGGAATTGATATTTACTAGTGTTGTTAAAATAAGTAGAGTTTTAAGTACCTATGTTTTGTAATGCAAGATGACATTAAAGACTTTAAGATAGGTGAACTATGACAGTTTAAGTATAATGTGTGTTCCAAGTGTGGAAATGGGCTCAATCAACATACAGCTGATACAGGTGAGAAAATGTTTATTTATCAGACCAATATCATATAAGTAAATAATACTTACAAAATTGACTCTTTTTTTATAGGTAAGTAATGTTCACAATATTGACACTTTTCCACCAAACCTGACATATTCAGATTTCCTATATATTCAGTTATTTCAATCAAGTTTACTTAATGGTTTAGTACTTAAATGGTTACTACTTACTTATTTACTTAGTGTGTAAATCTGTAATTATTCTCTAATTATGATATTTCAAGTTACATGGATATTATGTAATATCTCTCGTTAATAATTGTTAAAACAATCTTCACATTTCAATAATGAAGTTCAGTTGGTAACCATAATTTACTACTTTTCTACCTTTAGTCATTACTGTAATACTTATATTGTAAAGTATACTTGAGAACACTAAGGCAACCTATAGAGCACATTTTGACTTTGATCAGACTTAAAACACTGTTAAAAGAAGACAAGGTTATACCGCTGGCATAATTCTGTCTTGTTTTAACTGAAACTTAAGTCTAAGCAAAGTCAAAGTCTATAGATTTCAACCTAAGTATTACATTGATTCATAAAGTGGTTCACCTGCAATTATGACCTCTCATCCAATTCGTTCGGACCTACTCCAAATTAAGCAAGTTGGCCCTGTCTATCAGCAGAATTTTGGCAAAAAGTTTTTGCAGGGAATAATCAGACAGGCCTTCTCTTTCTTTTGCAGGCAATAGTTATTAATTTTGTTTCTTACTTGACTACTGATACTTAAGTAACTAATATTATTTTTGTTTGGTTCAAGGCCATCATACACAATAATATATATTACTAGCCGATGCCCGCGACTTCGCCCGCGTGGATTTAGGTCTTTCGAAACTCTTTGATTCTCTTTGATCTTCTTCGAAAGGGAACTCTTTGATTTTCCGGGGTAAAAAGTAGCGTATGTGCTAATCCAGGATATTATCTATCTCCCTTTAAAATTTCAGCCAAATCCGTCCAGTAGTTTTTGCGTGAAGGAGTAACAAACATACACACACACACACACATACAAACTTTCGCCTTTATAATATTAGTAGTGTTATTATTTGTGAATTTGAAGTAAGCAGTTATGTACATTTTAGTTAATAAATAGACAACATATGATAGTCATAGATTAGACGACAGATGGAATAGTGGATAGAGATTTATTTGGCTTTGCAAGTTCACCCAAGTAAAATCAGAGGACTTTTTTTTGGTTGCTCAAATGTTATAGAAATAATGTTAATAGCTTGTTATTCATATCACAGATCAAGCGATAAGATCCTATTAGCATTTTATTTAATGTCATTGTCATAGGTATCATAAATGAATGAACCCTCAAGTTCAACCAAGCATATTTTACTACCGCGAATAATAATAGACATCTCATCTAACCCTTAACAATAAAATATTTTCTTCTTCTTCTTTTTGTCCTGGATTTCTTTTCTGTAGTTAGATGGTATTCTTCATAGTACACAAGGATGGTGGTGCAGCATCTCATGAATCATGAATCTCTCTAAAACCCAAGTAGACCAGATCGGCAAGGACTTTAAAGTTGCTGGGGAGTCAAAGTATACTTCTCGTTGGGCTGATACACCACTCTTTTTAAGTAGTAGGTGTTTGGGTGTCTTTTCTCTTTCAATACCACTTGCTCTACATAGAGATCTGGCGGTAATGGAGAGCTGTTTGTTTAATCTTATAGTGTGTACAACTATTTTAAATTTTCCACATTTTAGTTGTAACTAAGTACACTGGTTCCTCAGTAAGGCATTGCTTGGGGTCTTGCCTCCTTCGTTTGTCTGCAATCTGTAGTAGGTATTTGCCCATAATTGAGCACAGTGTTGCCTGAAGAATTTTGTTTTCGCTGAAGCTGTTGGAACGATCAGTTCTGTCTACTGTGGAGTTCAGTGTTCAACAATGAATGTTAGCCTCAGAGTTCATTTGACATTGGTTCTACATTGCTGCATCATTGAGTGATATGAAAATAATTTTTCGTAGAAAACCTTCAATGCATTGAAAATGAATGTCAAATGAGCTCTGTCTATCTGTTAGACACTGAGTTAGCAAATTATCCCGCTGATTCCGCCAATTTTACGTATGGGGCTCGCCGTGCTAATACGTTGGCTGCGTCTTGACTTGTGTTTCCTCTTTGTGCTCTACCTAGCACCGCAGTGAAACGTAGTAGTTTGATTCAGTTAGTGTTTTTAACCCCCGACCCAAAAAAAGGGGTGTTATAAGTTTGACGTGTGTATCTGTGTATCTGTCTGTGGCATCGTAGCTCCTAAACGAATGAACCGATTTTAATTTAGTTTTTTTTTGTTTGAAAGGTGGCTTGATCGGGAGTGTTCTTAGCTATAATCGAAGAAAATCGGTTCAGCCGTTTGAAAGTTATCAGCTCTTTTCTAGTTTTCTTATAGAGGTTTTGTGTAGGGGGTTGTTTAAATTTTGAGTTATAATGTATAGCTTTTGTCTAGGGCGTTATTATTGATATTGATTATAAAGATGTCTGTTGACCGTACCATTTCGCTCGAAAAACTAATAAGTCCCTACCGAGAGCGTAAGTGACGCGTAAAAAATGCGTTTTTGGACGTAACATAAAGCTAACTGTTCTTGTTATAAAATAATCTGCAATAAGGTGGTTCAATAGAAGCACCTTAAAACATTTGGTTAAAGTCCTTGAGTAGAGACCGCGTTTAAGCAAGCGTAGTGTGAGACGCCCTCCAGCACGATGGACCGACGATATAAAGCGTCTGGCGGGAAGTGGCTGGATGAGGAAGGCTGAGGACCGGGTGTGGTAGCGCTCTTTAAGGAAGGCCTATGTCCAACAGTGGATTTCCACAGGCTGATGATGATGATGATGATGATGATCTCGTTTAGTTTAAAAGGACCCGCCGCCCTTTCAAAATCACTGACGAGGTCCTCGGCTTCGCCTTATCCTTCCAATATTACTCAATTTGTCTATTTCTGTACCTGGACTGTAATGTACCTACTACTACCTTATGGGGAAATATTACCATAATTATGTGTAATTTTTTATCTGCAATAATTAACTATTCCTCGAGTTGGTTGCGTGCATGTAGCACATTTAATCTTTATTGTAATTTCCGTGGTAAAGGCAGCTCCATTTGGTTGGCGGCGGATACGGAAATGCGAATTCCTGCTATGTATATGTATTACCTAAGGACCTTACTTACCCAAGAATATTTATGATGACGTATTTGTTTGCTAGTAAGTAGGTAGCTTAACATGCATATCTATTCTTTCTTATTCTAAGTAATTAGTAAAAAAAATTACTAAGCAAGTTCTGTATCAAATAAATAACTTGTATGTTTTGCAAATTTAAATTGGAGGGAGCATTATTATCGATATAGAGCCCAAAAAAGCTTTTTTTTAATTGATTTTTGTACCTCAAGAGTACGTTTGAGTCCTCTACGCTTGTACGTCCTCAGGGTTAACATTTAGGATAATTATTTTTATTCCAAAACGCAATAGAGTTCTTTTCGGCTAGAGAATTAAATATTTTGTTTTAGTTTTTCATAAGTAAAAATGGGAATTAAATATTATTTTCTTAGTTAGCAAGAACTTAGTGAGTGTCTTTATTAATATCGTATCAATATCCAATAGGTAGCTAGTACTGTTGACAATGTTATTCATTAGTGTTGTTGAAAATTAAATAGATATAAATAAGCTCTTAAACAAGCCAACAAGCTCACCCTAAAAATAAACTCAAGTGTGATGTCATATAACAAGTGGTACACATTGGTCTATACGCGACTGACTATGACATCAGTTTTGTCTGCCATTATCATCTGTTTCGACTCGGAATTAGGTATTTCTAATCCAACAATTCTTGTGATTCACCCATATTGTAGAAATTTCCATCGTTAGTCGTTACTTGAAATATTTCGATATTATGATCGAGGTCATCTGTTTGCGATTACAACGTGTTATTTCGGAAAAGCGTCATGTTTAACTAAATAATAATGTTCAAACCTATTTATCCCATATTAAGTAAATAATAAAACTAGCATTTAATACATATTGTTTCTTAATCTGTTATACTGGACGGTAAATCCCACAGAACATACCATCACTCGATAGAAACTAATTTATAGTTATTGCATATCTTTTTTAACCCCCGACCCAAACAGAGGGGTGTTATAAGTTTGACGTGTCTATCTGTGTATCTGTCTGTGGCATCGTAGCGCCTAAAAGAATGAACCGATTTTAATTTACTTTTTTTTGTTTGAAAGGTGGCTTGATCGAGAGTGTTCTTAGCTATAATCCAAGAAAATCGGTTCAGCCGTTTGATAGTTATCAGCTCTTTTCTAGTTACTGTAACCTTCACTTGTCGGGGGTGTTATAAATTTTTAATTGACTTGTTCTCAAAAGTTTTTGAAATAACACGTAGTCGCAAACCAGGCGATTTATGGATCATAGTATTATGTATTAGCATGGTTAGTATTCCGTAGTAAGTATTAGTTGATAACTCCTATTAGAACATTATTAGAATAATTTAATGAAGTACTAATTTTTCAACCTGTCTTCATTGTATTCGTATTTAATGGCTTTCGAGTTTTATTCCATTCCATGTTATGTTAACAAAAATGTATATTAAAGAAAAGGCATCGCTAAGAGTAGCATATTTTTGCAGGAGTTTTATTTTGTATTTTCTATACTTACTTATTAACTTAATAAACCTATCAAATCTGTATAAAATATTCGTTTGGATACATAGCGTCACTGAAGAATACGTTTATGAACAATACAATGATTAAACAGATTTACTTAATTAAATCTTCAGGATTATTATTATTGATTTCTGTTTTTTAACCCCCGACCCAAAAAGAGGGGTGTTATAAGTTTGACGTGTGTATCTGTGTATCTGTGTGTCTGTGTATCTGTGTATCTGTGTGTCTGTGTATCTGTGTATCTGTGTATCTGTCTGTGGCATCGTAGCGCCTAAACGAATGAACCGATTTTAATTTAGGTTTTTTTTGTTTGAAAGGTGGCTTGATCGAGAGTGTTCTTAGTTATAATCCAAAAAAATTGGTTATCTGAGTTATCAGCTCTTTTCTAGTTTTCTTGTAGAAAAGAAGGTTACATAACCGTTAGGTTCATAATATTATGTCAATTGACAAATGTCAAGCTGTCAAGATGGACGTTGCCTTGATACATAATTATTTATTTGAAAATGATGTTTTGGAAAACTCTGATACTTTGGATCGTAGGCGCGGAATAGTCCAAGAAAATCGGTTCAGCCGTTTGAAAGTTATCAGGTCTTTTCGGTCTTTTCTAGTTACTGTAACCTTCACTTGTCGGGGGTGTTATAAATTTTTAATTTACACTTGTTTTAAAGTAGCTTTAGAGATGGTCGGCTTGACATAGTATAATTAATTTTTATTATAATTAATAATTAGGTTTGAAGTTGCATATTTTTACTCTAACTACTACGAAATAAATTTTAATAAAATTAAGTATCTACCGAACACTTAGTTAAAACTTAATGACATCCCGCTCTGTCTATAATAACATATCATTTAGTTTTCTTTTTAACCGACTTCTAAAAAAGGAGGAGGTTCTCAATTCTTTTTTCTTTGGAGTTCTATACCCGAAGGGTGCCAACGGGACTAAAATCCATCACTAAAATTTCAACATGGCCACCATGAAAAAAAAAAATTCAAGTGTTATATCTTCGTGTGAGAGTCTGACTCGTACTTGACCGCTTTTTCCTCTTTGGGAGTGAAAAAAATCCCTCCGAACTTCAACCTTTGGCAGGATGTGTAAAATAATCTCTCCTTGTCTTCCAGGTCATCGTGAAACCTCAGTTGCATTACTTTGTGCTCATCCCCTAGTTGCTCTCTCTTTCTCTCTCGGTCTCTATCTTCTTTCCTCATCTTAATAATTGGCCTCAGCATCCATGCGTAAATTTACATTTGCCACTCGTTTTCACTTTCTAGCTTTGCGGGTCACCAAATTGACCAACCTCGGGTGAATTGAATTTTCTATTAAGTATGATGTGATGATAACAAATAGGTCAATTGTTAGTTCATATCAACATATTCATTATAGGCTAAATCTCAGTGAATCTGAGTTTTCAACTACAGTTACTCAATTAGGAGTGGATGGCGGTGGAGAAGAACTTAAAATCGTGTGACAACTTTGTAAACTCAAATTGGTAGATGTCTAGACTAAATAGAATGGACGCTTGGGCGCAACGTTAACTCAGTTTACCCACTAGGTAGTAGTTATTTACACTTGTATAGGCGCGTTCGTGTTGATTGTAATTACGAACACGATTCTCACGTTGCTATGATGACCGTTTATTACGTCGTTAGGTGCGTCACTAGTGTTTTTAGCACAGTGCCAATTAATTATTGCTGACAGAGAAAATGAATCACTTCAATGCCTGAAGCATGTGGTCTTTGCGACGTCCAGATGACGTTTCGTCTATATATGTATGTGTAGAGCAAGATCCCACTGATGCCAGACGTTACTTATTTTCTGAGAAACAAAATGTGTGGGGTAGAGTATTGTTAGTGTACATAACGTACGAATATCTGCTAGTTTGTGCCGTGGGCTAATTTAAAGGTATTAGCTATTGAAAGTACCTATTTAAAAATATTACTCACTTTTCTTAATTGCTGCTGCTGATTTTCATGTATGTTTACAGAAAACTGTCAGAGATTTCCTATCGGTAGTAATTTCCGCCAGACACTTTAAGTAAAGCTCGCAAAAAATAACATAGTTTATCTTACTTATAGTCTGAGTCGTAATTTTGCTATTGTATTATGATACTCAGAAAATGTACATAAAAATCTGCACTCAGACATTATGAAAAGTGAGTAATGTTTTTACGTGCCTTTAGCAACTGATATCTTTAAATTGGCCCGAGGTACAAGCTAGCAAATATGCGTACATTTAAAGTACACATAAGCAGCCTTCTCTATGCCAAACATTTTGTTTCTCATAAAATAAGGGAGGTCTGGCGGCAGTGGGATCTTGGACCAGTAGATAAGCAGCGTTTTGTCATATATAGCTGGTCTCGCAGTCGAGTCTACAGGAAATGTAAACTCGTCGACGAATTCTATAAATCGTAGTACTCTGCTAGTTTATTTCATATTTTTAGTAGTGACTGGTAGCTGCCAGTCTATAACATTTTCGATTTTATTAAATTCCTTTTCAAAATTCACAATAAGCATATTTTTCACAAAAACTATACAGTAGAAATTCAAGAGAATCTTAGATTAGTGTTCGGGATGTGCTCTTTTAGTTTCACCAGCGATTGAGTAGTAGATGTAATTGCGTCTCGCCTGGAAATGAGCCAGCTCGTAGAGACGTTGATCTACTGTGACTCGATTGTGACGCCGAATATTTTTAATGTAATAGCACAACACGCTCTTGTGCCAAATGTAAAGTTCACCAACGCTAATTTGGCCAGTGACATAAGGTGATGACAGCTGATGATGCTTTATATGCTGCAAGATAATGCCCGCGACTTCATCTGCGTGGATGTAGGTTTTTAAAAATCCCGTGGGAACTCTTTGCTTTTCCGGGATAAAAAGTCGCATATATCAATTTTCGGGACGCAACTTGCCTGTGTACTAAATTTCATATAAATCGGTTAAGCGGATGAACCTTTAAGAAAGCCGTTGCAACTCTTTGATTTTCCGGGATAAAAGTAGTCTATGTCCGCCCTCGGGATCCCCGAACTCTGTACCTTTCATCAAAATTGGTTAAACTGTTGGGCCGTGAAAAGCTAGCTGACAGACAGACATGCTTTCGCATTTATAATATTAGTATGGATTAGCTCATGCCCGGCCATCGTTCGTGTCACGTATATCGATGGTGTTATGGCAAAAATCTTCACGCAAGTGCCGACCACGATTGTATAAAGTTTCAACTCGATCGGCTGCATTGTGATTCCCCGTTTTACAGTTCTATAAGTCTTGTCTGGAGTAGCAATATAGTCTTACTCTGTTTTTAAGTGTATCCTGTATTTTTATTATTTGTAATGTGGTACAATACCAATAAAGATGTTTAAATAATACCTCTACCACGCGGAATTTGATCCTTCGAATGTCTTGAGCATTATAATAATTAATAACTAAGTAATTGAATTTGACAAACAGAGACCGACCGTTTCATTCAAACTTTAAATTGAATTAACAGTTACTTGGCACTGGCAGAGTCCGTAACTCGTTCAAATGTTTATATACTAGTTTGTAACTGTGGCTGTCCTGTGAGGACTTTACCTTGTAAAATTAATTATTCATATAATTGAATAAAGCGGAACTTTCGTCGTCGTTTCGACCAATCCTATACTAAGTAACTGCCGCTAACTAAAGTATGCTCTGGTGTCGCTTGTACATAGTTGCGTCCAGTCATTCGTTTAAAATCTTTCTTAGCCTGACCCCGACCCTGAAGTTTATCGGTTCTACGAGCTATCAATCTATCAGCCTGTTTGCGTTTACTACTGGACGTAAGCCTTCCCAAGAGCGCGCCACACAAAATCTAATCAGGAGTTTAGAAATTATGAGAAGTCTTTACATATTTAAACACTGTGCACACACACCCAATCACATGCACACATACAAAGTACTTCTACTGTATAGGGTGTCAACTATTATATAATTCATGTATAATTTTGCAATTTTTGGTTTAACTAACCTAATAACTGACACTTTCTACTATTAGTAAAGTAAAGTAAAGTATAGTAAAATATTCTTTATTGTACACCAACAAGACATAGTAATAATCATACAGCCTATTATGTAAATTACCTATAAATATATACCACAAACCCACAAACTAAAAAAGTAGAAAAAAGTAGTTTAAATATAAAAGCAAGTTAGTTTGCCCCTTAACAAAAAACAAAAAACCCAGAGTAGGTGTACAATTTCGCAAGTGGTTTACTAAATCATCGAAATTATTAATATTGCTTATTGAGGCAGTTCTAAGTTTTTATGTAAAGATTTTTATGTAGTAGATAAACCTAGGTTTCTTTTACTTCAATCAATTTTTAAAGACGTTTAATAATAATATTAATAAATTCTATTATAATAATATTCTTAATTTTGGACATTTTCGAAAGTGTCATGCTTTAATTCACTGTCGGCGCATTAGTTCTGTTACCTTAGTAGGTA
The DNA here is from genome assembly GCF_905333055.1 of Maniola jurtina. Classification (NCBI taxonomy): domain Eukaryota; kingdom Metazoa; phylum Arthropoda; class Insecta; order Lepidoptera; family Nymphalidae; genus Maniola; species Maniola jurtina. The sequence continues at coordinate 5,096,062 of NC_060058.1, read as the reverse complement.
CATATACTTTAAACTTGAAATTTGGCACTGATATAGGACTTGCTTGCCAACCTATCTTATATTGTAAGAATTTAAAAATAAATTGTTTCATTTACAAAATAGGGCCTCTGAGAGGCTCAGATAAATCATAAGATACGTGCTTTTACCATTATCTTCATTACATTTATCAAGATTTTCCTGCAATTTTCAATTAGTTTAAACAAAGTCTAGGTATGCCGTATGAGAAGTAAAATCTTCCACGTTTTCATATTGACCGGTAAAGGCAAAGCTCGTTGGTATCATGGCTTGCCGCCGTATGCCGGAGTCGAGTGGCGCCAGAACTTGGCAAACTTTCGCCCTCGCACATAAATGCCCACTGCAGTAGGGGGAAGTGGGGCAGATTAATGCAGAAAAATTCAAAATGACATTTCGCTTCTTAAATATCATTTAATATTATTTTTTGTTTGGTTCTACGCTTAGCAAATTTAATAAATATTATGATTACAATTTAAGAAATAAAAAGTTAAAACATTTTCAGAAAAAATGGGATTTGTATCATTTTGCCCCACCCACGGGGCAGATTAATACATCAATGTAAGCACTTTGACATGAACTGCAAATGGGTGAAACTTGATTATAATTGAAAAGTAGTTTTAGATATTAATACTTTTTTTTAAGAATACTCCAAATTAGTAAAAAAACCGTTGTTGTGGATTGCAAACCTTTTGCAGCGCAGCGCTTTTTGCTTTCAAGCTGTCGGAGGCTAGATTAGTGACTATGTTTTCAGGATGTCCAAGTTTTCTTCAGTAAATCCTGCTTCCAATTGTTTTTGCATGTATTTCTTTATTTTCATGATTTGAAATATGTCTAATATTTCTTTAAATAATGTACTGCATTGATGCGCTTTAATGTGCCCCGGACTTAACTGTATCATTGTACTCCAAACGAAATTTAAAAAAAAAATATACTTCAAGACTGAATCCATTAATCTTTTAAAATATTTTTACTTTCTGCATTATTTTTAACTTAGATGTACTCATGACACGCTTACCGATGTTTAAATACAAAACTAACTAGATGTTGCTGAGGTTGCTACTGTATTTGCAACACATATAAATACATGTTTTAGAGTTGTCATGATTCAAATATCACTAATCCAATACGAAATGTCTTTGGTGTATTAATGTGTCCCTTGTATCTACCTGCCCCAGTTGCCCCTACCTATCTGCTATGTAAAATACTAAACTACTACAAAATACAGCGTTAGATCTCCATGCGACCTTAACGGGTATTTCAGTCGAGAAGATTACCTTTTATTTTTGCCTATGTATATTGTATACGTACGGTAATTAACAGTAGATTTAATTTTAAGTTCAGTATAATGAGTAAAATTTGAGAAATTATTTGCCAGTTTTGCCGTAATATTTGCTCTATGTGTCAACTGTCATGTCAAAAGGTAGGCACTATATCGAGCTTCGTTACTGTGGTAATTACAATAACACTTCACACTAATATTATAAAGAAGACAGTTTGTATGTGTGTGTGTGTGTGTGTGTGTTTATGTGTGTGTGTGTGTGTGTGTGTGTGTGTGTGAGTGTGAGAGTGTGTGTGTGTGTGTGTGAGTGTGTGTGTGTGTGTGTATGTTTGTTAATCCTTCACGCAAAAATTACTGGATGGATTAGGCTGAAATTTAGAATAGAGATAGATTATACCCTGGATTAGCACATAGGCTACTTTTTATCCCGGAAAATCAAAGAGTTCCCACGGGAATTTTAAAAAACCCACATCCACGCGAACGAAGTCGCGGGCATCAGCTAGTCATCGATATATATGCAGATATGTACCTTTCTACAGATTTTATAAAGTAACGAAGGTCTGGCACGCGCTGGCTCTTAGTCCATAAGAAGTATAGCAGAACAATGCCATCAGTCTTCGCATGCTGACATGGATGTACAAGGAATCCACTATTTATATTCTTATCATGTAGCAAGAGTTGTCTTCACATTAATTTGCAATAAAAACTCGTTGCGTTCAATATTACATCATTGTTATTGGTAAATTTGCATATCTAAAGTCAATATGCAAAAATGCATCAGTTGTGTATGTTATAAACAGATACTGCATTTTCAGAATCTAATCAGCCTACAAGTTAAATATAAATGTAGGCAACAATCATTAACAAGTGTAAATTAAAAATTTATAACACCCCCGACGATCCAAAGTATTTGAATTTTCCAAAACATCATTTTCAAATAAATAATTATGTATTTAGGCAACGTCCATCTTGACAGCTTGACATTTGTCTATTGACATAATATTATGAACCTAACGGTTATCTAACCTTCTTTATCACAAGAAAACTAGAAAAGAGCTGATAACTCTTAAACGGCTGAACCAATTTTTTTAGATTATAGCTAAGAACACTCTCGATCAAGCCACCTTTCAAACAAAAAAAACTAAATTAAAATCGGTTCATTCGTTTAGGCGCTACGATGCCACAGACAGATACACAGATACACAGATACACAGATACACAGACACACAGATACACAGATACACACGTCAAACTTATAACACCCCTCTTTTTGGGTCGGGGGTTAAAAACGTGTAAAGTCTAGGCACGAGAAAATTGTATCATAGATAGGTAGCTTTGTAAATGACGTTTGTAGAGTTCATGTATTTTATGTACTCAATAAAGTTGTATCCAAATAAGGGAGATGGCTGACGTTAGTTATAACACCCCCGACAAGTGAAGGTTACAGTAACTAGAAAATAGCTGATAACTTTCAAACGGCTAAACCGATTTTCTTGGATTATAGCTAAGAACACTCGATCAAGCCATCTTTCAAACAAATAAAACTAAATTAAAATCGGTTTATTAGTTTAGGAGCTACGATGCCACCGACAGATACACAGATACACATATACACAGATACACACGTCAAACTTATAACACCCCTCTTTTTGGGTCGGGGGTTAATCAGCCACACTCGCTTAGGTACTTGAAGACTGCATTGCAAAAATGAACAGCGCAGTTGCTGTTTTATAAAATAAACTAGCATTTAAAAACAAATGTAGGTTACGTACTTTTAACTGAATACAGCCTGTACCTACTGAGTGTTATTCTTTAGGTTTTTAACACTAAACATTTTTTGCGCAATGCCAATACACAGCATACAGTTGAAATTTTTTTTGTGTAACAACAAAATTTTAAAAACCCCCGACGCAAAAACCTCTATAAGAAAACTAGAAAAGAGCTGATAACTTTCGAACGGCTGAAACGTTTTTCTTCGATTATATGTAGCTAAGAACATTCTCCACCGTCACCTGTCAAACAAAAAAAAAACTAAATTAAAATCGGTTCATTCATTTAGGAGCTACGATGCCACAGCCAGATAAACAGATACACAGATACACACGTCAAACTTATAACACCCCTCTTTTTGGGTCGGGCGTTAAAAAGTGTACTATGAAATGTCAAGGAGAAAATATGTACCTCTTATGTTTCCCCGATATCTCCCGCATTGCATAGTTGTGTACTTAGTTCTATTTTCGTTTCATTTGTAGCTAAACATTGTCAACACATGTTCGTTGTACTATTTCGAACACATGGCAATCGATAAAAATACCTGTTATTTAATCGCTCGACTTGTTCGTTAGGTGAAGTAAAGTCGATATAAAAGTATGCAAGCTTTCATCTTAAGTTTACGAGTTACGATTAGACATTGTTATTCCTAGGTTACGACATTAAGTTTCTTACTCAAACGAAAAAAATAATACCATTTTTAATCAGCTTTCTCAAATCATACGAATCAGAACAAACTGACCATATTTTGAAATAAATTAAACGTTTTCTTTAAAAGAGAGCTACAGTACAGCCTGGATGAGACAATGTAAATTACAGTTTTGCATCCATGGTTTAATTCCTAAATTCTTGTACGTTTCTTTATTAACACCGAAAAATTTGTAGTAAAGTAGTATGTAGTAACCCACAGTTTGATTTTAGGACATAACTACCTACTTTTCTTATGTGGTGCAAATTATTGCACCACATTTTTTTCAAACTCATGTTTTTGCCATGAGGGTTTGTTTCGAGGTCTTTGCCAATATTATTTCAGAATTCAGAACCATATCAGTTACAATATATCCTACGAGTATATTGAAGCGACCTCTGCTGCGATACTAAAGTAGCTCTTTCACATAGAGCTTCGCGCGTATTTTGATAGGTGCCGCTCGTTGTTATATATTGCCTTGTACATACTGAGTTCTTAACTAACTTTTAACCCCCGACCCAAAAAGAGGGGTGTTATAAGTTTGACGTGTGTATCTGTGTATCTGTCCGTGGCATCGTAGCGCCTAAACGAATGAACCGATTTTAATTTAATTTTTTTTGTTTGAAAGGTGGCTTGATCGAGAGTGTTCTTAGCTATCATCCAAGAAAATCGGTTCAGCCGTTTGAAAGTTATCAGCTTTTTTCTAGTTACTGTAACCTTCACTTGTCGGGGGTGTTATAAATTTTTAATTTACACTTGTTAGTGTTTATAATATTGTGTATTATATTACTTATGCTAACTTTTTTCATGAGACTTCAGACAATCTTACTACATAAATTTTGTTGAAAATGTTTATGTAGTTTCAAGATCAGGTCTCTTTTATCGTGTTAGTTTAACTATTCAATATATCTTCTTAAGTGATTAATAATATGGTTTTAACTGTAAGGTTATTTTTAAAAATTGAATTGTCAAAAATAATATAAAATTATTAATTTATCTAATGAAGGTAGTTTAATAAAATCGACATTTGGCTCATTCGATGTCGAACGGTCGGTTGCTAGGAGGCCAACAAGGGCGAACTTGCATAATACGGGTGTAATTAAACTATTTATTTTGCCATTGTTTTTATTTAGATAAAAACTCTCGGATAACCGCTACACGTTGAATCTGTGTTCTTCTCGTGGGTTTTGGGAGGACATTGCATAATTCGATAAAATATATATTAATACCTGTTTTTCTGAGTGACGTTTATATATTATTGGAACAGATATTTAGATTCATAATTTTATTAATTTGCATCACACGCGTGTTTTAAAGAGCAAAGATACGTGACTCGTCATAAATTAATTAAGTTAGGTTAGCAATGTACTAAGAGTGGGTCATATAAGTCGACCTTTGCTCTTGGCTTAGCAAGATGATCTCGTCCTTCAGGCCTCGAAGTTGTATCTCGTTTCCCAGGTACCTATCTCATTTACAATCTTTCATATCTCGGGAAGGATGTTCTGAAATAGAAAACTTTTTAATGATAAATGACATACTAATGGGATTTAAATATTAACTGTCGTACTCAATCATTTAGAGAATATTAAAAATAAAAGTATAAAGGAAAGTTACTCAGATAAATACAGAAAATCCAAGAATACCCGAAAATAAAGATAATTATACTGGTTCTTATTAAGAGTTTTAAATTATTTTTAAATACGCTGACAATTCTTTGTTCATGATTTTCTCCAAAGGAAGATTTTAATATCACGACTGCTTATTAAACACCTCTCTTAACTTTAACTAATATCACAAAAGTGAACTGTCTGTTTTCTGTTTGTTACCTTTTCATCTGGCATAGAACGTTGTCTGATAAGAAGTGCTAAAATGCTTCTTTTTACCCGACTATGGCCAAGCCAAAAGGAACGGTTATGTTTTTGGCAGTCTATATTCTAAAACTTTTGTGAATAGACTGACAATGAATTCACAGAAAAAATTATTTTGCCATTCAAGTTAATTAAAAATCTGTTAATTGTTCTTTGTATTATTATGAAATGGTTTTTAATTACTATGAAAGTTAAAAGTAGTAAATGGACTTTTGAAATAATAGGAGTATTTTATTTAAAGCTTCTTTTATTTAACTCAAAATCTTTGTACGTTATTATGATGACTGTATTTTAAATCACTAACATCTTTGTAGATCTTTTTCGTTGAAGTCCCAAGTGGGCCATAGCCTGATCAAGTGTTATCTTCTATACGATTTTTTTTAATTTCTGCTTTACATTTCATGCTTTGTGGTTCCAATTTTTGATTTATTTACTAGATCTGACTCTATTTTAGCATATGCATAAAAACTTTCCTTCTATTTCAGTCTTCTTGAGTGCTACACCTATGACTCTGGCCGTCAACTTGTTTTACTCGTTCTCACAAGTTCTGCACAAATATGTCTAGTCATCCAATTTGTGTACCCGTTCTCACTTTTTGAGTTCTACACCAATGCATTGGGCCATACAATTTTTGTATCAGTTCTTACTTTCGAGTTCTAAACCAATGCGTCTGGCTATATAATTTTTGTCCCTAAGACGGGTACAAAAGTGAGTCTGGCCATCACTTTTTTGTACTCTTTCTCACTTCTTGTGTTCTACACCTATGAGATTGGCCATCAATTTTTCCTCACTTTTTGAGTTTCAATATTTGCACTCGTTTTCACTTTTTCAGTTCTACACCATTGAGTCTGGCCATCAAGTAAAGTTTTGTCAAACATTTCAAATTCAGGTTAACAATCATAAAGCAGCGCATCGTAGTTGCTTCAGTACTTACTCGTACTGCAATGTAGCCTAGCTACGATCTAATTAGTACCTAGCCTCACTTACCGATCCTCATGCCGCCACCGCATTAAAGCCTATTAACTAAAGCTCTCTGTATGAGGACACGTTTAAATTAGCATACAATTAGTGTAATACGTTGAATTTACTGAAGCGTCCAAAATACATACTGTATAGCCAATCTTATTTGGCTTTTATGAACGGGCGTACGAATCTTTCACTTTTTATTACATGAAAAAATAAGAATAATGTTAAATGCAGGATTGTAAAATAATAACATTTTTGAAGTTAATCTTTCCAACTTTATAGGCACTTCGCTATTCTATTCAAGACACCCTGAAGACCTTATCAAATTAAGGAAGCCGGGGCGGAAGCTAATATTATAAAGTAAAAAGTCAGAGTTGGACCTTTAGATTCGTGCGCTGTTCTTAATCGTTTTTCCCTGTGTTGGGAGCAATACGTAGAGAAACTTTCAGCTTTTATAAAATAACGAAGGTCTGGCACGCGCTGGCTCTCTCTCTATCATTGTCGTCGTCGGGAAATAAAGCTTCAATGTTTTCACAAATGAGAGAACACCTGAATAACTGCATAAATTCTAACAGTGATGAAACGTGATATATTATCTTTGTATAATCTGTTGTGAAATTATTGTTTTGCAAATGGCGTTGATGCAACGAAGCGGCAAATATACTCGTTTGACTTTAATCTAGAGGGAGGAATACGAATCGACGAAAAGTTGACGAGAAAGATTTTTATACGGTTTTCACCAATGATAAGGGATTATTTATAAATGTTATAGGCTATAATTTATGAACATTGTGGAGAATTCGCGGGCATGATCAATTTTTTACAGAGATAGCGTTGCATTCTGGAGAAGGACATACGCTACTTTTTATTCCAGGAAATCAGACAGTTCCAACAGGATTTTTTAAACTAAAACTTACGCGGATAAAGTCGCTGGCATGATCTAATTCGTTACACTGAATCCTGTAATATAAGGGTGTGTCCCCATTGGGCGAACAATCAGCGGCTGAGTGTCCACTAGCTGACTCTGAGCGGCGTATCGGTCGCTAACTCAAAGTCGAGTAAGCGGTGACCTGGCGAACTCTTATACGGTAAACGGTTAGTACATATCAGTGTACAGAGCGCAATTTTCACTGCTAATCAATGCGCACATTACGCACTGTATAACACACCATTCAAAAATTTACAGAAAGGCAAACTGTTAGCCCCTTAATGTTCGCCTAATGGGTACACGGCCTAAGATATGACTTTATAGTAGGTACATGCAACTTCTAATACAAACTCCAACTAACTATAGACCGAGTTGAAAACTCAGCTTGTTGCACTTGTAGGAGTACAACAAGTTTTATTTGTTAAACGGAAAAGCATTAACAGGATACCTAAGTCTCTGGCGGAAAAGTAAATTGTAAAAGTCGATATTTAGTTCAGCTCTTATTGTAGTAATAGAAAATAGTGTTAAAAGCGTTAGATGATAATAGTAGTAGGTATACACCTCGTTCGAGTCTTTCAAATCAAATCAGAAAAATATAATTCGATTCGGTTCGATGAGATTCGTAGTAATATTGAAACCAGTATTATATGTTACCAGTATTAATTGTCACGTTAATTATATAACGTGACAATTAGGTTGCATTTGGATGAATTAAAACTTTTGATTCATTAATACATTATGTCAGAAATAATGTTACCATTAATTATTCGATCGGACTTCTTGGCGAGGATGTAGTTGATAGAGGTATACGGATGATGACTACTGGTCAAAACAGTGACTTTTTATCAAACGTCAAAACGCTCGCGTAATAAGGTAGCTTGTGGGAAATTCACAGATGTAACGTTATAAACATTTCACATAATTTAACTTACTTAAAACAACAGCGAATTAAAAATGGTTAGCAAACTTAAAACTAACAGCGGATGTGGATTTTACGAATATCGGAAGACCCTCTGTTTAATAACTGCTACGAAATTATTTATCTATACTTAATGTTATAAAGAGGTAAAGTTTGTATGTTTGTTCATAGGAAGTTATCTCTGGAACTACTGAACGGATTCAGAAAATTCTTTCACCAGTAGAAAGCTAAATTATTCCTGAGTAACATAGGCTATATTTTATTTTCCAAAAAATTGGAGAGCCCTGCGAAGATGTCACAAGCCGGGGCGGGTCGCTAGTTTTAACATAAGTAGGCATTATCCCAATTTGTGACGGTTCGCAGCTATCTACTGTGAGGAAGAGCGACCAATTACCTTTGTGTGGTACAAATTCAACGCTCAAAGCACTTAATCGCTCTTGATTACGAGAAACAAATGAAGTTCAATCTGTTCACCTGCCTGGATATACAGCGTGTTTGATTAATCAAAATATATTGTAGGATCCGGCAAAAAACAGATTCTGCTAAATTGTTATCAGACTTTGCGACTATAAATCGGTCGGTCGTACTAAAAAATGCCGGATTCGATTTATTTTAATATAATATGTGTATACGATTGCAAGATCCGACAAAAACTAGAACACCGGTGGGTTGGAAGGGTGGCGGGAGCGGTTATATATTTTAAAAGATCCATAGTACGCTTTGTGTTTTGTTTACTAATTGAAATATAAGGCATTATTAGCTCAGAATAACAGAGGCCAGCACGGAAATGTAACTATGTGATGATTACACTTTCTTTGCTATAGCCTCCTTGTAAAAATCCTCCCTCCCTCGTACCCTCCTAACCTCGTAACCCTCCTCGGAACCCTCGTAGCTTTAGTTTTAAGTTTCGTAATTAATTATCACCACTATATCGTACAAATTTAACAATTTCGACCATCAAAAAGAGTACAATTGTACCTACTTTGAATAAATGATTTTGACTTTGACTATGACTTTGAAATATTCAGCCAATTTCTACAATTCTTGAAATTGGCTGAATACACAATTTATCCAATCACGAGATAGTTTCGGCCAATTAAAGGTTATTGCGACCAACACATTGTAGCTGTCTAACTTTGGTGCTAGGCCCAGTACTTTGGGGCGAATATTGATTTCGGCTTTGCAGGGTCTGTACGTGTTTTATCGAGTTTAACGTTGGGTGTTCAAAGGTGTCTACTTTTACTGGTTTATTGTTACACATTGTTTATAGATGTTGGGCAAGTAGGAACTATAATACCACATCCCACTTCATCATCAGACTATCACATGGACAGAACATCACGATTGAACAAAAAAATTTGCTCAAACACCATTGACTGACTCACCATTATCAATTAGGGAGTTCCTATGCCCACCTTCCAGTTTCCTTATCTGGCTCTTGTCATGTCATGTGTTGAAACTTTTTTACCTACTAGATGATACTTGCAACTTTGTTTGAATTTAGGTATTCCTTACAGCATCAGGGTTGATGAGTTGGGTCCTCGAGTTTTTCAACGGTAAAGTCATTACTTGGTAGTTAGGTATCTCCAAATAAATTTATAACCGACAGTTTCTAAACCCCATCAGTTTTGGTGGTCAGGTTCCCTGCAGCATCAGGATTGAGTAGTTGGAATCCAAATTTTTATGGGACAGTACCGCAAAAGTTCTCTATCGACTAAAAAAAATTTTGCAAATCGGTTCAAAAAGCTCGGAGATTTCGGTGTCAACTCCTTCTTTTTAGAAAGTCGGTTAAAAAAGGAGCCTTTATTACTCCTTGGTTAATCCTCTACTTATTTGTGAAAGTCGCGTCAAAATAGGTTCTGTTTAAAAAAAAAGATTAGCCCGTTTAAACACAGACAGACACAACTTTTTAAAAAAAACGTGTGATTTAGTTATTATAGTTCAAAAAACCATAATTTGAGGTAATTATGTCGAAATTACAGACAGACACTTCAATTTTATTTATTAGGAAGTATAGATAAAACAAAAATGAAAATCCAAACTCGGTTATCTCCCATATGCGATGCAATGGTACCTACTTATTCATCTACTATCTTTCTAAACTACTTCTGCTGAAAAGCTGAAAAATCAATTATCAATTTCATCAGAGAGATATCATATCAACAAGCCCGCTTTATAAAAGTTTTTAACAATATGAAACAGTTGAAGCTACTCTAGTTACAACTCACTTTCTTTGTGTTCACCTTCCGTTGTTTCCGTCGACACAGCGATCGAATAGTTTTCTAGGTTACATTACGCCCGAATACCTACTGTAACGTATTTTATAATTGTTTCTTCCGAGCGCGCTGCATACAAAGTTTGTTTATAATTGAATAAAATAAAGAAAGGATATTAGCCATGCTAATCATGACTTACTCCCCTTTCCCCTCCAATTAAGCGCAAAACTTGTGCCAGGGTTGGGGACGACAATAGTGCAACGGGTGGGGTTTGACGTCGAGCTTTCGAGGAATTCAGTCCGCTCATCAACCGTTGAGCTATCGAGGCTCATATTAAGTGAAATTTTGTAGACACACTTTAGAATCTAGATCCTACCAATTATTACAATCCGGGTATCTTTCCCACTAGTTGGCTGTCGGGCCCAGATTTTCGGCCATGGTTGAAGCTGGTACCCCATTTGAGGCGATTGTGAACGATGGACGTCGACGAAGTTCTTGTTGTGATGTATTACCTATTATTTGGAAAGAAAACGAATAAAGAAAGCTAAGGAAAGAAAATATTTAATCAATCAATCAATCAGCCTGTTTGCATCCATTGCTGGACATAGGCCTTCCCGAGAGCGCGGCACCACACACGATCCTCCGCCTCCCTCATCCACCCACTTCCCGCTATCCTCTTAAGGTCGTTAGTCCAGCGGGTCGGAGGTCGTGCCACACCGCATTTACTGATACGCGGTCTCCACTCCAGAACACGTCTGCCCCGGCGGCCATCCCCCGACCCAAAAAGAGGGTTATTATAAGTTTGACGTGTGTATCTGTCTGTCTGTGGCAACTCTTGATCGAGAGTGTTCTTAGCTGTAATCGAAGACAATCGGTTCAGCCGTTTGAAAGTTATCGGCTCTTTTCTTGTTTTCTTAAAGACGTTTTTGTGTCGAGGCTTTTTAACCCCCGACCAAAAAAGCGGGGTGTTATAAGTTTGACGTGTGTATCTGTGTATCTGTCTGTGGCATCGTAGCTCCTAAACTAATGAACCGATTTTAATTTAGTTTCTTTTGTTTGAAAGGTGGCGGTGGCGAGAGTGTTCTTAGCTATAATTTAAGAAAATCGGTTCAGCCGTTTGAAAGTTATCAGCTCTTTCTAGTTATTACTGTAACCTTCACTTGTCGGGGGTGTTATAAATTTTTAATTTACACTTGTTATATTTTGAGTTATTAATTCAATATAACTTGAATGAAAAAGGTAAAGAACCATTGAAACTTGAGAAATCAAATGAGATTTACATACTTACTTGCTCAAAAAATAAATCATTGTTTCTTTTATAATATCTTTGGGTTTAGTACTAAACAATAGGTGAAAAGCCATAATGTAGAAAAAATCACCCAGGAACCATTTACATGAAACATTGAGTAGACTGTATCCGGTTATAATTTTGTCTTTATTGCGCGAATACGTCTTTTAAAAGAAATCGTTTCTCTCAAAAATTCACGCTTGGACAAATCTTGAACAATGTTAGCATTATTTTTATGAAGACCAGTCAAGTGCGAGTCAGACTCGCGCTCGGAGGGTCCCGTACGTAGTACATACTTTAAATAAAATACAATTAGCTGACACCCGCGTGGATTTAGGTTTTTTAAAATGCCGTGGGAGCTCTTTGACTTTTCATGTCACGTTCCAGGTCTTTGACTATACCCATGCAAAAAATCACGTCGATCCGTCAACGAAACTGAAAAACAAAACAACAAACAACAAACTCGCTTTTATGATATGAGTAGGTTGTGATGTGTAGTGATATCTGAAATTTATATTACTGTCAATCCTGTCAATATATATTTTGACGGTTTTTAAGAATCGGTATTTTCAGTTTACATTTATTTGTTAAATACATTTATGTTACAAAATGTACAGAAATTCCGAATTCCTAACTAGTTCATTTTGTGAGATAGACTTCATAACAAAAATTGTTTAAACTCGATAACTTTGATGACCGTCCATAACTGTATCTTTGAAGATAACAAATGTAAATTAAAAATTTATAACACCCCCGACAAATGAAGGTTAGGGATTGCAATCCAGCGGCATTTTCAATCCAGCTGGATTTTTGCTGGATCCAAGCAAATCCAGCTGGATCAAGCGCAGATCCAGCATTTATCGATTTCTCAAAGAAATGCAACATTTTTTTACGTTGTAACTGTTGAAATTTTAATAACTAAGTTATAATAAGTAATATTTGCTTGTAGCTATAATATGAGGTCTTTACCTATGAAAAAAGCATTTATATGAAAAACAAAAACAAGAACTTTTTGATTGAAATTAGGTACCTATTGTATTTAATCAATCGAAGTATATATTCATTATTTATATACACACTTTTGCCATTTTATAGGTAATTCAGGTAATTCATTGATTCCATTGCTGAAAAAATTGTGGGAGCGAGAATCAATAAACTCTTTCAAGGCAATAAAATCTTTGGACTGAATTGAAATTATATTTTTTCCTTGCAAGACAGTCTAAATTCCGAAAAAAGTATTTGTTGGAGCAATGTTCGGGGAGCATGGTGTGTGCTTCCAGTCATAGCTCCTTAATTTAGCAATCGTCTGTAGTGAAGTATGTGGTTTAGCGTTATCCTGAAGCAGCAGTGTGCTAGAGCAATTGACCAATCTCAGTTGTTTAACAGCTAGCTTTTCCAGCGTGGTTTGCAATTGTTGACAGTAAAGACCTGTCGTAATCATCTGGCCAGATCTAAGAAAGCTGTAGTGTGTGATACCAGCAGCAAGATCCTCTTTAATTCATCACTGTCAACTAGGATCTCCGACCATCCACAGGGTTTGTTCTGTAGGTCAAAATAATTTCCGTCATTAATCTGAAATAGCTATTCATTTAGGTACTATTTTAGTAACTTTGTAGGGCTCACAATTTCTCAGTCTCACTAATCTATAAATACATATAATAAAATTGTAGAAAAGTGGTGTCTGTACAATGGAAATATATAAAAAATATTGCAGGGGTTGTTATTATATCGATGCCGAACCCGAAATTGTAATTAATTTTTTTTGTCTGTTTGTCTGTTTGTCTGTGTGTTTGTGCACGCTAATATCAGAAACGGCTTATTCGATTTAGATACGGTTTTCACTAATATATTGTAGTAAGCTTCACTTAACATTTAGTGTTTATTTCATGTCAATCGGTACATAAATAAAAAAGTTATGTCAATTTAAAGAATCACGGCGAACATTTTTAACGTACAGAGTACGTACTACACGCCTCGCGCCCCGAAAAGTCACTATTCCACGCGAACGAAGTCGCGGGCACAGCTAGTTTTCGAAATAAAATTGCGTAGCCTATCCCACTTCCCACTTATAAAATCTTAACAGAAGTTGAAGTTATCATACAATTTCAGACTTGAGAAGCCAATCAAATATGTTACAGTTTTATTTACTTTTCTGAAAGACATTCTGTGGTTTTTGCGCGAAAAGAAAGTAATTTACTTGTTTTAAGCTGATTGCGGTTCCGCACCGCTGGATCCAGCGTCAGATGCTGGATCCAGCAAGCACCACAAACGTGCTGGATCCAGCTGGCTTGCTGGATTGCGGATCCAGCATTGCAATCCCTAGTTACAGTAACTAGAAAAGAGCTGATAACTTTCAAACGGCTGAACCGATTTTCTTGGATTATAGCTAAGAAGACTCTCGATCAAGCCACCTTTCAAACAAAAAAACTTTAAAAATGGTTCATTAGTTTAGGAGCTACGATGCCACAGACAGATACACAGATACACACGTCAAATTTATAACACCCCTCTTTTTGGGCCGGGGGTCAAAAAATAATAAAAAATAAAGTATTTAGGCTCTAAATAATGAGCTAGAGACTATAGAGACGATGACGCTTCATATGCTAGTGTAAGAAAAAAAAAATTTCAGCTCCTTTTTGTAAAGGACGGAGGCCCTCTTTGAAAAATAATTTAATTTAGTACATATTTATTTTAATATTCAGTTTTGGATTAACATTCTACACGAAATATAACAGGGATATAACGAAATGCATATTCAGATCTAGCTCAATCGAGGAATGATCTATCTCTAACTCAATGTCTGTGAGCTAGAGATAGGAATGGACAAATAAACAGACAGCATATAATGATATTTAAATAAATAATATTTACTAAACAATATTCATAAATAATTAAATAGGGCTCGATTTTGTCCTTTGAGTACGAAACCCTGAAAAGGAGGAAAGGTTATTCATAGAAAGTTTTCTTATGCCTGAATAAAACACAGAACTCGAAAAATTAAGTTAAATAGGAAACCCTATTCTGAAATTTCCTTTTGAGTAAATAATTTACGACTTTTGTTTTATGAATTTTTGTTTAACACACATTACAATCGCTCTGTTTTGTATTTTAAAAGATACATATTTAATTAAATGAATAATGTATTTGTATGCTATATACAAATACCTATTAACTTTTAACGTTTCACTTTTGCAGTAAAATATTTTAAAAATCTCATTCAAAGACATGGGCTGGCAACCGCCAATATCTAATAGATCGATTTGATATTTTGATAGATTTCTAATACAAAAACTGTCATAACGTCTTTATTCATTAGACAAAGTTTTTTTGGAGGTGGTGAAATATACCCTTAATATTATTCTTTAGATCTTATTTTAACAATCTCCCTGGCGCAATGATGAGCGTTGTTGTGTGGTCTTATACTTTGTGGGAGGTCTTGGTTTCTATTCCTGGCAGTGGCAATTGAGGAATTCGTAATTTCTAAATTGTCTCTGGTCTAGTCGGGTGGGAGACTTCACTCCTGACTAGTTACCACTCTACCGACGAGTCTGTATAGCCAAGCGCTTTAGAGATCTGGTACGATGTCGCGTAAAAAACGAGATTAGAGGTATGTGTTTAATAAAACTGCCATTCCCCTTCCAAGTTACCCCGCTTCCATCTTAGACTGCATCATCACTATAGTTATAGAAGAAGTAAGTACTTATGAACAGTACAAAAATGGAATATCTAAAAGATAAGACCATATTCAAGGAGAATTGATGTCAGAGCCAAAGATATAAAATTTCAGATAGGAAAAGCTCATACAATTGTATTTTTAAACCCCGACCCAAAAAGAGGGGTGTTATAAGTTTGACGTGTGTATCTGTGTATCTGTCTGTGGCATCGTAGCTCCTAAACTAATGAACCATTTTTAAAGTCTTTTTGTTTGAAAGGTGGCTTGATCGAGAGTGTTCTTAGCTATAATTCAGGAGATTCTTCACGTAGATGTGTAAACCACAGTTCTGACTCGCTGACTGCATCAGTAATCTGGCTGCAGTACTCATGTGTCCCCTACATATAGTACATATGTCTCTACATATAGTTTTTCGACGTGATTAGTTAGTAGTAGGTTAGGTTTCATTTCAAAACTGTCAATATTACAATGCGGAAGAAAATTGCCCTATATTGTGAATCAGAACTACCTGAGGCTGAAAAATCAATAAAGTATAGTACATATTATTAAATGTTGCTATGACGTAGAATTCTCTGTAAGTCGTTATCCGATCTGGTAGCGAGTTGTGGAAGTAAGAACGGTCTGGAAAGTTAGGTAACCTCATTGATGTCGACTCTTTTATATAAAAATTAATGTTTGTCTGTCTGTCTGTTCGTCACCGTTGTATACTATATTGTGGTTATAATCTAATATATCGTCACTATATGGTTACTTGTGCAAAGGTTTTCGATATAGTACCATCTTTTTATAATTTTTATGATAGTGTTTTACCTACACTTCTAGGCTAAATAATTTTTAAATACATATCAAAAATAGCGGAACCGGCAGGATAGTACCATTAACAGCCAATACTGAAATGTTAATGTTTTATATCTAAATATGTAGTTGACTTATTCTGGCTTCGCACACTTGTTTGCGCATTTAAAAATTGTATTACATATTAAGTATATTCCATACTAATATTATAAATGCGAAAGTGTATCTGTCTGTTTGCTACCTTTTCATGGCCGAGTAGTTTGACGAAATTTAGTGCAGAGTTATCCCGATTTTCCGGGATGAAAAGTAGCCTATGTCCGTTACATAGGCTACTTTTCATCCCGGAAAATCAAAGAGTTCCCACGGGATTCCTAAATACCCATCCGCTTATCAGATAGATTTATATGAAATTTGGCACCGAGGTAGCTTGTGTTACTATAATTGACATAGGCAATTTTTATCCCGTAAAATCAATGAGTTCCAACGGGATCTTTAAAGATCTATATCCACGCGGACGAAGTCGCGGGCATCCTCTGGTATCTCATAAATACAAATCTTCCTCGTGAAATGTTCTATATGATGTGAAAACCGCACTGAAATACACTTAGAAGTTTAGCAACTGCTAACTTATAACAATACGGAGAAAAACGTGGATTGCGATTTGCTTCCCAATAGTTTATAATCTTATAAAATCACTAGCCGATGCCCGCGACTTCGCCCGCGTGGATTTAGGTTTTTCGAAATCCCGTGAAAATTCTTTGATTTTGCGAGATAAAAAGTAGCCTATGTGCTAATCCAGGTTTTTATCTATCTCCATTCCGAATTTCAGCCAAATTCGTCCAGTGGTTTTTGCGTGAAGGAGTAACAAACATACACAAACTTTCGCCTTTATAATATTAGTGTGATACCACATCAATGCTTATACTTTTTGTCATTTTTTTTTTGCTTCAGAGACTGCACTGATAAAACTATGTATACGAATTGAATTAATAGACTGCTGTGTTGTGCTCATAATTACCTTGTAAAGTTGTAATTAGCTTGTACATATTATTTGTTATGTTCAAACAAACAGTTATTATAAATGAGTGCCTACTTTTGAATTTTCAACCAAAATTGTAATCCTATTTGATCTTATTTTATTTGGTACTAGCTGATGCCCACGGCTGCGTTCCCGTGGATATAGGTTTTTGAAAATCCCGTGGGAACTCATTGACTTTCCGGGATAAAAAGTAGCTTTTTTGTTAATCCAGGGTATAATCTATCTCCGTTACAAATTTCAGCCAAATCCGTCCAGCAGTTTTTGCGTGAAAGAGTAACATACCAAGTAACTTTCGCATTTATAATATTGTTTGCACTGTTACGCTGTTGATAAAAAAAATAATTCTAAAAATCTATATAAATATGTACTAATATTACAAGTGCTATTATATACTAATATAACAAAGTATGTCAGTCTGTCTGAGAACCTCTTCCTTGAACCGTTCTTGACGAAATTCAGCATAGCTTGCATTCGGATATAGGACACGTTTTCCCCGAAAGAAAGAATTCTGACAGGATTTTGATAAATATGTATAAATCCTCGCGGACGTAGGCGCGGATATTAGCTAGTGGAAAATAAAATGTTTTTAACTACTACTCGTGGAAAACTACACTAGAAGAAAAAGATTGCCAAGTTGGAAGACGCCTTACAATTCAATTACTTCGAAAACATCCATTTCCTCTTTGCTATGAGGACAACCTTAGCTCGAAACGTCCATTTAGGCAAGAGGCACCCTTCACTTCCAAGGACTAAGTGCATATAATTACATATTCCGCACATCCAGACCATTTAAACTGAAAGGTTTAATTAAAAGCCACTTATTTGAAAGCTTTTGCTGCGAACGCTATAAAATGGTTTTATTATCATTTAGTCTAGCCCTTACTTATACAAATTTACACAATACATATCCCTCTCCTATTCCTCATTGCTGAAAGTCGTGACCTCTTTCCATTAATCGCAATGCTAGGAGTTTTCTTGGTATAATAATGCGGAGTTGACTTGTACTACACATTCACACTTTGCGCTTGTGTAGTGTCTACGAATAAACGCAAGTGTCATGAAAAGTCTCTCTATCTCTCTCGCATGCGGCCAAGTTTATAAGTGTGACAGAGAAAGTTACTGTTTTGTTTATACTACTATTATGAGATACAGTGTGATTTTTAAACATATCCGTCCGTCACTCTACCGATATAGTTGTTTATTTTGAGGTAAGAATAAATTGGATCTCGCAAAAAATTAATACGACATAATGAAATAGTGTATAATATTGTTTATTATGAAAGCAATGATGGAACTTTTATGAAGGATTTAAAATTATATTTACAGAGATGCATTATTTGCAGCGTAGAATTGATGTTGACCTCAAACGTCACTGTACTCAGCGTGCCAAAAACAGCTTAGGCACTACCTTATTGAAATAATATAAATCGTTTTTTTAAAACACGCTGTATAATAAAATTGCGTTTGTTTGAGTAATGTGAACGTTTCAGCTCCTGTTAACCGACCTCTGTATATGAGTGTGTGACGTGAACGCCATCGCAGATATCATTCAACTTTTTAACCCCCGACCAAAAAAGAGGGGTGTTATAAGTTTGACGTGTGTATCTGTGTATCTGTGTGGCTGTGTATCTGTGTATCTGTATGTGGCATCGTAGCTCCTAAACCGATGAACCGATTTTAATTTAGTTTTTTTTGTTTGAAAGGTGGCTTGATCGAGAGTGTTCTTAGCTATAATCCAAGAAAATCGGTTCAGCCGTTTGAAAGCTATCAGCTCTTTTCTAGTAACTGTAACCTTCACTTGTCGGGGGTGTTATAAATTTTTAATTTACACTTGTTATCTATCAAATATAACTAAGACTTCACGAATACTACCTAACAAACATTTGGCAAGTAGATACTGGATTATTAGGCACACAGTACTTACCTAATAATTCAGTGTTTAGTCAATTTCGTACCAACAAAGCTTCCAGTAAACTATACGTGTCTAAGTTCTAACCCAAGCAGCTAGGAGGTTTCGATTTACTTGAGTATCAGTTATATATACACGTCCGACCTTAGACTTGAGCCAAGCAGCCGAACTTACGGCGATACAGGCTGAATCGATATCTTGAGAAAACCTGATTCGCTATTCAAAGCTTCGCACGAAACAAACCCTTGTTTTGTGAGTTCAAGTATCCGATACGTACTCGTAACTAGGTATATCTCTTTAAATGAAGATGTTGTGAAATTAACCTTATAATTATGTACATATATTATTTAAAGGTATTGTGTACTGACTTCTTAATTTAACGTCTCAAGTTTTTTATAAAAAAGCTTAATATGGAGAATGGGTATTCTAGCATAATTTATTTAAACAATATATCTACTATCGACATCCGCCTTTTCGTTAGTCTATTGGTCAAATATATATATTCTGTTAATTAATAAATATTTTATTGATTAACTGAATAAAAATCAACGCTCAATATTTTGGTTTTCATAAACTAAATTTAAATCCAATATTTTATAACAAAGTGAAGGTTGTAAACTAATATATTTTTTTTTTGTCTACAGGTACGAGTATAAAAATTTCAATACAAGTAAATGAAGCAATACCAGAGTGGACTACCAATCCATCCATCATCCATCCATCAGCCTGTAAGCGTCCACTGCTGGACATAGGCCTTTCCAAGAGCGCGCCACCAAACACGGTCCTCCGCCTTCCTCATCCACCCGCTCCCCGCCACCTTCTTCAGGTCATCGGTCCAGGACTACCAATACGGTCAGTCATTGTAATAAGTACCTAAGCCCATCCCTTAGCACTGTAGATTGACAGTTTCAGTGTGACCTTCGCAATCATCTTTGATTGGCTGACACTCTCTCAATAGTAGCTTAAATGCACAGTTGCAGCAATTTTAGGTTTCGCAAAATATTTTTTTTCGACAAGTTTTAATTTTTTTTTTTTTTTTTTTTTTTAATTCACTATAGGTAAGCGCTTGACCACAATCACACCTGATGGAAAGTGATGATGTGGTCTAAGATGGGACGCGTTTATCTAGAAGGTGCCTAAGGTTTCAAAAAATAATTTTCGAAATTCAACATATTCTCACTTGTCTTACGAACGGGTTGGCGAGATTTGTAAATATGAATATGGAGATTTGTATTTAAATGTACGAGACCTTAGGATTGGTCTACGCTACGCGCGCAGCGAAAACCAATCCTTAATCTAAGTGCGAGACGTTGCAATTAATCAAAAGTGTTAAGCTTGATCCATCACTGGTAGATATTTAGCATGAATTATATTATCTGTAAACATATGAGCTTAATATGAGTTAGTTATTTCGAAATTACAGACAGACACTTCAATTTTATTTATTAGAGTAGTATAGATTGCATGGTTATTGAGCATTAATGTGTAGTAAGCGATTACAACACTAGAAATACATACATAAACCGCTAAATATAGATTAATCCCGGATTAATCTGTATTTGGCCGTTATTATTTGGTTTGTTGGAAAGTGAAATGGCTGTGGGAAATACCTTTTTTTCCTTTTACTTCATCCGATTTTATGGGGATAATGGTTTATTTTAAAACGTTACATATAATGCAACAAGTGTAAATTAAAAATTTTCAACTCCCCCGACAAATCATTTTCAAATAAATAATTATGTATATCTAGGCAACGTCCATCTTGACAGCTTGACGTTTGTCAATTGACACTTGAATATTATGAACCTAACGGTTATCTAACCTTCTTTTCTACAAGAAAACTAGAAAATAGCTGATAACTTTTAAACGGCTGAACCAATTTTTTTGGATTATAGCTAAGACCACTCTCGATCAAGCCACCTTTCAAACAAAAAAAAAGTAAATTAAAATCGGTTCAGTCGTTTAGGCGCTACGATGCCACAGACAGATACACAGATACACAGATACACAGACACACAGATACACAGATACACACGTCAAACTTATAACACCCCTCTTTTTGGGTCGGGGGTTAAAAACACGTGTCACTCGCTGCTCTTCAAATATGTGTCCCAATGTGAAGTCCCAGAAATCAGAAATAAGGTCAAACGAAACCCTGTATGCAAAATCGTC
Source organism: Maniola jurtina (assembly GCF_905333055.1). Lineage (NCBI taxonomy): Eukaryota > Metazoa > Arthropoda > Insecta > Lepidoptera > Nymphalidae > Maniola > Maniola jurtina. The sequence goes on along the minus strand of NC_060058.1, from coordinate 5,074,537 downwards.
TCCTTTATCGTTTTGTTCGCTGCAAAGTAATATAACTGTTACCTTACAGCCTTTCATTCTATAGAATAAAGGAATTTTTAACACGGATGGCGGACGCTAAGTGAGCTAAAAAGTCTTGTGCAATATAGTGATTTTTAACGGACAATTTTGAAATTGTACGAACTTATGCAACTTTTGGTAGCTCATAATAACATCGCAAAATCGAAAATTACAAAGACAATAACTTTCGTATTTGAAGACTCATATATCTACTTTTGGATTTTCATAATCAAAATACATTTCGAGTATGGAAACAATTTTTCAAAACAAAATATCCAAAAACTGGCCCTAAAATCTAGCCTTTTAGTTTTAATTAGAAACGGTAATAAGTTTTTCAGTACATAGTTGAAAAATTGGTAATTAGGTAATGACAGTAATCAATACGTTACGTTTTCTTTTGTTTCAAAACTTCTGTCTGATGAATTCAATCATCAATCAATCAATGCAAAGATCAATGAAATTTCAACCTGTAAACCCGTAATGGGCTATTCATTCATCCAATTCATGTCATCCATAAGGGTTGAGTCACATTGTACCAGCATCAGTGCTTGTCTTATAAGTTTAGTAAAATCTTATTTCTATGTGTATCATTTCATTTAACTTTAACGAAGTCATCACTGTTGCACGCTTTAGGTGTTGTTAACCCCCGATCTTAAAAGAGCTGAACCGATTTTCTTCGATTATAGCTAAGAACACTCAAGATCAAGCCACCTTTCAAATAAAAAAAACTAAATTAAAATCGGTTCATTCGTTTAGGAGCTACGATGCCACAGACAGATACACAGATACTCACGGAAAACTTATAACACCCCTCTTTATGGGTCGGGGGTTAAAAACATAGGACTTCAATACATCTTTTTAATCGAAAAATTCTTTCTTTTCCTAAACCGCGCCCAAACAAACCTACCTACAATATTTCAAAGTTCCGAGATTTCGTGAATGGTTAGTGTCTGGAATTTTGCTTTTACAAAGAAGATTCTCCGTAGTTGTTCATTCACCCTAATCTAACCATTGTAACAGAAACCATGTAACCTTAATTTAAGGACACCCACTCCCACGCTGCGATTGGTTTAGCAGTACAAAGACCTATAGACTATCATGTGTGTTGTCGCCTAGCCCTAGAGAGTTAAACACTAACGTTGTTAGGTGTACCAACGAGCGGTGTTGCGGTCATCGTTCATTAGCCTTTAGCCATAGGGAACTGAATAGCAAATATCTGTTGATTGGACCATGATCATCTCACTGAACAATAATAATAGCTAGTTTATTTTACTTTATTCAGATACAAGCTAGCCCTTGACTGCAATCTCACTTGGTTTTAAGCGATTATGCAGTCTAAAATGGAAACGGGGTAACTTGGAAAAGGTATGGAAGTTTTATTAGGTCTCGGTACTCGTATATATATTATATACCCCTTTGGTTTCTACACGGCATCGTACCAGAACGCTAAATGGCTTGGCGGCACGTCTTTGCCGCTAGGGTGGTAACTAGCCACGGCCAGACCAGACAAGGAATCGAACCCGAGACCTCCCAATAATAAAACAACAGCGCTTATCACTGCGCCAAGAAGGTCGTGAAAGTGTCTGTTGTCGCTTTAACGTATTTTCCCCCAGGTTTTTCCATACAAACGTATTATACAAATTATTATTCTATTGTTTGCTGTTCAAGATCTAAAAATACGCCAATTATCGATTTATTATTTTGAAAAATCACCATCATCCCCATCATGATCAACCCAATACTAAGCACGGGTCTTTTCTCAGAATGAGAAGGTTCACACAGAACAGAGGCCCAGTGCGAGCGAACAGGCAGATTTCACACACCTTTGAAAACATTATGGGGAACTCTCAGGCATGCAGGTTTCCTTACGATGGTTTACTTCACTGTTTAAGCAATTGGTACTTAATTATTGCTTAATATGTACATAACTCCGAAAACAAAGAACTCTGTGCCCGGGATCGAACCCCGGACTCACCGATTAGAAGACCAACGTCTTAACCACTAGGCCATCATCAACCCACCCCACCTGCATATAATAGTGGGTAACCTCAGTGCGCTAATTAACCAACCTTCTCCCAAGTCGATTAGTACATACTCGTAAATCTTACTTTGACAATGAAATAAATGACTTTCCAATTTAGCCTCAAGGTGCTACGACCAGAGGATAGCAAGTTAAGTCAGGGACAGCTTTGTTATTATCACAGGAATTATTCTGAATATTTGCTATTCCAATGGATACCTTATCTATGGTAAGTGTCAGAATAATAAACGTTCCGTATAAATAAGGGGTAAGTCTATCTGGGTGGGCTAAATTAAAAAAAGGACTTTGCCGAAGATATTTTTTTTAAATAAAAATAGCGAGCAATCGAGCAGGCGTGTCACCTGATGTTAAGTGATTACCGCCGCCCATGAACATTTGCAGCACCACAGGAACCGCCAGTGCGTTGCCGGCAACATAACAAATTCGTGAAAGGCCGGCCTTTCACGAATTTGTTATGTTTGTGAGTTTTCAGGTTTTACGATTGGTCGCTACTCGCTAATGAATCTATTGTATGGCAGTGAGTGCGCAGCTAATAAGCTAACTAATTAACATCAGTTACAGCAATTATTGTGATTACAGTGAAACACCTAGTGTTTTCAATAAACGTCTTTTAAGATATTATCTCTATCTTTAGAGTTCCGTATCTTCAGAGAAATAAAGAAACCCTAATTTTGCGGTTACATTAAGGTTAACGTCAATGCCCAACAACGCCACAATTATCGCGATAATCAACGAGTTAAACTGAGTGGCCACACTTGAACGGCTAAAATCCCAACCCAATTGATTGAATTGGGGTTAAAATCGTCTAACGCCAAACGGCATTGACAATGCCGTTGTACGTTGATAGTGGCTATATCTACGTTTAACGAGAAACACCTTTGAACATCGCGTTGTTGGCCGTTATTGTAGCCGGGACATTAAAGGATGTCTGCGATATCTGTCTCCTTGTCGTGTCTATCAAGACTTGGTATCAAAAACTATAGGGTATGGCCTGTTGACCTAGAATCATGAAATATAGCAGGTAGACATGTCTTATAGCACACGTAAAGTGTTAACGGAACCCTTCGCGTGCGAGTCCGACTCACACTTAACCGATTTTTTTAGTTATTATAGGGGCTTAAGCTCGAGTTCAAGAGACCGGTTCTCGCTTATCCAGGTTTATTTACAAGGAATATTTTTCTTAGACTTATATTAGAGATTATTGCTACGTCCTAAAATAGACTAGGTATCTGTCTAGACTTATAAAGAGGTCATTGGGCGAAAATAATCTTAAAATAAGCCTATTTGGGGGTGCGAAAATTGCTTTCTTTTACGGATGGCTTCAAAATGACTTTAAACAAGGAAAAGTTATACTACACGTTTCTAAAAGTTATAAGTAAGTTGTTATTTTCTCATTTTCTCCTTGACGTGAATCAGGTTTTTCAAACTGAAAAAATGGGGACAGTTTGTGCTTTTTTGCAGGACGTGTTCAGTGTACTACTAGTAGCGTCCTACCCTCGCTCGGCGCAATCGGAAACACTTTAAACTAGCGTTTGAAACGTGTTCAATAATGTAACGAGTAGGTACGAGCAGGTGCCCATCGGCGACTGTACTGCGTACTGCGTTAGCCATTATGCTAGGGAAGCTGGGCCGTAGGCAACCAATTGCTGTCAATAATTAGCGTAAATGAGGGAGGACAACCATGACTAGAATTGATAAATTCAATCGCTTTGTATGTACATTATAACTAGCTGATGCCCGCGACTTCTTCCCACGGATGTAGGTTTTGAAAATCCCGTGGGAACTCATTGATTTTCCGGGACAAAAGTAGCCTGTGTGTTAATCCACGGTAAAACCTCCATTTCAAACAGCCAAATCCGTCTAGTGGTTTTTGCGTGAAAGAGTAACAAACATCCATACATATGTACATACATACAAACTTTTGCATTTATAATATTGGTAGGATTTATATCTAAGTCCTGACTCCTGACTCCTGACTCACTGACTGACGCATCAATGCCTAGCTCAAATCCTTGAACCTAGAAAGCTTAACTTTTGTAGATTCCTTTTATACCATAGAGGCAACGAACGAGGCCGGATTTTTCTTAATTTCCACGGAAGGGAAGCCGCGTGCGATCGCTACTTAGTAAAATGATCACTACAGATTTTTTTTATTTCTCATATTTATCTATTCATTAAAGCAAGCGAGCTTATAGGTATATTTTGTTACAACGCTTTTGACATCGTATTATGGTTTGGCAATCTGAATTAGAAAATAGGTTATGTTTAGAATTGTAAAACGTAGAGGTCGTGTATGCGTGTCGGTGATCGATGGTATTGCGTGCTCTTGACGTTGGTAAAGTCTCGCGAAGGCACGGCTTGGCTGCGGTCTTCGACAGTGGTGCGGCGGCCCTTCGCTTTGTTCCTCGCACACCGCACGCCGCCACCGGCAGTAGGCACCTCCTCGCCTCCGCCGCCGCGCCTACCTCCGCCGCGCATGCTCCAAGCGACTCGTGATACTCCTCCACTTCACCATTTTAAATGATATGTGGAGTCAAATATCATCTCTGCGCTCGGTCAGACGTATCAGTGCAGCTGTCATTTTAATGCAACTGCCCCTATAATATCTCGTAGAGCCTCCTCAGTGTCGTCGGAACGATCGAACGGGCGTTCTGCCGGTCCTATTTAGCAAAACACTTGCAAGGGAGCGCGCGGTAGCACCGGTATCGATCTGAACGTATCGTGTGGCCGTTCGAGCACGACGTTCTCTCGGGATATTCGCCTAGCGGTCGCCGTCGGCGCCGGCCTTGCTGCACTGTTTACGCGTCGTATATATACCTATTTCATTCGCGCGATCATGCTCGCTTGAGCTAATTGATAACGTGGTACACGCTATTGCAAGTGTACCTGGAAGCTCTACCAGGCTCAACAAACTTTTTGAATCGATCCCGAGCAGCGAAACTTAGGTAAGTACTAGCTATGACTCGTCATTTGTAACTTCTCTTTATTGTCAACTTTTATTTTAGAAAAACTTACTGTGTGCATTTCGGCGAATTTTTTCAAAATCTTAAATTATATTTAATTTGTAGCGTAATTGTTTTGTTAATATTGTAACAAGCCGCTTGCTTTTTATACGAACAAAAAAGCTCTATTTATCTCGTTTGAACATTTGCAGATTCAGTAGGCTTTAATTTTTATGTTGATAGTGAAAATATTATAGTATCTCTTACCAGCCTACTAACTAAGTACTCCTCGCCTACCATTATAATAACTCTATACACGCCATTGATTGTATCTGTAATGCGTAAAGTGGTTCTTGAATCGTGTGGCTAACTGGCCATCTGGTTTATAAAGCTAAAGTTAGATTGTGATATCGTAAACCCCAAAGAATCGTCTAGGTTTGTGCTTTTATTTCATTTTACGTTTCTATTGAGTAATGGTATAAGTTCAGATGGATTTGTCTTTTGTTAAATGCGAGTAGCTGTGTGGTACGGTAACAGATTTGGACATTTTCACTGCGCATGACTGAATTTAAATTTACTGTCGCCTTATGACGTGATTGGTAGTAATAATTTTTTTGATTAGATCGCACGTAAAATGTTCTGAAATTAATTAATATACCTAATAAAATTCCTAAGTAACAAAAGCATCTATAAGTTTATTGTAAAGCCTCATTGGTGCGTTCATAAATAAATTTAATAAAAACAATTGTCAACTTTGTTTTTCTTTGTTGTGGCATAATCATAGCGTCGTTATTTAAAAGTATAATAAAAGCAATAGGCTTATGCTTAGAAAGAAGATACTTTTTAAGCTATAAGATGCTTGCTCAGTCTGTGTTGACAAATATGCTCTCGGATTTGTCTACGGTTGGGCCAGTGCGTCTCAGAATACACATAAGGTAGAGTTCTCGTTATTTTATGTCAGTAACACTCACTTATTGAAAACTCTTTGATGATGATGATGGAGTCCTTTTATTCCCTCGTGGAATTTAGGGCTGCAGCGGTCTTTTTCCTTAGCTCCCTATCTTTAGCTGCTGCCTTGACATGGTTCTACGACAGTCCGACTCTTTTAAGGTCTGATTTAATGGACCTCCTCCAGGTGTTGGACTCTTTAGTAGTAAATTATTGTCAATTATAAAAAACCGGTCAAGTGCGAGTCGGACTTGCACTCGAAGGGTTCCATACCATCTTACAAGATATACCTAACTCGTTTATGTAGAACACTGCAAGTTAATGTCATCTATATGTGATAAAGTAAATAAATTTTATCGTGAACACGTTTCAATTTTTATTTCGTGATGTATCTAACTTGTTCTATAAGACCTACCTACCTGCCAAATTTCATGCTTTTAGTTCAATGGGAAGAAAGACGGGCAACAAAGTGATGCTATAAGGTCCCTTTCTCTGTTCACGGAACCCTAAAAAATTAAACTGGCCGTTTCTTTTTGCAAAGGATTTTTTATATTATTTCAATCTCATTATAGAGTTACTAAGATGTTGTTCAAATATACCGATAAGTTAAAGCGAGCTGAAACAAAAAATAAGTTTATTGCCACACGATAGTCGTGATATTTGTTTATAGATTTGTACAATGTGCTAATGTTCTAGAATAGTTTAATTTAATAGTTTGAGCGCTAGGGGAATAGATATTGTAAAAGTCACTTTAACGCTTAATATGTGAAAAGGTCTGCCAATCCGCTTCTCATTCTGAGAGGAGACCCGTTCTCAGTAGTGGGCCGACGATGGCTCATGAATCATGGGATCATGAATCATGATACTGATGATTTGGAAACACCTACTCTATTCATTTTAAATCGTTATCTTGTTACTAATTACTAGCCCAACGAAATTTAATATCGATTTAGATTGTTACAAACACACAGGTGCACCGAATAAAAGTTTCGTCCTGACATATAATAGTTAGAAATCAAAAAGGAAAAACTCAAAGCACTACGTTTCGCACAATTTATCAAATTCTAAAAGCTTAACTTAGTTAGCGAACTATCCTGGGAATTTTATTTACAGAGCAAAGCCTAATAGAATTTTTTCTTTTTCCTTTCATTTTAGCCATTTCCTCTTCACCCCAATGGCAGAAACCCATTTTAACGTGCAATTTAGGCTTGAAAGATTTTCACAGCTGGCCACAGTGCATGAATTTTTACGAATATTAAAGTACAGACGAATTCAATTCTCTGTTGCAATGTAAAATTGTTGTTTGCACAGAGTCCGTAACGTTTAACAGGGCTCTCTCCGACACTCGCTTCATACAATCGTAGTTCCAATTTCATTTGAATATTAAGCAACCAAAGTTCATGAAAATGTAGTTTTAAAATTACAGGGGCTCAAAGATTTGTATGTAAATTTTTAAGATCGCGTAACTTTGAAACCGAATATTTTAACAGAAATCTGAAAAACTACAGGCATAGATATTAGTTTCTAGAATATGTCTGCAAAATTTCATCGACTTGCTTGCCTAATATTCAAATGAAATTGGAACTACGTTTGTATGGAGCGAGTGACGGAGAGACCCCTCTTAATATAGAAAAATACGCTTTTTAGACGACTGCCCAATGTAATGTTTTCGGCGTTCATGTGTGTGGGGTATTTTTTGAATCCTTACCTCTTCCCAAATGCTATAGGTGAGTATACAGGCTATAATTTAAAAAAAAAATAAACAATGTAGCAATATTCATTTTTAAATGGAAAATATTAACTTTTAGTTCGTTTTTTTATTTTTAAATTACGACTTGCTTAAATGAAACCCATCAATCTCTTCTACACAGATATTACAGAAAAAGTAACTGCCTACTGAATTCGTAAAAGTTCCCCGGCTTCGATTTTTCTTAGATCTTAGTCATTGTTAGCCCTTATTTATCCATTGTTGGACATAGGCCCCGTCACGTACACGTTATTCTTCTCGGTGTTGGGCGAGCCTCGTAGCCTTTCTATACAAAAAAATAAAGACAATAAAAAAAATTAAAAAAAGTAAAACAATGTAGTAAATGTTAATTGTGCAAAGTTTATAGTTAGAAATGTATTATGTAGCGTCTACAAGGACTGAAGTTTCTAGGTTACACAGCTTAGGCTTGAGGAGGCTGTAACAGACAATGGGACAGACAATAGACCAGGAGCATAATTGTACAAAGTTCGTCTCTTTGTACTCGTACCTCCAGAATGGAGCATTCTAGTTTATAAATGTCGTTTAACACTTTCAGGTTTCAAAAACCGGCCAAATGCGAGTCAGACTCGCGCACTGAGGGTTCTGTACTCGGGTATTTTTGCCAAGATTTTGCACGATAAATCAAAAATTATTATACATAAAAATAAATAAAAATCTGTTTTAGAATGTACAGGTAAAGCCCTTTCATATGATACTCCACTTGGTATACTTAGTTATCTTACTTTGAAAATTGAAACACATTTTAATTTTTTTTTAATGATGTAACCACAAATTCGCGGTTTTCAAATTTATTCCTGTACTTGTGCTATAAGATCTACCTACCTGCTAAATTTCATGATTCTAAGTTAACGGGAAGTACCCTATAGGTTTCTGGACAGACAGACAGACAACGAAGTACGTATAAGGGTTCCGTTTTCCTTTTGAGGTACGCAACCCTAAAAAGTACAAATTATAGCACAATCATGATTGAGCGGATATTTCGTGGACACTTTGACGTCCGTAAACTTGTCTTGTGGGTAATTTTTCATCAAAGACTAAAAGCTAATGAAATTTTTGCAACAATGGCGGGTTTCTTTTTAAATGTGCGCGGGATCCCATTTTTTTAAAGGACTTGGCAAAAGGTCTTACAATATTACATCATGTAGTCAAAGTAAATAAAAAATAGATTCTTTAATCTATGGAAATTAACCTACATGTACATTGTACCTATTTTAAAAGATGGCGGATGGGAGAAAATAAATTATACATTAAATTATGTGTTTCATATTTAAGTTAAGAGGATTATCCAAAAGCCTCGTTCAATGCAATTTCCATTTCACAAATTACTTTCATATGTAACTATTAAATATTTGAATGCGTTACATTAACTTGTTCTAACGTTTAAACATTGCAAAATTTTGTGATACACTTTTAGTTTATATATAAATTAATTTCTCCAACATTCTGCGAAAATTATATAATATTTTGCAACGTTGTAACATCTACTATCGAAACGTTGCTTAATCTTTAGAAACACATATTTTTAAGCACTAAGCACTTTGAACTAGTATTTAAAGATTATCCATACTAAAATTATAAATGCGAAAATGTGTCTGTCTGTCTGTCTGCTACCTTTTCACGAATTTCACGATTCTGACGAAATTTGCTACAGAGTTCGCGTATATCCCGGGGACGGACATAGGCTACTTTTTATCCCGGAAAAATCAAAGAGTTCCCACGGCCTCTGAAAACCTGTTTAAAATGTCAGACAAGCGACAACCGCTTTCAAAGCGCGTTCATACGGGAAAACTACTCCGGATGAAATTTTAATCGAACTTCGTGTCATGTTTCTTACCATGACAACAGTAGGTTGCAGGAACAAAAGCCGCTTTATAGGAACAACAAAAGCGCGTTGTTTCAAACGTTTCAATTTTACAGTCTGCCGATAACACCTAGCGCCCACTGTCAGATTTTTTTGTATTCAAATATCTGCAATTATCTCGTCAAAATCAATCGTCATGTCTGTACTGAATAAAGTATTCAGTATACAGGGAATCACACTAATATTATAAAGCCGAAAGTTTGTATGTGTGTGTGTGTGTGTGTGTGTGTGTGTGTGTGTGTGTGTGTGTGTATGTTTGTTACTCCTTCACGCAAAAACTACCAGACGGATTTGGCTGAAATTTGGAATGAAGATAGATAATATCCTGGATTAGCACATAGGCTACTTTTTATCCCGGAAAATCAAAGAGTTTCCACGGGATTTCAAAAAACCTAAATCCACGCGGGCGAAGCCGTGGGCATCGTGTAGTACAGAATAAAGTGCAAACACAAAATTTAAAATTTTATAATATATAATATATTTAACTTCCCACGAGTGCAATTTACTAATGAAGAAAATGAGAAGCGTCTTACGATTTTCTTTAAAAAACACATCTGATTTTCGATTTCGACTTCTCCGGGGGCTTTCCAAAAATTTTTTTTACAAACTTTATCCGAACCATTACGACCACAACAAAAAAAAAAACAATCAAATCCGTCGAGTCTTTCCTAAGTGATGATGTTTCATATGTACCTACATGCGGTTATAGATTTTTATTTAAATATACTAAGTAGGTACCTACATAGATAGATGCCGGGTACCACTGTACATTTTTTGAATGTCAATCATTGAATTTGATAACTTTCACAATACCTAAAATTATTCCTTACATGTATTAATTAAACTGAACCAACAAGTAATCAAAAACCTGTTATGGGCTAGCCTAGACTGCTTGGAAAATGTCGAGTAACTGCAAGTCCTTGTTAGAACACGTTTGATATCGATAACAATAAACTTGGACGCTAGCTGTTGCCTTGTAGGGCTTTATTCTCAAAATAGCGTTCGATTTGTACTGGATTTCATGTCAGATAATATGAGACAATAGATGTTGTAAGCATTGTACGGGCTTATCAGCATTAGGTATTTGAGCAGTTTAGTTGCAAAATGTTCCTATTTAACGCATTGACTGCCGCTAATGTTAACGTAAACAACCCTGCCTTGCGGCTTGGCTACACGCTGGAAGTCTTTTTTGCAGTTGTATGCCTAGCTCACACAACCGTGCGTGCAAACATGCCTGGCGTGTGAAACCTATAGCAACAGCAGTGTGGCCCTCGCATCAGGTGTGTCAATTGGAGAGCATTATTTTCTTTGCATTTAAATTCTCGTTCCCTCTATAAGTAGGTATTTTGAGTGACGTGAAAATGCTTACGACGCATTGTGGCAATCACAAAATGGTCACAAAACGAAAGTGTCGTGGCTATTATGTTATTCCACCAAAACGCGTTGCGGCATGACGAAATTCCATGTCGCGTTCTGACCACTAAACCAGAAAGAAATCTGAGCATCCGACTCCACGCAGTCCTGCCTACCCCTAGAAAGTTTTTGTAAAGCCACGAGCTTCAGGCGTAGCCCATTTAAAAATTCTTGATCTTTATTCATTATCCTCCCCCTCAACTCCTACCCCTAGTTCACGAACAAGATGCAATTTTAGCACGAGTATGTAGATGCTGTTCGCTTTACATACCCATTGAGGGACACGTCTACTTTTCAATTATTTGTATACCTAACTATATTTTTATAGGTACACCGTTTTAGTTAAAAACTTACATCAAATCTTAAATCATAATAATATGCATTATTGTTTACAATAATTCGTAAAATTAAGGAAATGCAGAAAAGTGAGGGTTTCCGGACAACATTCATAGAACATTAATATTATATCAAACATAACTAAAGCAAGGATTTTTCCACGAGAAATGAGATGCAGGGCTATATCTACTCGTCTACTACGTCGTCCTATTGTTCTTTGGTGGATTTATGAGTACTATGTACATTGTACGTGCATATCCTATCAAGAGAAAATGTGCTAGGACTATGTCACAAAAACGACACGACGAACAATAAAAACCACTGCTTGCGTAATACCTACCTGTGGTTTCTTTGTTATAACGGAACTGAATACTAAGAACTGATTACAGACTTAGTTTCAAGATCGGATGAGATTTCACTGTTTCTTTGCATAATTTTTTTAGCCAAGATTGTCTGGAAAAATCGTAGAAAGTAAACTTCATGCAACTCATTCATTCTTCTTATTGCCAATATAGATACTATATCATTTTCTTTATTGCACAGATTAAAGTTTTGCACAAAAGACGAACTTAACTGGTAGAAACTGCAAATGTATATGAGATAAATTATTTCATTTCTTAGCTTAATTAGACAACGACCGAGCATTCGCGCACAAAGGAGATCCTGATCTTGAATGAAACAAACTTACCTTACTATGAGAGTTTAAATGGAGTTTAGATTTATAAGACCTGACACTCTTGACCCTCATCTAGTGAGTGATTAAGCTACTATATACTTTAATTTTTAACCCTCGACTCTTTTTAACTAAAAACATGGGTGTTATAAGTTTGACGTGTGTATCTGTGTATCTGTCTGTGGCATCGTAGCTCCTAAACTAATGAACCGATTTTAATTTAGTTTTTTTTTTTGTTTGAAAGGTGGATTGATCGAGAGTGTTCTTAGCTATAATCCAAGAAAATCGGTTCAGCCGTTTGAAAGTTATCAGCTCTTTTCTAGTTAGTATAACCTTCACATGTCGGGGGTGTTATAAATTTTTAATGTACACTTATTAAAATCGATTTCACTGATTATTTATATATGCTGTGCAAGTAGGTTCATATTGTCAGGTAAAGTTCAGAAATCTGCTAATTTCCGTGTTTCGCACTTTAATGTAAAGAACCTCGTAATTTGTAGATTATTTAGATATGGTTTCCTCTGTGTTTTATTTTCAGTATACCAATATCAACGATATATCTAATGATACATAAAACTGAGTTTAGATAGTTAAAAAGACTCGACTCTACTCCACCCTATAACCCCATCTATTTGCGTTGACCCTAAATGCATCTGTGGGGGTATTCTTTTGGTTGGTTTAGTTTTCTCCGAAGGACAAGGTGAATTAATTTTGCTCAAAACATTTATCTCCCATTTTATAATTTGAGCCATTCAGCGGGATTTCATTACGCCCGTCATACAGCTAAATTAATTATTATTGTTCTTTATTATCTTTTCTTTCCCATTCAAGCTGAATTTCAGATTTAATGAAATTTTAAGTCGAGAGCTTTTTACGCCTCGTGTATGTGATTCGCTCCTTCGGTAATATAGCATGACGTCTCACTTGCGTCATGCGTGAGCTTCGTCGGTCCTACGCCAAGCTTGAACACGGGTGCCTTGGTACTCTCAAACGATCGTAAACCCGTAGATTTCTTTACGAGTACGATCTCCTTGAAACAAAAGTTATGTACGAGTTAAAACGGAATTTTTTATCTATGAATATCTACCCGCAAATTAAATATTCCATGTATTGAAACTTTAGTAACTTCAGTCCGTTTCAGATTATGTATCAAATAGTTTTATTTATACTGCAATGAAATGAAACCGCAGTGTTCATAAATTCTGTTGCAAAGCTATATCTACATTCTGACTCATATCAACATGCAGCTTAAACCACTGAGTCTTGAAACCAGAAAATTTGCATGTAGCTTTTCTCAACGTAGATACTTACTAAGAAAAGATTTTCAGAAAATCCGTCATAGCAAAGCCGGGGTTTGGGAGCAAAAGGGGCGTTGTAATTTTATTTTCATAAAATATGGACATTTTGTTATAGCTTGGACCACGAATTGAAGTTTGTTGTTTAACTAGTTCCAGCGTATATTAGCATAATTTTGCGTTTACCTAAATACATACGAAATGACTCGGGTAGTTTTGTCCTTCATATTGTTATATCCCGAGTTAAAGCGTAAATTGTTTACTTGCAAAAAGCTTGCAAGTATAAATCTTGATGTAGGTACAATTTTCAGTCAAAACTTTCCACAAAATTCCGTGGACAAGTACCTGCCTAATTCAGGGGGGGTGGGCACTTTGTTTATTTCAATTAGGTACGTAGCGTAGGAGTCTTTCTTTATTTTTAACTTAATTTTAGTCAAAACAATATGGACATAAGATGCCTGTCTTCATAGGTTGTGGGGACTGTTCTCATATATACATATATAATAGACATATTTTATTCAAGTTTCAGAGATAAAATTGATACAGGACGAACTCTAAAGTCATACGATAGGTAGTGAAATAATTATTGTATATAGATTTTTGGCAAGATGTAAAAAAATCTTTTATTAACCCCCGACCCAAAAAGAGGGGTGTTATAAGTTTGACGTGTGTATCTGTGTGTCTGTGTATCTGTGTATCTGTCTGTGGCATCGTAGCGCCTAAACGAATGAACCGATTTTAATTTAGTTTTTTTTGTTTGAAAGGTGGCTTGATCGAGAGTGTTCTTAGCTATAATCCAAAAAAATTGGTTCAGCCGTTTAAGAGTTATCAGCTCTTTTCTAGTTTTCTTGTAGAAAAGAAGGTAAGATAACCGTTAGGTTCTTAATATTATGTCAATTGACAAATGTCAAGCTGTCAAGATGGACGTTGCCTAAATACATAATTATTTATTTGAAAACGATGTTTTGGAAAACTCAAATACTTTGGATCGTCGGGGGTGTTATAAATTTTTAATTTACACTTGTTTAATATTGGTACTCCGAATCGGGTCAAACAGAAAATGTTTTCAAATTGAAAACCACACATTCAACGTGTCAGATTAAGCTCACTGTTGATACGTCAAGCACTATTTGTGGCGATAACGGTGCGGTCGCATAATATCGAATCGTGGTTTTAGTCAAATTATCGCCTGAGGGGAGGGGTTGGCTAAGTAGTTGGTTACTAGTTATATGTTCGTTTGAGCCAATTGTAAGTGGACCATTTCATTGCACAGATAGTTAAATATTAGTCTAAATTGCTGGACAGATCGATTAATGGTCGATTTCATCAACGTAAAATAAGTCGTCTTATTTTTTGAGAATAAATTTGACATTTTGGCAGGTTTTCTTAATTTTTTTCAACTTTTCAGAGTTATGTGCGTTTTAAGTAATTAAATATCACTTGCATTAACGGCGAAGGAAAACATCGTGAGGAAACCTGCATGCCTGACAGTGCGCCATAATGTTCTCAAAGGTGTGTGAAGTCTGCCAATCCGCACTTGGCCAGCGTGGTAGACTATGGCCAAATCCTTCTCACTCTGAGAGGACACCCGTGCTCTGAAGTGAGCCGGCGATGATTCGATCATGACAATAATTATGATACTCAGGTATGAAGTAGGTACGTCCAATTACGTCAAACGTTCATGACGTCACATCTGTGTATTTCATACTTGAGCTCCCTTACAAAGCTAGCGTTATCACTTTTGATAAAAAGTCGCTGATTTGACTAGTAGTCATCGTCCCTATTATAATATAGTTAACATTATTATTAATCAGTACATATGTATAAAAACTTGTACTTACATAATATAGGGATAGTGGATATTTTTTTTTTGATTGCCGGTCAATTCATGCTATTGTGTGGTGAATAACGCTAATATATACCTACATATATGTGTGTATTATATATATAATACACACATTATATATATATATATATATATATATATATATATATATATATATATATATATATATATATATATATATATATATATATTTATATATATATTTATATATATATATATATATATATATATATATATATGTGTGTGTGTGTGTGTGTGTATATATGTGAATATAATATTATATCGGCTCTTTGTGCTAGTCAATTATTGCTTTATTTATTTAAACATCTTAGTGCTTAATACTATGACAAAGAATAAAATACACGATAGACTTAAAAACAAAATTGCAAACTCATGAAAATGTACTGTGGGAGGATGAACTTTCTGATTAAACAATCACTGGCTTATCTATTTTGTTTATATAGTTTTGAAGGCGGCTTTGTTGGGATACTAAGAATATTTTATCGCAAATAGTTTCAAACCTATTCTAAGTATGTCTTAAGAGCAAGGTTTGTATAGGTTGGCAAGCGAAACATAGTCTAAACTGTTCAGGATGTTGTGATAATTTGCGATGTGGTATGGCTTGAATAAATTGTTTGCTTGTGTGTGTCATTAATCTGAAGCAATTTATAAATTGTTACTTGTAACGGTTATTAGAAGTAGCTCAATTATAGGTATTTGTGACATCTAAATAATTTATAAAATCATAGGGAAAGTTTAGCGTTTGTAAGTTTAAAGTTAGAAGGTACCTATTTCATTGCAACCTAGAAAACGGTCAGATTTTTATTTTTATTTAAAAATCTTATGGTATGTTCATGACATTATTTTTGTTCCATTCAGTGCCACAAAAACCACTGTCAGTTGAAAATATTTTTTCAACTGACAGTGGTTTCGACTGTGTTGAAAATATTTTTTTCTTTCTCGTCTGGCTTTACAAAGATTAGCCAATGTCAAGCTTGTAGTTATTTGTAACAAGTTAGTTAAACTATACAAGTATGGACCCCGTCTGTGCCGGCGCTCGCCGACATACGCATGGCACCCTCTTAGAGCGCTTTCCAGTCAGTTTTACCAAAAAACACTCCAAAAAGGCAGAGCACGCCCGCCAGCTAACACCAACACAGATGAAGTGTTGAAAATAATTTGTTATTTCTTCTTTTCTTGTTTCAATTCTTGTGCTAAACCAGTAGGTACTGTAAGACGAGTAGGCTATAACAAAATCTTATTACCTTGTTAGGAAATAAAAAACAAATAATCTTTTCAAACTGTTTCTGCTTTTACTGCTTTTAGTCAGGGGACAGGTAGTGACCGTTAAAAACAGAAATTCTGGATATTGCTTTAGATTCGGTTTGAACGGCGATTCAGTATATTTCACTGTTTGAAAGAAATGAATTCGAAAAATTCAGTGTTGCAAAATGTAAAACAAAAACTACAATTCACCTGCTCGAATTTTTGGGGTTCAATCATATTAATTTAGGTTGTTAGTCGACTTATCAAAAGCGCTTTATAAAAACTTGTACGCTTTGTAAACCGAAGTGGATTTCCATTCGAAACTGTAGTGGTTTTATATGGTTAACGAATTAATAGTTAATAAAAAAATGTTTGGTATGTTTTAGACAGGGCTTTATATTTTTGCTAGTAAATATTATTGTATTAAGATAATATAATTTCAAATTTGCACGCTATGGTATGGTAGATTGTGGCTCGAAGCTAAAACAATTGTATTTAACAACTACGAGTAATTATGTGGTGTGTACAAGGTGTGTAGGATAATTCTTTAGTATGTGGGAGCTATATCTCCCTTAATTTGGTCTGGAACCAATATTGCTATCTCATTTATGACACAATTCTAAGCTAATAAATATAATAAGAGTAAAAGAGATAGATCTGTTTATCTGTTTAGCCGTTAAGTAGACCAAGTAAATAGTAGAATATCGCCGTTTACAAACTACGACGTCGTGTTACGAACACTTGCTAGATTGCAAAATGCCGAAGGCAGTTAATTATTGTTAGGTGGGTTTTGTCAAATTGTGGGTTAATTATATCCTATCTGCGGGATGAAGTTAGTATAGCGCTCACTCTGTTAGGCCCTATCATTTGTATGGGGTTACGTAGTATAGTGGATTGGCCCCAAAATAAAGTCTGGTCACCCTGACTCCACGCGGTCTAATCTATCCCTAGTGTTTTTGTAAAGCTGAAGACTTAAACAAAACCTTTGGAGAAGCCATTTAAAAAATCTTGCTATACTAATTACATACTATCGGAACCCCGAAATCCAATTGCCCGGCATTTTACAACAATGTACGTATCAAATGTGCTTGCAAAAGAGTAATTTGCGGCGGCTTTTTGTAAACCGCGGATAAATCGTTATTGAAATCCATCGCTTATCCATACTAATATTATAAATGCGAAAGTGTGTCCGT
Organism: Maniola jurtina; assembly: GCF_905333055.1. NCBI lineage: Eukaryota > Metazoa > Arthropoda > Insecta > Lepidoptera > Nymphalidae > Maniola > Maniola jurtina. The sequence continues at coordinate 5,056,916 of NC_060058.1, read as the reverse complement.
CTGTCTGCTAACTTTTCACGGCCCAACAGTTTAACCGATTCTGACGAAATTTGGTACAGAGTTAGCTTATATCCCGGGGACGGACATAGGCTACTTTTAATCCCGGAAAATCAAAGATTTCCCACGGGATTTCTAAAGACCCATCCGCTCAACCGATTTGTATGAAATTAGGTACCGAGGTAGCTTGCGTCCATATTATTGACATAGGCAACTATTTATTCCGGAAAACCAAACAGTTCCCACGGGATCTTCAAAAACCTACATCCACGCGGACGAAGTCGCGGGCATCCTCTAGTATTACAAAAATATAAAAATCGAGTTGATAAATCGTGTATGTAAAGACTGATGCATTTTATAATTTGCCTTCGGCGTTTTGCAATCTAACGGCGTTTGCAAAATCCCGTCGCCTTTTGTAAACGGGATTTTACTATTCGCCTGCGACACATGACAACCTCCCAGTCGTCTGTTTGCTGTGAATTTCCACCGGAAATGCGCACTAGTCGGTGCAGAGAAAACTTAGATGTTCGCCTGCCAAGTTTCGATCTGTGAATTGACAACTTGGTCAGCTTTCCCCTCGTCTTTTATTTAATGTGCTTTATAGGAAACGTTTGTGACTGTGATTTGTGACTTAGCTTGATAGCACAGAATTTTAAATAGGTATTCTGAATCGATACATTCTTTAGTCGAGTAAGTAAACTCCTTGAATTTTTTGAGCCTTTACTTTGTATAACTTGATGGCCAGTGTCATGTTTGGTTTGATAGCTTGTAGAGCACGATTTTTGTTCAGAATAGCCGTTTTTCCTTGCCTTATCATTTTTTTAAATATAAAAGAATGGGAATGATGCCTAGGTAAACAATAAATGATTTCTAAGTCATTATCAAATAGAGGGTCTCCCAAAATCGTAAATTCTACATTCACCGCTAGTTCTAAGGTTGTTAAAGATTTTAAATTATCATATCACAAATTATCATCTGTGTATTTCATACTATTTTCCAAACGACGACGTTTCCGACGTTTGATAAAAAGTCTCCGATTCGACTAGTAGTAATAATAAGAAATAATTTATTTTTAACATAGTTACTATCCCAATTTTATTAATAATAACTCTACACCATCGTTGCATATTGTATTGTGACTACAATTTTATTATCATTCTGCTCTCGTTAGTATATTCACAGCTGCTGCAATTTTGTATTAATTAATTCAATTGTCTGTCACGTCTGGAACATACCACCGGATTGATATTATTTTATTAACCCCCGACCCAAAAAGCGGGGTGTTATAAGTTTGACGTGTGTATCTGTGTATCTGTGTATCTGTCTGTGGCATCGTAGCGCCTAAACGAATGAACCGATTTTAATTTACTTTTTTTTGTTTGAAAGATGGCTTGATCGAGAGTGTTCTTCCAAATCCAAAAAAATTGGTTCAGCCGTTTAAAAGTTATCAGCTCTTTTCTAGTTTTCTTGTAGAAAAGAAGGTTAGATAATCCTTAGGTTCATAATATTCAATTGTCAATTGACAAATGTCAAGCTGTCAAGATGGACGTTGCCTAGATATACATAATTATTTATTTGAAAATGATGTTTTGGAAAACTCAGATACTTTGGATCGTAGGCGCGGAATAGTCCAAGAAAATCGGTTCAGCCGTTTGAAAGTTAGCTCTTTTCTAGTTACTGTAACCTTCACTTGTCGGGGGTGTTGAAAATTTTTAATTTACACTTGTTCAAAATATTTTGTTTTTTCTCTCTAATGTAACTTTCAACTGTGCTGCTGAAAAATGTAAATACTTAGCTTTAAAAAATGCGACTGCACGACAGCGCATCCAATGTGTGCTTTGCATTATTCGCTTACATAATGTTTTTTGCAGTAAAACTTCTCGGGAATCTTAGGACACGCTGCCGGGCACTATGGATACAACATCTAAATAAGATTAATTAAAAAGTTAATGATCGGTATTCTGACAGTTTACTTGCTAACTTAGCGCCTTTCCACATCGCCACGTCACGACATCTTCGACGTGGAACCCCAGAATAAACAAACTATAGCGCTTCTAAAATCAATACGTTAAATGGTGCGGTGTCACGGCGCGGTACATTGACGTGACGTGCTGTTGTGCGGTACGACAACATCGCCGCGAAACAAAGCGTCGCACGTCGTCGTGTGCATTCAGTATTTCTTTTCGTATCTTTTTTTCAAACATCTTCTTAACAATATCAGGAGTAGAATACGTCTTGTGGGTCCTATCTAGAAAGAGACTGCTATTTCACTAATAACACACATCTAATATCTAAAGGAGTGAGACAGGGAGACCCGCTATACCCAAAACTCTGCTCGGCAGCTCTAGAAGGTAAATTTAAAAATCTCGATTGGGAGGATTTCGGCATAAATATAAACGGTGTAAAACTAAACCCCTTAAAATTCGCAGATGATCTTGTTCTGATATCTAACAACAGCTCAAACATAAAAACTATGCTCCAACGGCTGGCCGAAAAGACCAGAGAAATAAGTTTATCCATGAACAAGTCAAAACCTAGGTAATGACGAATAAAGTACAAGAAGATATAGAAGTAGATGGAGAAAAGATAGAATATGTCACACAATACATCTACTTAGGACAAACTATCTCTTTCAAAGACCAAATTGACCTAGAACTAGAAAGAAAAGTGACTTGTGCTTGGAAAAGGTACTGGTCACTAAAAGAAGTTATGAAAAGTAAACACTTTCCTATAGCAGCCAAAAAGAAAGTATATAATATTTGCATTCTCCCATGCCTGACCTATGGTTGTCAGACATGGGCCCTCTCGCAGAAAAACTTGCAGAAGCTTAGAACTTGTCAAAGAGGAATGGAAAGAAGTATGTTAGGTTTCACTTTAAAAGACAGGAAGAGAGCGAACGTCATAAGAAATACCACTAAAGTGCAAGACATAATTGAGACAGTCAAAAGGTTAAAATGGCGGTGGACAGGACATATGACAAGGGAGAGCAACGAAAAATGGACTCCGAAAATAACCGAATGGCTACCTCGAGACGGACAAAGGAAAAGAGGGAAACAATACAGGCGATGGGAAGACGACATAAGAAAAGTAGGAGGAGCAACATGGAAAAGGATAGCGCGTGACAAGCAAAGGTGGAAGTTGCTGGAAGAGGCCTATGTGTCAACAGGACATGCTGGCTAATAATGGCAATAAAGGCTATAATAATAACAATAATCATTACATAATTTATTTACAACTAGCTGATGCCCGCGACTTCGTTCGCGTGGATGTAGGTTTCTTAAAAATCCTGTGGGAACTCTTTGATTTTCTGGTATAAAAAGTAGCCTATGTGCTAATCCAAGTTATAATCTATCTCACACACTATACACACACACACACACACACAAACACACACACACACACATACAAACTTTTGCCTTTATAATATTAGTGTGATAATCTTACTGAAGCAATGTGTTTTACAAACCACAAATATATACTAATGTGCAATTAATTACACTACGTTTAATTAATTATATTATTAACATTGGCTGTTCAAATTGAAAAGCTAAATTAATTATGTGAGGCTCTCAGGCTAATTGAATAAATCTTGATAGGTACCTACTACTGTGACGTACATTAAACAGAAGCGCTTTAAATTTGAACTTGCATCAAACAAATACACAAGTCTAAATTAAAAATTTATAACACCCCCGACAAGTGAAGGTTACAGTAACTAGAAAAGAGCTGATAAAACGGCTGAACCGATTTTCTTGGTTTATAGCTAAGAACACTCTCGATCAAGCCACCTTTCAAACAAAAAAAAAACTAAATTAAAATCGGTTTATTAGTTTAGGTGCTACGATGCCACAGACAGATACACTGATACACAGATACACACGTCAAACTTATAACACCGCTCTTTTTGGATCGGGGGTTAAAAATAGCCTATATTTTGTATATGGTTGTAAAAAGAGTATTTTGATTAGAAGTGTAATTACACTATTCGCCAGCTCTTCGTAATCTGAATTAATATTATTTAGAAAGTGTGTCTGTCCATGTGTCTGCTAGCTTTTCACGGCCCAACAGTTTAACCGATTTTATTGTTTGGTTCAGAGTTAGCTTACATCCCGGGAACGGACATAGGCTACTTTTTATCCCGGAAAATCGAAGAGTTCCCACGGGATTCTCAAAGACCCATCCGATGAACCAATTATATGAAATTTGGTACAACAGTAGCTGTTTTTCCGGAACTTTTTATTCCGGAAAAGCATAGTGTTCCCACGGGATTTAAAAAAAAAACCATAAATTCACACGGACTAAGTCGCGGATACCACCTAGTATTATAATATATCGAATCGAAGCTGTTCACTAACTAGGAATCGCAATAACATGTTTGAGATTAACTGCATCTATATGTGGGTGTGGTAGTTAACAGGGCTCTCTCCGTCACTCGCTTCATACAATCGTAGTTCCAATTTCATTTGAATATTACCAAAGTCCATGAAATTTTGCAGACATATTCTAGAAACTAATTCTTATTTGAAAGGTGGCTTACCTTTCAAACAAGAAAACTAAATCAAAATCGGTTCATTAGTTTAGTAGCTACGATGCCACATAACACAGATACACACGTCAAACTTATAACACCCCTCTTTTTGCGTTGGGGGGTTAAAAGGAAAAGTCTTGATTCACTCCCTAACTGAGTCATCAAATCTTGGAAATTGAAAGCTGAAATTTCGCAGAGAGGTTTCCTTTATAATGTAGACAAGAAATAAGGCCCAGATTTTTCGAATTTCCCATGGGATAGGGAATAAAGAGGATTGATATTTTAGCTTTGAAAATCCACCCAAGTGAAGCCGGGGTGGGTTGGCTTGTTGGCTAGTTAAAAAATTTTTTCTTCATTTATTTTTGGTTATCTCCTTTGTAATATAGTCAGTTATATAACATAATGCTGACTGTCTTTTAATTGAATTGCTTTGTATACACACGTTCATACTTTTCTTTTCAGTTTTTAACCAAGATAGATTCTCGCATGAACCTACCAAGTTCTAACTTTTGGAATGAAAAACGTTCGTCAAATGTCCTTTGACAACTCTTTAAAAATTTGACAGATTTACACCATCTCAAGTGGCTTTTTATTTTTACTTTAAGACCTGATAGTGATTCCGTGACGAAGACGTGCTACTACCGTTAAATGAGAGCAAGAGCGTGGCACAGCATAGCTTGGCTTGAATTACTTCTTACCTTCTACACCACATTTCTTCAATCACACTCCGTCTGGGCACAGACGTGGCCAGTTAGCAAAGGCACATCTCAAAACAGTTCAGTTGATACCTTTATTTAATTTTGATACCTAAATCTAGACAGGAGGTATAGCTACTCTTATTATTATGGCCTATATATTTGGATAAGGTTTCTGACACGCGTCTAGTTTTTGTCCCTTATCAAAGGGGTTGACGCAACACGCCCATGTCTACGTTGTCACTCCCTATTCAAAGGCTTTCAAAGATCTATTTTAATGCATAATATCATTTGGTCTATTTTGCGGGCAATATATGACAGAAACTTATGTGTTACCTGTAAGATCAACCATCAGAATGACGGTACATAGATTATTTTGCAAACGGATGCTCTTAAGTTACAACAATAGCTGTACGAAGGAAGGTTGTATATTTCGGTCACCTACAACTAGGGTAATGACCAGACGTACTCATAAGTAGGTACTCAGAAATGAAAAAAATTGCGCTTGATCGAAAAAAAAATCACCGGTTGACCACAGAACTTTAGTAAGAAGATGGCACTGCGTGATGATAACATGTAGTATTTATGTAAACCACTGTGTAAAGAAGACCTTACCTATATTTTTATTGTGATTTATATTTGATGTAGAGGGAGCAGACGCGGATTATCACCCAAAGATGGCGGCGAAGCGTTAAAAGGTTTACTTTAACGGCTGCCGTGAAATTTAACGATGGCATTAATATAAATTTTATGTCTCAGGGTACCTACTACGTACTCAATAAGCATGTCGGGTGTCTTATAGACACCTTGTTTCATGTTACAGCTGTGAAATAAGAATTGCATCAAAGAATTTCTGATATACAATATCATGATCGTAGTCATCGCTTTTCTATCAGTTCGCTCTGTATTCTTTTGAGCGCGCCGATCACAGCTACGTCATCAATTTGCCGCATACCATCAGCACGATTGTTTTTAGTCTGACCATTGGCCAGTCTCAAAAATAGTATTGAGAGTGCCTTTTTTTTCTCTCTCTCGTCTGGCTTTACACTGATTAGCCAATGTCAAGTTTGTAGTTATTTACAAGTTATTGAAATTATATGTATAAGTAAAGACTTCGTCTATGCCGGCGCCCGCCGACATACACGCGGCGCCCCTTGATCGCTTCCCAGTCAGTTCCACCAACAATAAACACCAGCAGAACACAAAAACCGGCCACTTCTCACAAAAACACTCCCAAAAAGCACCGCACGCGCGCCAGCAAACGCCACAGACGAAGACGAAGTCTGAGAGTGCCTTTATACCTTGCTTTTAATATGATGCTCTATGACATGATAGATACACCAATGTCTTGGCCTCGGAAGAGTTATTCAAGTAGAATCTGTAGAAGTTTGTGCCTAACCCGCAAATAATTTCCATCTATACTATAATATTATGATGAGGATTTTTTTGATTGTCTGTTTGTTTGTTTGCTTGTTTCCTTGATTTTAAAATAATTTTTTTATCATTAGAAAGCTACTTTATCCCGAAGTAACACAAGCTATTGGATATAAAATTTTGCCTGAGCGAAGCTGGACGGATCAACTACATAGTTAAGTTTATACTTAACTACCTACATTATCAACTTGGTAAATAGTAATCCGACGAGTTCAAATCGATTGCTTACTTTACTAACATGATCCTCAATATTTCTCATACATTATAAATTATAATAACCCCTCGACGGATAGCTGCTTCATTTTATTTATTTGTATTAGCTAGATTTGTTGACAAAGCAAGAAAATTAAAAGAGTTTTAGTCCTGAAGAGTCCCAATTTTCAACTCGATAAAAACAGACTGTGGTTGGCAATAAAATACATAAGGTACCATTTGAAATTAATTTCCTACTTTGAAATGAGTATCGTATTTATTTGTTTTAAGGTTTTGATTACCAGTCTAAATGTATGCATTACCTAACTGTCGTTTCTTCATATTTGTCATAGCCCTCATTAGATTCTACCTATTATGGTTCACGAGATTCAGCCTGTTGACAGACAGATGGACGGACGGACGGATTTTCCGAAATTCCACCCAGACGAAGACGGAGCGGGTCAATAGTTACTTTAGTTGCAAATAAGTAAATATATTTGTTTTCAACTGAAAGCGCAACCAATTAATTAGTTTCAATAAAATCATGGACTTGTTCAAAAGCAATAACCTTTTGATTTTCTGATTGAACTTCAGTCGACTTCAAACAAATAATGTAGTTGAGTACAAGAGTTGAACATTACATTGGTCAATTAAATCGCGTAGGTTTGCTTCTGTGGCTACCTGTGATAAAGCAAATTAATTATTTTAACTAAGTGAAGCTCATTAATTTGTGAGCTTGGTCTTGTATTGTAATGTGTAATTGACCAAAATTGAAAATTGCGAGTAAAGTTTCAAAAGGTACTGGTCGTATTTGAAGAGTTTGAATATTATGCAAAGAAAAATATTAATAGTTCTACTTCTAACCTAATAAAACATAAAAAAATTGCGGTGTACGTTGAAAACAATGGACTATTGTTATCATGAATATAGAATTAGTACCCTACGTTATTATAATCTATCAAAGATATAATGGCAACCATTTTTTTTACATATTTAGGTCGATGACATCTGATGAGTGGTGTTTGGTGATCATGCAGTACCAATTATCAAAAACTTCCTTACCGCTATTATAAATGTCTGTCTGTCTGTTTGCTTAGTTTTTACAGCCTATCCGTTTAATCAATTTTAACCGGTTTACATCAAGAGAATCAAAGAGTTTCCACGGGATCAAAAAATAATAATCTAAATCCAGATGGATGAAGTTACATTCTCCATCTATTTGAAATACCTATGCCTATCTTTTATCCTGGAGACGGAGATAGACTGCTTTTTATCCCGGAAAATCAAAGAGTAAGTACCCACGGAATGTATTAAATATCCGAATCCACGCGGACGGAACCCCTCTCGTATAGAAATAAAAAAGGATTCTTAACTATAACTCAATAGAAATTAAATACGAGCTACTCCTCAACTTATAGTACAATTAAAATGTTAATTGTTCTTTCCACTGCTGCCCACTACAGATACGATTAGTTTACAACCTCATTTTTCCGAGACTAGCTTATTTTCATAACAATAGAAGATAATAAAAGAAAACGAACTTTTCAACCCTGGAGTAGGCGCGTGATTTACTGTTGTTACTGCATTGCTATAATATTCTCAAAAACCTATTGGAGCAAGTTTTCTGACTTCTGGCTAGGTATTTTAAGTTTGCTAGTTACTCAATCAACTCAGGGCTGAAGGGCTGGGTCATGTAGGTAAGTTTTATTTTGAGAGCCTTTCAGATTGGGGTAACTATTGCATTATCATATTTATCATACCGCGCCCCATTTCATAGTCCAGGGAATTTAAAAAATTCAATCTAAACTTCGAAAAAATTCCTGAAAAGCTGGATTTTGATATGAATCCAAATATATTATGGCTGTTCTAAACAAAAGATTAAAAGTCCTCTTCGATCCGAGTGCCACTAAAAATTTTACACGGGGTTAATGGTTTACCACCACGAAAGGGTTTTCGTGAATATCTCAGTAATGGTCACTTTTACAGAAAAAAAAATATTAAGTTTGCAGATTAAAGGTACTTGAATCTTTAAAAGTGTTGAGAGTTGAACTCTACTATCTAATACAAGTTGTCACAAAGGCGCATGCTCGAACTATAAATACTTTTTAACTCGTTATTTCTTTCAGCGTGTTCAGTGGCTTAAATGGGTATATATTCAACGTATTATCCGAACCCGGTAGCCCGGTTCGCCGATGGAGACTGGAGTACTCCAGTTTCTATAACGTAACCGCATTGACGCGGGGAATATGTATACGTCATTGCTCCGCGGAGTTCGCTCATCGCTATTTCATGTACCTCTACATCGGAATTTTAAAAATTCTTTTGTAATTTTTCCCGATAGGTATTCGATTTCATAAGCTTGAGAGATTTTTATTAAATTCCGCGTCTAGCTACTGAACCACTACCTAAATTGGCGGTTTTAACAAAACGAGCTTGTTGTATACCTGTTCATGATTTATTGAATTTTGCTGCGGCATATCTTCGAAAATTTCATATAATGAATATGTGTGAAAGAAGTAGTCTGAACGGTTTAATAAATCCTAATAGACATGATATTCGGAATTTTGTCAACATCGCGTCATATAGAATTCTATCAAAATAAATTCATCTGTAAACATTCAAAAGCTCATAGAATTTAATGAACGATAAATTGAGCTTAGAATTATTGAATTGATACGTCCAATGTATCAATCAGAAAGGCCTTAAAATAATGGCGGATTGCCAATAACGTATGACGTGTCGATTTTAGTATAGGTATTTCGTAAGTGTAGGTTACCAATTATGATAAAGCTAAATTGGTGTATTTCAATTCAATTCAATTCAGTTTATTTGCCGTTTTGATTCGTCTATAGCTGATGTTCTTGGTAATGGTAGCTGATGTTGGACTCTATTTTAAGTTTTCAAACATCAAGAATTATTTTTTTGTCTACGTATTAAAACAACAACAGTAACAGTTAAAGTAACAAAATTATAATACTTCTTTTTAAAAGTATATTTTATTTCCGTCGAAAAACGTGAATGGTTTTTCAGCTACTTCTAACTGACCGATTTAGTTGTTTAACAAAAATGTATGGTTTTTGATACTAAAGAGCGATTCTGATGACGGAGTTGTGATGCTTATTACATTGGAACTCTATACAAATGCCATGATAGTCGAATTTGTACTCATTTGCTTCGTACGATAGCAAGATAGGGATGTACGATGGGTACGAATCACACTTCACACTAATATTATAAAGGTGAAAGTTTATGTGTGTATGTGTGTGTGTGTGTGTGTGTATGTTTGTTACTCCTTCACGCAAAAACTACTGTACGGTTATATTATTTTTTACTATTTTTTAATTTTAAAATGGTAGGATTTTTGAGGTCCACTTATTATGTTTTGTTTTATGTGCAAGTTTCAATACACATGATGACAAGACACGTATGAAGCGAGGTGAAAGTTGGGCAATAGGCATTCACCTTAGCTCCTACCTTCTTTCATTACTGCAGATCGTAGCGGTGATGACATCCCAGCCTCGAATATGTAGATTGTAGATGAATTGTTTTCATCTTAGTTGCTAATTCTGTAGTTGTGTAGAATTGCAAGATCTCCCTCAGTTGCTGATTATCTAGTTAGTGGTCACTTGCCCTCAGTGTTCCTACGACTTTTATTATCATCCATCATAGTCCTACGGTTATCATATATCATGGAAGATGTCTCCTGGTCGACGTATGCGTGCGCAAAGTTCTGTCGGCACTTCAGCAGTTAAACAAGAGCTATCTGTGCGAGTAGACGTTCTGTGTAACATACGTTTACATTGTTATCCAGTAGAATTGGTTGCAGTGTGCAGGATAAGATCCTTCAGGTATTTAAATAATAACGGTCTTACCACAAAAAAATTATCTAGCGTTAAACGCGTGTTTATTTTAAACTTGACAGATTTTCCCATGCATAACTGTCAAAATGTCAATTAAGCCATCAGTCAAACTTTTTTGTGGTAAACCGTTAAAAGCTTTTGATACTTCATTGAAAGAGAGTATTGAAATTCAGACTTTAATAAAGAAACTTTTACATTTATTATGGGTTCAGAAACTACTAAATCTATTTAATTAAGCGTTCACAGTGAAGTGAAGTGAGCTTAATCAAAATACGCTTTTATCCAGCATAGTAGCTTCGAGAATAATAGGATTAATATTTTGCAGCTTTCCATATGTGTTAACAATATTTTAACCCCGTTCAAAATTCATACAGATGAATAGGTTAATAACACGTCAGTTAAAATGTATACTATCTAAAAAACCGTCATCAGTATGTCTGACTGACTGACTGACGGGCTGATCATCAACGCACAGCCTAAACCCCGTAAGGTTAGAAATTTTAAATTTTGACCGTAGAAAGTTCTTTGGGGTTGAAAGTTTATATGGAAATCCGTCATTTTTAAAATTATATCCATGAAGCTAGTAGTTAAATTAAGACAATGTATTTGGTATCTTGAATACAATACCAACATTCTTGACCCGCAAGGTACTTTTCAAAATAAGTACCAAAAAACCCCTGTTATAAGTACTGCTTCTGTTTCTGCATACCGCGATCATTGGTACTTGGAATTCATAAAATCTTTTCTAAGTAGTACATGCTCATGCCCCTTAAGCAGAGTGAACTAGAGTGAGGGAACTCGCGGCTCGATCCTGAATGAATCCATTAGTCAATTGCTTGTCAAAACACGCATAAGGTATATGGTACCGTAGCCATGCCCCTTGCTAAAAATTTTAGTGGTTATTATAACTTAAATGTTAGTTTTTTTCCAAAATTGTCTAAAACATTTCCAAATGATTTTAAAATATCTGTATCGACAATACGCTCTTATAGTTTATTTTGAAAATGGCTGTGGCAAACAGACATCCAGACAGACACGGGACTGGACGAAATGCATTGCTATTGAAAATCCCGTTGCTCTTATAACCTTCACAATAAACTCCACCCCGCCGCCGTTGGTATTACTGAACAAAGGGTATGTTTTATGGCTTCATTACGAAATTTTACCAGAAGCTGTCGTTGTAAAAACTTTATGCTCTATAGGTATTTATTTCGATAATAAGTTAGTCCTCAGCCGCAATCTTTCATGGTGAGTCAATATTGACGATGCCGTCTTGGAAGTTGGCTAACCTGGAAAGGGTACGGCCATCGATAAAGAATTCTCTCATCGCGGGTATATGGCAGTTTAATCAAACTTGTACCCCTAATAATTATTGTGGCCGGATCGCTACACTTAGCTGCATAATATTTGCCATAGCGTGGTACATATAACCACGGTCGAAGGCTCCCTCCAATCATACTAGAGATGATTTTAAATTTTAAAACTCAAACTATTGCCTGCCGAAAATTGAGCCCGGAATCTCCCATTTATATAACCCCCAACGCTTACTAACTACTACGTCAGGTATTTTATACCTAGAGATCACGGGATCTCTAGGTATAAAATACCTGACGCTTTGGAAGCGCTTTGTTAACGAGCTGAATAATTATTCTAATGATCGACAAACAGTATCTACGAACAGACAACTGGAGACTTCAGAACTTGATTGGTACTAACAGCGGAATTTACTGTACCAAGCCATGTTTTTAACCCCCGACCCAAAAAGAGGGGAGTTATAAGTTTGACGTGTGTATCTGTGTATCTGTGTGTCTGTGTATCTGTGTATCTGTGTATCTGTGTATCTGTCTGTGGCATCGTAGCGCCTAAACGAATGAACCGATTTTAATTTACTTTTTTTTGTTTGAAAGGTGGCTTGATCGAGAGTGTTCTTAGCTATAATCCAAAAAAATTGGTTCAGCCGTTTAAGAGTTATGAGCTCTTTTCTAGTTTTCTTGTAGAAAAGAAGGTTAGATAACCGTTAGGTTCATAATATTATGTCAATTGACAAATGTCAAGCTGTCAAGATGGACGTTGCCTAGATACATAATTATTTATTTGAAAGTGATGTTTTGGAAAACTCAAATACTTTGTCGGGGGTGTTATAAATTTTTAATTTACACTTGTTTACAAGTGAATTATTCAGAGGATAACTCAAAATTTAAAAACCCCCGATACAAACTTCTTTAAGAAAACTAGAAAAGGTCTGATAACTTTTAAATGGCTGAACCGATTTTCTTCGATTATAGCTAAGATAACTCTTGATCAAGCCACTTTTCAAACAAAAAAAAAAACTAAATTAAAATCGGTTCATTAGTTTAGGAGCTACGATGCCACAGACAGATACACAGATACACACGTCAAACTTATAACAACGCTCTTTTTGGGTCGGGGTTAAAAATGCGGATAACAATAACCTAGCATATTAAATAAAAATATGAACAAAATAAAAGTAAAAAATATGAATTGTAATATGAGCGGTATAAATGCCTCAATTATTACACCTGCAGCAGTTTGTGGCGCGTCAGTTAAACTATTCATAAAAAATGTTGTGCATGCAATACACTGGATCATTAGCTGCAACATTGTTCGCGGGCTAACGTGGGGATGTATAATTAATTAATCGCTTTAATCTTATCGATCAAGCAGCAACGCTCTTCGCTACGTACCTGCTTACGAGTACTTATGGGATTTAGGTATTGTTTAAAGATTATTATACACTAGCGCGCTAGTACTATACGCCGCACTTCGTCTGCGTGGATTTAGTTTTTTTTAATCTTTTGGGAACTCTTCGATTTTTCAGGAATAAAAAGTAGCCTATGTCCTTCCCCGGGATGTACCCCAAGTCTGTACCAAATTTCATTAAAATTGGTTCAGCGGTTTGGGCCGTGAAATCGTAGCAGACAGACAGACAGACACACTTTCGCATTTATAATATTAGTAGTAGTATAGACTAGATGATGGCCGCACTTCGTCTGCGTGGATTTAGTTTTTTTTAAATCCCATGGGAACTCACTAATTTTCCAGGATAAATGTAGCCTATTTTCATCTCCGTGATGCAAGCTATATCTATACCACAAAATGGGTTAAGCGGGTGCGCCGTGAAATGGTAGCAGACAAACGGACAGACACACTTTCGTATTTATAATATTAAGTATGGATTTGTATTCAGCTTATATTATATCATAGATCATGGTATTTGCTGAAGTTTTTTCTATTTGCCAGTTACCTATAAAGTAAATCAAATAAAGAACCGCAAATAAGCGCAAAAGTTTCTCCGCTGAGCTTCATTTTGAAGATGGCACTATATGATGATGATAAAGTAAATGCTTTTGTGCCAAAGTGCCCAAGCGTTTAATGTCGAGAAATAAGGTTAATGTTAAGTCTTTGAACTTCTGTGTTAATATTAGGATCACAATGACAGTCCTAGTCTGTTTTCAGGAGGGGACTGAGGTTGTAAATTGGCGGCTTTACGCACATTAGTCTTCACTACCAAAGATGACTTATGAGTTATGACAGTGATAAGTATACCGATAATAAAAATGGCCAAGTGCAAATCAGACTCGCGCCTCAAGGGTTCCACATAATATAAATTCGATATCAATTTTTTAACCCCCGACCCAAAAAGAGGGGTGTTATAAGTTTGACGTGTGTATCTGTGTATCTGTGTATCTGTGTATCTGTCTGTGGCATCATAGATTCTAAACGAATGAACCGATTTTAATTTACTTTTTTTTGTTTGAAAGGTGGCTTGATCGAGAGTGTTCTTAGCTGTAATCCAAAAAAATTGGTTCAGCCGTTTAAAAGTTATCAGCTATTTTCTAGTTTTCTTGTAGAAAAGAAGGTTAGATAACCCTTAGGTTCATAATATTCAAGTGTCAATTGACAAATGTCAAGCTGTCAAGATGGACGTTGCCTAGATATACATAATTATTTATTTGAAAATGATTTGTCGGGGGTGTTGAAAATTTTTAATTTACACTTGTTTAAATTTCATTTAGAACAACTGGTGTCTATATATGGGATTCCACCTTTCAGTTCGGAAGATTCTACTTTTGAAATTCTAAAGCTGGAGATTGACTTGTACTGTTTGTTTGTGATGTACCATTCGAGGCGATCTTGTTACAATGCGGCGGCGGCACAGACTTACTTCTAGCGTGTGTACCGTCCGAGCTTTTAGCTCAAGTAAGCTCCATTTGTACTCGAAATGGTAGACCTACACTGACTTAAAGAGACACTCAAAGAGAATTCGCAAAAAAACTGACACGCGAGTGGAGGTTGCTGCGAATGATACATTACAAATCAACGTTACAAGCCAGTCTTCGGTTTAAGTTACAAAAACTCGACACCAAAATGTTACAAGTCAATCTCCAGCTTAATAATTACAATATTATCAATGTAACAATACCTAAACTAGACCGTCCTGTGGGCAACTGAAAGCTCAGCCGTTTTCTTGCATCACCTACCACGCAACTTTGTCATTAAGAGGGCTCTCTCCGTCACTCGTTTCATACAATCGTAGTTCCAATTTCATTTGAATATTAAGCAACCAAAGTCCATGAAACTTTGCAGACATATTCTAGAAACTAATATCTATGTCTGTGGTTTTCCAGATTTCTGTTAAAATATTCGGTTTCAAAGTTACGCGGTCTTAAAAATTTTCATACAAATCTTTGAGCCCCTTTAATTTTAAAACTACATGTTTTTAGAAAAATCTAAAACACCACAGACACAGATATTAGTTTCTAGAATATGTCTGCAAAATTTCATGGACTTTGGTTGCTTAATATTCAAATGAAATTGGAACTACGATTGTATGAAACGAGTGACGGAGAGAGCCCTGTTAAGGAATTAATCGTGTAGGTATGAACAATGTTTAAAGTGTCATGGCAATAAAAATTCTTTCGGAACCATCACACTAATATTTGTAAATACGAAAGTTTGTATAGGTGTGTGATGTGTGTACAACATTTAAGTATGATTTAGTTATGGTGCACGAAACCACCGTTCACGACAGTTAGGCACCTTATCATAATATCAAGCCTCAATAGCTCAACGGTTATAGGAGTGGACTGAATTCCGAAAGGTCGGCGGTTCAAACCCCAGCCGTTGCACTATTGTCGTACCCACTCCTAGCACAAGCTTTACGCTTAGTTGGAGGGGAAAGGGGAATGTTAGTCATGATTAAAATGGCTAGTATTCTTTAAAAAAAAAGTCGAGGCTTCGACGTCACTGGCAGTTGTCAAATTTTAGTACATTTGACGCAATTAGCGCTAAAGTAGCCCTATTTTTTGACATATAGTCGATTTAGGATCAAACCGAGAGTTCTCTCACTCTAATTCACACTGACGAAACTAGGAATAGGTAGGATATAATATAGCTACCAGATATTAATTATCACACTAATATTATAAAGGCGAAAGTTTGTGTGTGTGTGTGTGTGTGTGTGTGTGTGTGTGGGTATGTTTGTTACTCCTTCACGCAAAAACTACTGGACGGATTTGGCTGAAATTTGGAATGGAGATAGATAATATCCTGGATTAGCACATAGGCTACTTTTTATCCCGGAAAATCAAAGAGTTCCCACGGGATTTCTAAAAACCTTAATCCACGCGGGCGAAGTCGCGGGCATCGGCTAGTTGAAGATAATTCAGACTTGATATAAAGTGATCCCAAACAACTTACGCTGTTACTCTATCACACTAATATTATAAAGGCGAAAGTTTGTGTGTGTGTGTGTGTGTGTGTGTGTGTGTGTGTGTGTGTGTGTGTGTGTGTGTGTGTGTGTATGTTTGTTACTCCTTCACGCAAAAACTACTGGACGGATTTGGCTGAAATTCGGAATGAAGATAATATCCTGGATTAGCACATAGGCTACTTTTTATCCCGGAAAATCAAAGAGTTCCCACGGGATTTCGAAAAAACTAAATCCACGCGGGCGAAGTCGCGGGCATCGGCTAGTTACAAATATCTGCTTTCATATTACTGTACTGTAGTTAGAGTCACTTTTATTGATGGTAGGTACTCAGGTTCCAGGCGTCGAGTCGCGCGATTTTTCGTAGCTACTTCATATTCTATATCTGACGTATAAAAACAGTTGCTACGCTTCGCGGCAAGATATATACTTTATACAGGATACACTACTGCAATATACTTTTATATATTCTAGCAATCTTGACACAAAGTGAAGAGATTTGTATAGCTTTTGTGTCAATCTTAGTCTTAACAGGACAATCTAATTGTGTACAAGTGTAAATTAAAAATTTATAACACCCCCGACAAGTGAAGGTTACAGTTACTAGAAAAGAGCTGATAACTTTTAAACGGCTGAACCGATTTTCTTCGATTGTAGCTAAGAGCACTCTCGATCAAGCCCCCTTTCAAACAAGAAAAACTAAATTAAAATCGGTTCATTAGTTTAGGAGCTACGATACCACGGACAGATACACAGATACACACGTCAAACTTGTAACACCCCTCTTTTTGGGTCGGGGGTTGAGAAGGAATAGCTGACTGACTGACTTATCTATCAACGCACAGCTCGAACTACTGGACGGATCAGGTTGTTTAGCATGCCGATAGCTGTTATGACGTAGACATCACTAAGAACGATTTGTTGAAAATACTATCCCTAAATTGGTAAAACAGGGTTTGAAATGTGTGTGTAGTCCGCGCAGACGAAGTCGCGGGCATAAGCTATACTAGATTTATTATGAAAAGACTCATTATGGTAAGGTTTTTATAAACACTTCTACGGAACCCTATACATTAAACGTGTACTGTACTGTAGTTGACTAGTTTTTAAAGTGTAAAATATCCTAAGCACACCTTTTCACGATATATTTGCTGACCTTCTGTTTCAACTAGAATTGTCTCATCACGAATCTCGAATGGTTGCTAATTGCACCATTAATGGTGAATATTCTTGAAATTGTAGAGGCACCAGACTTCAACGTGACTAGCATTAGTGTGCATGACCGACCTCAAACTAAAAATGGTGGCCGCGAACCTACGTTTTGTACGTGTGCTAACTGTCAATACATCGGCTATTACTTTCTATGATCGGATACGAAACTTGCTATTGAATATGTAATGGCCCTGGTACCCGATGCTCCAATGCGCTCGCGAATGCTCTTAGTGATTGTGAATAGGCCCAGGTGATATTTGCCGCGTGATTTGAAAACAAAGCTGACTCTGACCAAAATCTTGATTTTTCAATACGGCTAGGTACCTACCTAAAGATTCTAAGTAATAATTGAGCCAAAACAACTAAGTATAGTAACACTAGTAGAATCACAGGTACATATGAAAGTTACCGAGACAGATCTTGACAACGGGCGTGTTTTTTGTCGTAGAATTACAGGTGACCTGGGCGTCAAAATTGCCAATTTTCGGATAGTGCCTTTTTTGTTTTTAACCCCCGACCCAAAAAGAGGGGTGTTATAAGTTTGACGTGTGTATTGACGTGTGTATCTGTGGCATCGTAGCTCCTAAACTAATGAACCAATTTTAATTTACTTTTTTTTTGTTTGAAAGGTGGCTTGATCGAGAGTGTTCTTAGCTATAATCCAAGAAAATCTGTTCAGCCGTTTGAAAGTTGTCAGCTCTTTTCTAGTCACTGTAACCTACACTTGTCGGGGGTGTTATAAATTTTTAATTTACACTTGTCTAATCAAGACATAGCTAAGTTCAAATAAAAGTGTCAGTCTTAGCACTGCACTGGCACGATCTAGGTAGTTACTTGTCGAATGTTTTAAGCCAAGGTAAACTTGAATTAGACACATCCGAATAAATACTCGTGC
Source organism: Maniola jurtina (assembly GCF_905333055.1). Classification (NCBI taxonomy): domain Eukaryota; kingdom Metazoa; phylum Arthropoda; class Insecta; order Lepidoptera; family Nymphalidae; genus Maniola; species Maniola jurtina. The sequence continues at coordinate 5,038,372 of NC_060058.1, read as the reverse complement.
TGTTATAATATATTCCTATTTACTTACTTACTTAAACTTAACTAAGTCTAGATACTTATCACTCGATGTCATCATCATCATCGTTATCGTCAATTGATATTCATTTATATATCTTGTAGGGATTCCACTCGCCACGGTTGCGCCGTCTGTCACATTATTCAGCATCTATTCTTATTTAAACTTAACTGGGCTCTCTCCGTCACTCGTTTCATACAATCGTAGTTCCAATTTCATTTGAATATTAAGCAACCACAGTCCATGAAATTTTGCAGACATATTCTAGAAACTAATATCTATGTCTGTGGTTTTCCAGATTTCTATTAAAATATTCGGTTTCAAAGTTACGCGGTCTTAAAAATTTACATACAAATCTTTGAGCCCCTGTAATTTTAAAACTACATATTTTTGGAAAAATCTAAAACACCACAGACACAGATATTAGTTTCTAGAATATGTCTGCAAAATTTCATGGACTTTGGTTGCTTAATATTCAAATGAAATTGGAACTACGTTTGTATGAAACGAGTGACGGAGAGAGCCCTCTTAAACTCAGTCTGCTTATTCAACTGAACATGAATCCATAGTCCAGTTTCTCTAGATGCTTTGTTATGAAACATTTATCATAGTAGGTAGATGACAGGTCACTAACAAAATGTCATAGCTCAAGTGGCCTGGTTTGCACACATGTAAACTTGTATGTTTCTTATTACGAAATGTAGAAAAAAAGTTTTACAGTATCAACAACTTCAGTTTTTTTATAAACCTTGCACATTAAAGATTGGAAAATATTCATATTTAATACCTCTTATCATCGACAATAAATTTGAAAAGATTCGAAAATATTTCTTTTAAATGAGACCAAAATATTTACTGAATTGAATTTCTATGATTGTGTTTGTGTGGTTAAAATCTATAGAGCGCACTTTGACTTTGCTTAGACTTAAGTTTTAGTAAAACGAGACTGATTTGTGCTAGCGGTATAACGCTGTCTCGTTTTAACAGTGTCTCAAGTCTAAGCAAAGTCAAAGTCAAAGTCAAAGTGCGCTCTATAGATCTCAGCCTGAGTGTCTTAAGATCCTGACAAATGTGAGATGCAAATGTTTGATTTAATATGCAGCGGCACGTTTTGCTTGGCTGACGTATTTCGCCTATTTCATTTTAATAGTAGATTCTTGCCTTCAGATTTCTCGTTAAACTATTTCGGTAGATCGCAACTCTACGTTCGAATATATATAAATCACCTCAGGGTTTATAAAAAAAAAACTTCTGAAAATAAACCATCATGATTCGCTATAGTATATATGACGTAACGTATTCTGCGTCCAGTGTGTGTGTAGCTACATCAAGTAAGTATGGAATCCGTCTCTGTTGTATGGAATTATTATTTATTTAGTTCGAATAGATCAAAGGAATGCGTATATAGGTGATTCATCATCATAATCAAACCATCGCCGGCCTACTACAGAGCACAGGTGTCCTCTCGGAACGAGAAGTGTTTAGGTCATAGTCCACTACGCTGACCAAGTGCGCATTGGCAGACGTAGGTATATAATATAGGAGATTTTTTTTTACCCCCTCGGGTTTTGAATTTTAAAAAATCATTTCTTAGCGGAATTTACGTCATGTCTTGTCAGTTAATCTCATTTACATAAACATATTGGCAAAGATTTATATTCACTGAAATGTGATGCCTCAATGTTGTAAGCAAATACGATTTTTAACCCCCGACCCAAAAAGAGGGTTGTTATAAGTTTGACGTGTGTATCTGTATATCTGTGTATCTGTATATCTGTGTATCTTTGTGTCTGTGTATCTGTCTGTGGCATCGTATCTCCTAAAGTAATGAACCGATTTTAATTTAGTTTTTTTTTTGTTTGAAAGGTGGTTTGATCGAGAGTGTTCTTAGCTATAATCCAAGAAAATCGGTTCAGCCTTTTGAAAGTTATCAGCTCTTTTCTAGTTAATGTAACCTTCACTTGTCGGGGGTGTTATTAATTTTAAATTTACACTTGTATTTTACAATGTAGGTGCGGTAAGGTATCATCACCCGTTGATGTGTTAGCTGATTTATGAAACGGTAGTGTGCAGTCAGCTAAATCTAGAGATACCGATAAGCTTAGCAAGTTAGCACACAGAGATTTGCGACGTTCATTAATGTGCCTGCGTCCGCACGTTTCCACTGTCACACGGCTCTTCTAATTGAAATAAAATCCTAAGTGACTAAGTACTTGCTTTACGTCCACGCGTCAGGATACAGAATTAAATTGTATGTTTACAGTTCACGACAGTTAGGGAACTTCTAAAGCCGGCTCTACACTCGCACGTGAAGTCGCGCCGTTATTTCACGCTGTGAATATATGACGAGTGAACGGTGTCCCTCCACACCCGCAAATCTTCACAGTCTTGTTCGTGACTATGGACGAAACCCTTTGTCGCGGACCAAAAACCGACACTGATCGGGGAAAGGCGCGAAGCGCGAACGCGAAGGCATGAACAACATCTACAATCGTGATTCGCATTTGTCGCGGGCTTTCGCGGCCGTTTGCGCTGTGAGTGTAGAGTCCACTTAACAAAACGTCGAGGCTTCGACGTCACTGGCAGGTGTCAAATGTCAGTACATTTGACGCAGGTAGCTCTAAAGTAGCCCTATTTGTTTTTGATTTAATGTCACCACAGCCTACTCATAGTATTTGACATATTATCGTCGATTTAGGATCAAACCGGGAGTTTCCCTCACTTCAGTTCACTCTGGTTCAGTTATATGACATTTATATATACCTACCTAGTGCCTATACACTTATAGTTGCCCTCACCGGGTTAGCGCGGGGGCTGTGCGGGTGTGCGGAGCGCCCCACCCCGATTGCCACCTTAACTTGTCGCGTATTATAGGTACATATATATCTATTTAAATTAAGTAAATCTCTTCGGCAATAGATTATAGAATAATTACTTATACTAGAACGAGTTTATTGCATAAGTCTATCAAGATATTATTTACCTATCATATCACACGGGATTTTTTGCTTGGACATTGTTTAAGAGGGGTCTCTCCGTCACTCGCTCCATACAAACGTAGTTCCAATTTCATTTCAATACTAAGCAACCAAAGTCCATGAAATTTTGCAGACATATTCTAGAAACTAATATCTTTGCCTGTGTTTTTCCAGATTTCTGTTAAAATATTCGGATTCAAAGTTACGCGGTCTTAAAAATTCACATACAAATCTTTGAGCTCCTGTAATTTTGAAACTACATATTTTTAGAAAAATCTAAAACACCACAGGCACGGATATTAGTTTCTAGAGTATGTCTGCAAAATTTCATGGACTTTGGTTGCTTAGTATTCAAATGAAATTGGAACTACGATTGTATGGAGTAAGCCCTGTTAACAACATTGCGTGACAAAAGTTACTTTTAATTCCGGACAATCAAAGAGTTCCCACCGGGTGTTAAAACACTAATCCACGCGGATGCAGTTGCAGTTTATTTCTCTGTGTATATAAAAGGAAAACCTGACTGACAGTCTGACTAACTGACTGACCTATCGACAGCTCAAACAAGTCGACTGATCGGACTGAAATTTGATATGCAGATAGCAGCTTTTATGACTTCCGCTAAGAAAGGATTTTTGAAAATTCAATTTCTTAAGGGGTAAAACAGGTGTTCGAAATTTGTGTATTCCACGCGGATGAAGTCGCGGGCATAAGTAATACATTTCGCAAAAATTCCTAATAAGTACTTTAATAAAAATTAAATTAAAAATTTAAAAAACCCCCGACACATAAACCTCTAAAAAGTAAAAAAATAATAGGTAAATATGTATGGGCCCTTTAAGAATAGTATAAATAGTAAAGTTTTATCCAAGCGCTCGTTGCGCCAGGGGACCGCTACCTATGATAAACTATGAAAGTCATCTGTTGTAGAAAGAATAGTCTTTAGCGGTCCCCCGACGCAACGAGCGCTTGGATAAAACTTTACTATTTATACTATTCTTAAAGGGCCCATACATATTTACCTATTATTTTTTTACTTTTTAGAGGTTTATGTGTCGGGGGTTTTTTAAATTTTTAATTTAATGTTCCAATGATGTTCAATGATGCTACACAGACGTTTTAACTAATTTATTGCACACAACAAACACTTAGGCTAAATCTTATCCTAGGTTTTAGGCGCCAGGAGAGTTTTTCTATCTTATGCCGGAACTCTGCCAAAACCAGACCTCGGCTAGCTGTATTCAGGGTTTGTAAATAACAGGCTCCAAGAAGGGCATTCCCGTTAGGCTACGACAATCGAGAAATCAACATTTTAAAAAGAACACCATAAAAGCTAAAGTTAGGCCCCCTACTATTAATAACTATGCAACTCACCCCTTCTATAATTCGATCCAGAACACATTATTTGCTAATCGCAAATTAATAAAGATTTCTATTACTTAAAATATCCGAAACTATGGCACATAACTAACACATCACATGAGCATTGCCTCCGGTCGGTACACAAAACGTCATCTCGCATTTGACAGCTGATCGGTAATATCGTAATGACCGACCGTGACCTTCAACTTCACTATTATAAAGAATCTATTACAAAATACTAATTAGAGCCTAGATGATTTCGTCAGGATTCGAACTCGGGTATTGCGGTATACATTTTATTCTCAGGAAGTATGAAATCTTCCTAATCCATTATATTCCCCCAACCTAAGAAGAAAAAAAAATATGATCCTATGAGGATATATTTTATTTTCTTTATGCATCATCACGCCATGATGCCTTTAAATCTTTGGCATGCCAAACACCAATAGATTTGCCATGAGCGTTGTTCAAGTGAAAAACCTTATCCGATATTTTCTCTACTATTATTGCTTTCTCAAATTTCGGTGCTAATTTTGCCATAAACTTTGTACCTGCTTTAGACAAAAATTTAGTTCTTTTCCAAACCACATCGCCCACTTTAAAGTTTGCTATTTGCCGTTTTGTGTTATACAACCTGATACTTTTGTCGTGTGCCGATTTTAGCTTCAGTTGTACTTCTTTGTACAACTCAGATCGAGCCTTTAAGTTTGATAAATATCCCTCTGTATCAATAAGAAGTGGTTGGTCATTAGTAAATGATTGTATGCAATCTGATTTATTGGTAAGATTTGCTGGAAAGGATGTTTCTCGGCCAAAAAATAAAAATGATGGGGTATATTCTGTAGTTTCATGCACCGATGTCCGAATTATTATTTATTATTATTTATTATTTTATCCTCCCTTTATTTTTTTTTTTTTTTTTTTTTTTTAATTATTATTATTATTTTTTTTTTTTTTTTTTTTTGTAATTTTTTAATATATTTTTTCCTTTCTTTTTTGTCTTTTTATATTTTTTCTCAATATTATGTATATGCAGGTAAATATATATTTTTTTTTCCTTCAAATTAGTAAGTATAAATATACTTTTTTTTTTTTTTTTCTTCTTCAGAGGTCATCCCAAATGCGGGCAAAGGCCTCCCCCCTTTTCTTCCAGTAATCTCTGTTCGCTACCAGGCGCGTCCAGAGCACTCCAAGGCCGTCGAACTCCTCCAGCTCTGCGCGCCACCGCGTGCGGGGCCTGCCACGGCGCCGCGCTATGTAGCGTGGACACCAGACTGTGCTCTCCCGCGTCCACCTGTTGTCAGATTGTCGCATTACGTGACCAGCCCATTTCCATTTCAGTTTTCTCGCTTGTCTGATAACATCGATCAACTTAGTTCGGTTCCTTAGGCATTCGTTTCTTAATTTATCTACCAGCCTCACTCCGAGAATACTCCTTTCCATTTTCCTTTGTGCTATCTTTACTTTCTTGATCTCTTCTTTATTTAGTGCCCAGGTTTGTGCTCCATAACTCAAAATTGGCAGTATACATGTGTTAAATACTTTCGATTTAGTGGACAGTGATATTTTTTTGTTTTTAAAAATGTATTTTAAGCTCCAGTACCTTTTCCACGCATTCGAAATTCTTTTATTTAGTTCGTCGCCTTGGGTAGAGCTCTTGAACGATATCGTTTTTCCTAAATACGTAAAACTATCTACTGTTTCTAGGATATCATTCTCCAGACTTATAGAGGTCGAGCAACCTGTGTTGGACATGATCTTAGTTTTACTTTTATTCATTTTTAAACCGACTTTACCACAGTGTGTATTTAGTTCGTCTAACATTGCTTGTAGGTCTTCTTCGTTGGTGCTAAATAACGCTATGTCGTCTGCGAATCTTATATTGCTCATATATCTGCCATTAATCCTTATACCTTTTTGATGCCATTTTAGCTTTCGGAAGATGTTTCGATGTCCGAATAGCATGAGCAAATTCCTGTAAATGTATGTCCCATTCATTATGCTTTTTAGAATTTATATAGGAAGCTATCATGGTACCAATAACTCTATTAACGCGCTCAGTGGGATTGCTTTGAGGGTGGTAGTTTGGGGTGTACCAAATTTGACTATCATACTTCTTAGCAAGTTCTCTAAATAAGTGTGAATCAAATTGCTTTCCGTTATCACAGATTATGGCCACAACTTTTCCAAAAAGCAGAAACTGCTTCTCTAAAATTTCACAAATTTTGTCGGCTTTACCTGATCTCAAGGGAAATAATAATGTAAACTTACTAAATAAGCAGGTTATTACTAATAGCATTGTATTACAATTTTTACTTTTAGGGAAAGGCCCCATTAAATCCAAAGATATTACCTGCCATGGGCCGGTAACTGTTCTGTGTTGGCCCATATGACCTAATGGTAATTTTTGTGAAACTTTGACTTTTGCACAAGTATCACATTTCCCTATATATTGCCTGACTTCCCGTAGCATATCCGGCCAAAAGTAAAATTGTTTAATTCGAAATAATGTTTTCCGTATGCCTAAATGACCCGCTGTGACATCATCATGACAGTATTTTAAGACATCAGCACGCAGAGATTTCGGGATAACCAATTTCCAATCATTAACTTTGTCCGGATATTGTTTTAAACAAATTTTCTTATATAGTAAACCCTCTCTAACCTGCCAGTCATGACTAATATTCTGCCCACTTTCTATTCTAGCTACCATGCTTTTATACCATTCATCTTTATGCTTATCCAAAATCTGTATGTTACTTCGATCTGAATCTATAAGTGCATTAATTGACCTAGATAAGGCATCTGGCACTACATTGCTCCTGCCCGGTCTGTGAATTATATCGAAACTAAATTGCTGTAGCTTCATAGCCCATCGCCCTAATCTACCATGCGGATCCTTCATCTTATGTAACGTTTTAAGTGCACTGTGATCGGTAACTACGGTGAAGTGTGTGCCATCTATATACGGTCTAAATTTCTCTATAGCGTAGAGGATGCTTAAAAGTTCCCGTTCCGAAGTTGAGTACAATTGTTCGCGATTATTTAATTTTCTACTTAAATAAGATATAGGTTGATCGACATTATTAATTTTCTGACATAACACGGCGCCTATTCCCTTACTTGAGGCATCACACTGTATTATGAAGGGTTTGGTGAAATCTGGACAAGAAATGACCGGTGCTGAAGTAAGTAATGTTTTCAGATTTAAAAATGCCTTGTCCGCTTCTTCAGTCCAGACAAACTTTTTAGTCCTTTTACCTTTTGTCAAATCATGAAGTGGGGCCGCTATTAGAGAGAAATTTCTAACAAACCTTCGGTACCAACTAGCAATTCCAATAAATCTCTTCAATTCGGTGATGTTTTTGGGTCTTGGGAAGTTCATGATTGCCGAAACTTTATCAGGATCTGTACGCAGTCCGTCTTTGTCTACTATGTAGCCTAAAAATCGTAAACTAGGTCGTGCAAAATTACATTTATCAATATTTATTGTAAGACCAGCCTCCTTAAGGATGTTCGTTACACGCTTTAAAATTTCTAAGTGTTCATCAAAGCTTTCCGAGCAAATAACAATGTCATCTAGGTAAGTCCAAACTTTACCTTCTAGAGCATGAAATAAAATATCCATTAATCTCTGTTGAGATTGTGATGCGTTTACTAAGCCAAAAGGCATAACTTTAAAATGAAAAAGACCCCTGCCCGGTATAGCAAATGCTGTTTTTTCTTTACTAGATTCCTCGAGTTCAATTTGCCAAAAGGCTGATTTTAAGTCAATTGTACTTAGAAATTTCGCATTTCTCAAATTATCTACAATGCAGGAGACTCTTGGTAGCGGATAAGTATCTCTTTTCGTAATTTTATTGAGCTGTCTGCTATCTAGGCAAAGCCTATTAGTACCATTAGCTTTTTTTACTACAACGATAGGAGAGCACCAGGGACTATGGGAAGGTTCAACTACGTCTTTTTCTAACATCTCATCCAATTCGCGTTCAATTTCTTTCCTAATGGCTGGAGAAAAGTTATACTGTTTTTGATATATTGGTTTACTGTCCCCTGTATCTATAGAATGCTTGAGGATTTTAGTTCTACCTAAACCTACACCTACGCATTTCCTTATTTCATCTATAATGTCTAAAAGTTTTTGTTGTTGGACTTCGTCTAATTCTTCTTTGCTTACTAGAGCTGCCGTTTTGTCTTCAATGGAACTAACTACTGGTATTCCTTCTGATGCTTCTACTTTAAACCTAAATGAGATTTCAAATATGTCAAAAAAGTCTTTACCCAAGATCAATTGTTGAGACAAATCAGGCATGAGCAGCATGGAGACATAGTGAAACTGATTATTGAACACTACTGGCACATCAAAACCTTCATTTATACAATGACTAGCACCATCTGCCGTAGCGATACGCATAGATTTTATTTTATGTGACTTCACCCCAAGCCGTTTCAAAGTATCCCCAAATTCTCTATTCACTACTGTACAAGTAGCCCCAGAATCTAATAACCCATTGCAAATATAATTAAGAATATTTAGCCGTATATATGGCCTGTTATCATTTTCCTTTTTTAATGTCAACTGGGATACTGATTTCTTAGACATGAAGGTGTGAATAAAATCTAACCAGTCCTGCCACTCTTCATTATCACCTTTAGCGGAAAGGTTCAGTTGGCAGGTTTCCGACCTTCCCCACTGGCGTTTCTCTTACATGTGCAATCTTTTAAGGTTATACCAAAACGGCCGCAGCGGTAGCAAAATAACCTTTGTTTCGGTACAGAACATGACCGGAATAAATGACCAGTCTCACGACAATTCCAGCATCTCATATTACTGCTAGGTTTATTATCTGTACTTTTTATGAGACTTACCTCTTTTTTGTCTATGACCGTTTCTGTACTTGACTTGTAAGCTAAGTCTGGTTCTAATGCGTTAACTACCGATTTCGGTTCCTGAAATTTGTCACAATTGATCTTGGTTCTTTCGATAATCCGCATGACATTTACCAGATCGGAAATTGAGGTAAAAGTATCCCGACATACCGCCCTTTGATAATACGGCTGCAGATTTTTAACTATAATCATTAATTTCTCAGTTTCCGAAATTTTATTAGGAAGTCTATTGAACATATTCTGCATTACCGCAATGAATATCAGTACTGGCTCATTCTTTCCTTGAGTTCTCGTTTTTGCCTCAGTTAGTAATTCTTCCTGATAGTAGGGCGACTGGAAAGTACGCTTTAATAACAAAACTAATTCGTTCCAGTCCCTCACAAATTCTCTATTCGCACGAAACCATATTAACGCGTCCCCTTTAAAAAAATCGATTGCATGCTGCCATAAATCATCATGTGTCGCATGCCTGGCATCCTTTAGTTCCTGTACTCTTTCAATGAAGGCGTTGACGCTAAATTTGCTGTCACCAGAAAAATGAACACCCCACTGGCTTATCGGTACTAACTTATGCTTACGCACAGGTTGAATTTCATCAACTGGAAGCATGTCTTGCATAACGTTCGAGTTAGCGCCTGCCTTTTCTTCGGAAGTCTGCTCATCTATAAGGTTTAAAATTTTCTTACTATCCTCACCTATAGAATTATGCAAGGCCTCTCTCATTTCCGGAGTTATTTCTTCCCCATCTTGCATGTCATCCTTGCCTTCTAGTTCCTCTAATAATATGGATGTTTTATCTAAGAGCGCGTTACGTCTAGCTTTCTCAATTTCATCCAAAGGTATAGCCAAGTTTAATCTATTTACTACATGAAATAAACGTGAAACTAACCGCTTATAAAGCTGCTTATCTGGCTTTTCTTGTATCTCGGATAGATAGCACGTAATAGTGCTAATCTTTTTAGAGCATGTATCTAATTCCGCACTAGGACTATTTACAGATTGCGGAGGTGATTTTAACTCGTACGACACTTCCATTGAGCTTTCAGCCTCCAACATGTTTTTTAGGATTTTTTTTAAGGCCGATACTAACCCTGGTTGGCGAGTTCGAATTCGACTTCATCTTTTAACAAGTATTGAGGATCCATGGTTGGAAACAACTCAAGAACAACTTACGGTTATGGAGTAATACAATAATACGGAGTAATACTATAATTATTGCGTTGTTTGTTAACTGTTATATGGCTACACAATTTGCCAAAACGAATTGTCATATGCCTTACCTATACAACTAACATAATTATTTTACACTATTACACTAAACACTACACATTAAAAAAATATTTACAGAACATCTATGAGTAATAATCCTTAAGCCTTATAATTACTTAAGTGACACAGGATAAGATTATTTCCCCAATACTAACTATTAACTAATTATACGTGACAACCCTGCATAACATTCATGATAGTACGTCCATTTTACTTCAATATAACGTAGCTATAACAATGCAAGAACGCCGGGTAAAAATCGCAACCCGGTGTAACACTATCTTAATTATAAAATAATTCCCGTTAAGTGTATGTAATCTTGCAAGGCATGAGCGCGCCGCTGCGATGTATAATATTATTTTGAACGCGGGTACCGCCGTCCACTTAATGTTACTCGCTTAATTATGTTACAACTGGGCTAATATCCATGCAAACCCTTTAGTTTTTAACGTTGGGCGCTATTTTGTTACGGGTTCCAATGATGTTCAATGATGCTACACAGACGTTTTAACTAATTTATTGCACACAACAAACACTTAGGCTAAATCTTATCCTAGGTTTTAGGCGCCAGGAGAGTTTTTCTATCTTATGCTGGAACTCTGCCAAAACCAGACCTCGGCTAGCTGTATTCAGGGTTTGTAAATAACAGGCTCCAAGAAGGGCATTCCCGTTAGGCTACGACAATCGAGAAATCAACATTTTAAAAAGAACACCATAAAAGCTAAAGTTAGGCCCCCTACTATTAATAACTATGCAACTCACCCCTTCTATAATTCGATCCAGAACACATTATTTGCTAATCGCAAATTAATAAAGATTTCTATTACTTAAAATATCCGAAACTATGGCACATAACTAACACATCACATGAGCATTGCCTCCGGTCGGTACACAAAACGTCATCTCGCATTTGACAGCTGATCGGTAATATCGTAATGACCGACCGTGACCTTCAACTTCACTATTATAAAGAATCTATTACAAAATACTAATTAGAGCCTAGATGATTTCGTCAGGATTCGAACTCGGGTATTGCGGTATACATTTTATTCTCAGGAAGTATGAAATCTTCCTAATCCATTATAGGGGGTTTTTTAAATTTTTAATTTAATTTTTATTTCACGCTTTTTAAACTTTATTCATAAATTACCGTTTATTTGTGCCATTCTAAAACCCAATTTCTATAATAATATAAATCCAATAAGGCAGCTAATATCTCTTCAAAAGTAACATCAATGTTATGTTAACAGGGCTCTCTCCGTCACTCGTTTCCACTCGTTTCATACAATCGTAGTTCCAATTTCATTTGAATATTAAGCAACCAAAGTCCATGAAATTTTGCAGACATATTCTAGAAACTAATATCTGTGTCTGTAGTTTTTTAGATTTTTCTAAAAATATGTAGTTTTAAAATTACAGGGGCTCCAAGATTTGTATGAAAATTTTAAGACCGCGTAACTTTGAAACCGAATATTTTAACAGAAATCTGGAAAACCACAGACATAGATATTAGTTTCTAGAATATGTCTGCAAAATTTCATGGAATTAGGTTGCTTAATATTCAAATGAAATTGGAACTACGATTGTATGAAACGAGTGGAAACGAGTGACGGAGAGAGCCCTCTTAATTATACGTTCCATGAAATATTTTTGACCGAACATCACTAAATCAAGAATTATCTGAATGACTCACATAGTTTAACACGACCAAAACGAAATATCTGTTTCTAACATGTCGTTGCTTTAAAAATGTACCCATTTTACGTAGTCGTATAATAGTTCGCTTTTCAAGATATACCTACGATTAAATTGAAATCGACTTTCACCCGATGAAATAAGGAATAAAGTGGCTTGTATTTCATTTTGTTTGTTATTGCATGTCAAATTTTTATTTGACATAACTTTCAAAAACCGGTCAAGTGCGAGTCTGCCTCACACATGAAGAGTTCCGTACAAGTTTTTTTTTATGTAATGACAATTCAGTTGTCGGATTTTTCTCTTTACTTGGGCCATAGGAGTAGAGTGTTTGGGCTATAAGATATTGCTACCTGCCTTTCATGATTCTACGTAAACGGGAAGTACCCAATTTATAAGTTTTGATTCTCTTGAAAGATGACACACAGACAGACAACGAAGTGGTGAAGGAAAACACCCTCAGGAAACCTGCATGCTTGAGAGTTGGCCATAATGCTCCCTCAAAGGTGCGTGAGGTGTGCCAATACGTGCTTGGCCAGTGTGGTAGCTTCTCATTCTGAGAGGAGACTTGTGCTCAGTAGTGAGCCGGCTATGGGTTGATCCTGATGATGATGAATTTTAAACGTATTTTGTCAAAGTAAATAAGCTGAGTTCAAGCAGATAAAATAAAAAGAAGGTGCGCCTAATGCATCATCCAAACCTGCGCGACAAAGCGACTACGATGCGGGAACCTCAGCCGCGCGGAGGGTCATCGCCTCCTACGATATTTAATGGTGCCATGCACACCTACGCGACTACAACAGTCGAGGCTACCTACAACATCTTTTTTTTCTACAGATACCTACTGAACCCTAAAAATAGTTTGACTATGGTTTGGGTTGATTGTTCGTGGCCTTTGGTTGACTGTTGGATATTATAATTGAATTGATGTTTTCTCGTTTAACTGTGATTATAATATTTTATAAATTAGAAACTCCGCGCCTACGATCCAAAGTATCGGAGTTTTCCAAAACATTATTATCAAATAAATAATTATGTATCTAGGCAACGTCCATCTTGACAACTTGACATTTGCCAATTGACATAATATTATGAACCTCTGTTACAATAGTGAAAGATCCCAGGGCCACCAGCCGTCACGTATTTTCTGACGAATGAAATGTGGACGATTGAGTAGTGTTACTATGTACTAAGAACGCATGCCTACAGACCTGCTAGCTTGCTTAGACGGCCAATTTTCAGGTATCATGTAATCAAGGTACATAAAAACATTACTTACCTCACGTAAATTCTCCAATTTTTTTAATTTTTAGCAGATTTTTTTTAATATTAATAATTAATTGACATAAGTAAACTATAAGAGAGTGAGAGAGAAGTCAATATATCGTAATACATGTCTTACTCAGTCTCATGCGCGTAGATAATGATGGCCTCGCGCTCAAACCCACAGAGGCATTAAAATTGAATTTAGGGGATGATTGGCCCTCTGGATCGGTCTGTCTTCTTGTAAAAGGTTTTAAAATAGTTGTCTGGTGGACATATATAAAAATGGAGCATCAGAATTTACGTGCAGTTAAGTAATTACTTATTTTGGGAGCTTTAAAGCGTCTGCGAAGCAATACGGCCGACGCGGGAAGTGTCTGGGAGTATTGGCGACATATTTTTAAGGATATTGCCTAAAATATACGTAAAAATCAGTTTGGCGAATTTACGTGAGGTAAGTAATGTTTTTATGTACCTTGATTATCAGATACCTGAAAATTTGCCGTCTAAGCAAGCTAGCACGTAGGCTAGGCATGCTTTCTTAGTACTTACTAACACTACTCAATCGTACATGTTTCCTGTGTCAGAAAATACGTAACCTCTGGTGGTCCTGGGATAAAAGTAATAAGAAAACCAGAAAAGAGCTGATAACTTCCAAACGGCTGAACCAATTTTTTTGGATTATAGCTAAGAACACTCTCGATCAAGCCACCTTTCAAACAAAAAAAACTAAATTAAAATCGGTTCATTCGTTTAGGCGCTACGAGGCCACAGACAGATACACAGATACACAGATACACAGATACACAGATACACAGACACACAGATACACAGATACACAGATACACAGATACACACGTCAAACTTATAACACCCCTCTTTTTGGGTCGGGGGTTAAAAAATAATAATAATTAGGGCTTCCTGTAAAGAGGGGCATTTTATTATATAGAAAAACATAAAAGCAGTATACACTGTAAGCAGACTATATCGTGAACGTTGGATGATGCGGCATTTTTAGAATGTTGTCCGTGATCGGATGTAAATTTATCGAATTTCCTCCCCAACGCGAAGCGCAGTTTTGTTAAATAAAAGCCCTTGTACATTTTTTATGTTTTAATGATGACTCAGTGTTATTATAAATGGAATAGGAACGGTAATTTTTCTTAAATTCCCAGGTAATTAATTTCGCTAAAGGCCGATTTTTTTTTTCAATAAATTGGGCGTATTGTATAGAAAATCTATTAAAATGACTAAAAATTTGAAAATGTTTTTTTATTGTTGTCTTATAGCACATGTTAAGGAAAAAGTGGTTACATCACAAAAAAAACATAAAATGTGTTCATTAACAATTAATTAGTCGCCCGATGAGGCTATTAAACTAATTTTTTTTTAGCACTAAGACTGGCTGGATAGTTTTAGATACTCCAAATTACATTTAAAATGTTAAAGTAAACGTCGCTACATTTTGTTCCTGAAAAGTATTACAGATTTCAAGTTTCAACCCCAGCTTTTCCCATTTCGATGGCTTTGTAGCTGTATATTGAACTGCCGCGCCGTCTTTTGTGATGCTTTTATCCAATTTGAGACACCGATTTGAAGTCCGACTGTATTGCTTATCGCTTAGGAAGTACATAATACTTTATAAGGCTACTTGACCAGCTACTTTAGTTTAACATCGGTGATGTATACCAGCTGTATTATTTCTATGTAGCCATCTTGTAGTATACAAGTGCGCCTTTACGACGAATGAAAAAAACCCGGCCAAGTGCGAGTGAGACTCGCGCACGGAGGGTTTCGTACTCGGGCACTAAGTATACGTCATTTTGCATGCGAAATCAAAAACTTTTATGCATAAAAATAAATAAAAATCTGTTTTAGAATATACAGGTAAAACCCTTTCTTATAATACCCCGCTTAATATAGTTATCTTACCTTGAAAATTGAAACATGTTTTTATTCTTTTTTATTGATGTAACCATAAATTCACGGGTTTCGGATTTATTCCTTTACTGGTGCTATAAGACCTACTCACCTGCCAAATTTCATGATTCTAAGTCAACGGGAAGTACCCTATAGGTTTTCTTGACAGATACGACGGACGGACAGACGGACAGACAGACAGACAGACAGACAGACAGACGACAAAGTGATCCTGTAAGGGTTCCGTTTTTCCTTTTGAGGTACGGAACCTTAAAAATACATGAAGTCGCAGTAATGCCATATCTGACTTATAAAGTTCTAGATACAGCATAAGTGTTCTTTCAAAATGATCTTCAACTCAGTAGGTAAACGTATAATATCCGTCATACAAACCAATTTTGCACAAACATGTCGTTTTTGTAACAATCCTACGTAGATCCATCAATCTAGGATGACAATAGGGGAGTAATTGGTTAGGCTATCCTTTATTCCAGTAGGATAACAAATAGTATAGAAAATCTCATCAATTTTCTCTAATTTATTAACCCACGACCCAAAAAGAGGGGTGATATAAGTTTGACGTGTGTATCTGTGTATCTGTATGTGGCATCGTGTTTTGTTTGTTTGAAAGGTGGCTTGATCGAGAGTGTTCTTAGCTATAATCCGAGAAAATCGGTGCAGCCGTTTGAAAGTTATCAGCTCTTTTCTAATTTTCTTATAGAGGTTTTTGTGTCGGGGGTTTTTAAAATTTTGAGTTATTTTATTACTTTTAAATGGCTATCTTGACGACTATCTTAGTAGTACTTTGTAGTAGGTAATACGCCAAGGTCTCGCCTTTTTATCACTTTATTTAATTCATTTCAACCCATCGCTGGCCCACTATGAGGTCGTCGGGTCACCTTTCAAAACGTAAAGAATTTAGGCAATAGTCCATCTCGCTGGCCAAGTGTGGGTCGAAAAATTCCACACACCTTTCGGAATGTCATGGAGAACTTCCAGGCATGCAAGCTACCTCGGTACCAAATTTCATACAAATCGGATAAGCGGATGGATCTTTAGGAATCCCGTGGGAACTCTTTGATTTTCCGGGATAAAAAGTAGCCCTGTAGCCATCCCCGGGATATAAGCTAACTCGGTGCCAAATTTCGTCAGAATCGGTTGAACTGTTGGGCCGTGAAAAGGTAGCAGACAGACAGACGGACAGACAGTCACACTTTCGCATTTATAATATTAGTATGGATGAATTATAATGAATCGTCTAAGTAACTAGAGAACATCAAACTATCGTATTTTCAATCTAAAACTTTCCAATTTAAGCAAAATTCATTGTAAGAATGTTATTGATAGTCTGATGATCGCGGCACTAAACAATGGGTAGAAGGCCACCACTTCTAGGTGACTTTGGCGAACAATCCAAACCTTGGATTTCACACCTATAATAATTAAGAGTCTATTTTACCTATCTAGGTTGTATCGCTAGTTTCCCGAAAATTTTCCATTCCACTATGTTTATTTTTAACCCCCGACCCAAAAAGAGGGGTGGTATAAGTACACGTGTGTTCTGTGTGTTTGTGGCATCGTAGCTCCTAAACTAATGAACCGATTTTAATTTAGTTTTTTATAATTAAAAATTTATTACACCCCCGACAAATGAAGGTTACAGTAACTAGAAAAGAGCTGATAACTTTCAAACGGCTGAACCGATTTTCTTGGATTATAGCTAAGAACACTCTTGATCAAGCCACCTTTCAAACTAATAACACTAAATTAAAATCGGTTCATGAGTTTAGGAGCTACGATGCCACAGACAGATACACGGATACACACGTCAAAAAACAAACACCCCCCTTTTTGGGTCGGGGGTTAAAAAAGTAGTTTGCAATTGTGTGAAAGCAATTATGTAGTCTTATAAGATGCTCGTGTAATGAAATCGGGTAGTATAGAATTGCATGACAGTAAAAGCAAGAATAGTATTTAGAGAATAAGATCCAATTTTGCAGGTGTAGACCGTAGCTCTAACTACGTATTGGGAACACGATTCTCGGTGGCCCTGGCGAGGGCCGCAAGGGCGCGCGCTTGCCTTTATCTATATCGCCGTGGCGTCCTCGACATTTCCAGTCTCCACGCCCTAAGCTTTTGCCATCCATTGTCACATGGAATATCTTCGATGTTCTTAGCTCGAAATGAAGTGACTCGACCTATTCCCATTACATTCAGAATATATACAACCTCTTTGTATGAAATGTGTAGACGCTGTGTAACAGCCAAAGTTCTTTTCAACCCCCGACCCAAATAGATGGGTTGTTATAAGTTTGACGTGTGTATCTGTGTGTCTGTGTGTCTGTGGCATTTTAGCTCCTAAACTAATGAACCGATTTTAATTCAGTTTTTTTGTTTGAAAGATGGCTTGATCGAGAGTGTTCTTAGCTATAATCCAAGAAAATCGGTTCAGCCGTTTGAAAGTTATCAGCTCTTTTCTAGTTCCTGTAACCTTCACTTGTCGTGGGTGTTATTTTTTAATTTACACTTGTTATTTTATCTTATATACAAATACAAACCTCAGAGAGAGAACAGAAAGTGTGGCATTTATGTCATTCAAGTTAATGGGGATACGTACCACACGCGATATGTACCGGCTCCAATGAAAGAGCCTTTGTCTATCCGCCTGCTTTTCTATTTGTTGCTGATACAAAGTAAATGAAAGCGTATTTCCATAGAACAATGTTGTTATTTAATTGGTTCGTTGCAAATATCATATCGATTTTGGTAATCATAGTCGACAGAATATTACAATGTACCTATTAAAGCTTTCAGAAACGTAGCTACTAAATTGTAGCTGTGTGTGTGGTCATTTAAATAAATTGTAAATATGCTTTGCTATAAAATCCATACTAATATTATAAATGCGAAAATGTGTCTGTCTGTCTGCTACGTTTTCACTGCTCAACCGCTGAACCGATTTTAATGATATTTGGTATAGAGTCAGCTTACATCCCGAGGACGGACATAGGCTACTTTTTATCCCGGAAAATCAAGGAGTTCCTACGGGACTCTTAAGAATCTATCCACTAAACCGATTTATATGAAATTTGGTACAGAGGTAGCTTACGTCCCGGAAATTAACTTCGACAACTTTTTATCCCGGAAAAGCAGAGTTCCCACGGGATTTTTAAATAAACCTAAATCCATGCGGACGGAGTCGCGGGCATCTAGTATATTAAATTATTGGTTTACCCGAACCTCATGTACTTACTATAAGTGCATATCCACCTATTAATTATTTGTGAATTGGTAGTAATTATGTTCATTAATTAAAAGTTAGAAGGATTACGGACGGCAAAAGCATCATAGAATTTTATTTTTGTTACAGATAAAATGGGCTGCTTCTTTAGTAAAGACAAGCTCACCAAAGAGGACATGGACTTCCTCAAAACTCATACTTCTTATGACGAGACCACGATTAAAGAGTGGTACAAAGGCTTCAAGGTACGTAGGCAATGTTTACGATATCCATTGCGTAAAGTGTGAAAGAAGTGAAACATCTTTGCTTTATAATAATGACATGGAGTTTATTTTTAACCCCCGACCCAAAAAGGGGGGTGTTATAAGTTTGACGTATGTATCTGTGTATCTGTCTGTGGCATCGTAGCTCCTAAACTAGTGAACCGATTTGAATTTAGTTTGTTTTCGTTTGAAAGGTGGCTTGATCGAGAGTGTTCTTAGCTATCATCCAAGAAAATCGGTTCAGCCGTTTGAAAGTTAAGAGCTCTTGTCTAGTTACTGTAACCTTCACTTGTCGGGGGTGTTATAAATTTTTAATTTACACTTGTTCCTATACCCTCTCTCGAGAGCAGACTGTGTGGATGGCATTTACATTATTTTCTATGTTATGTGTTTGCAGCAAGACTGTCCTAACGGAAGGCTGACGCCGGCCAAATTCGTCGACATGTACAAGATGTTTTTTCCATCTGGTAACGCAGTCGAATTCTGTGATCATGTTTTCAGAACATTCGACATGGACAAGAATGGATACATAGATTTTAAGGTAACACTATGCGTGTAGAAAACTCTGTATGATATTAATTGCAGGCTCTGCGAATGATTCTTAGCTGTTGTGTTAGTGACAATGTATGTGCATGCTATTGCGAATTGTTGGTATAAGTATTGTTTTTGACGATGCTGCGATCTATTCAAATAAAGTTGATCGAATTATTTGTTATTCTTTATATGAATATGTTTGTCATGCTATTAAAAAGCTTCCCTATATATTTAACTGGGAAGTGTCACTGTGTATCGAAACAAACTTTTTGTTTTAGGAATTTCTCCAAGCGATCCATGTGACATCAAGCGGCACTCCCGAAGAAAAGCTCAAATGGGCTTTTCGTATGTATGACGTTGACGGGAATGGAGTAATAGATATTCAGGAGATGACCAAAATAGTCCAGGTTAGAGATTTGCTTAGTGCGATTAGAAAATATTAAGATTTTATATTTCTTTTTGGTCACTTAGTAAAAAAATTAAAATTTTGAATTTAAAACTATGAAACTAAATATTAGTTGTTTGGTTTCAATACGTTTCGTTCCTTTAGCTAACTTCTGTGAAGTATTGACAGCGTACCAAGCCTTCTATATGTAATTTGCAGGCTATTTACGACATGCTGGGAGCCTGCTCAAGTAATAGGCCGGCTGATTCCGCCGAAGAGCGCGCTAAAAACATCTTTGCGAAAATGGATGAAAACAATGATGGCCAGCTCACGCAGGAAGAGTTTCTTAAGGGATGTCTTCAAGACGAGGAACTTTCCAAAATGCTGGCGCCTTAATTTGGTCCTATAATATGTCGCGTCCCTTACTTTCTGCAATACCTCAAACAAACCCCTTTTCGATAACAATACCCCTTTGAGGTGTAAAATTGTTTCATTCATATTTTGTGTCGATTGTCGCATATGATACGTCAATTGGAGTTTTCCAGAAATAAGTTTTATTAATTTCAGTGTAGGAATTCGATTGCAAAACTATGAAAAATTGGAACAAACGTATATAGTGTAATAAAACTGAATGTCCGTATAATTATTTAATATCTTACTTTATTATTCATTTTAACTTAGATAAAGAATGCTAGGTTTGTGACAAGAGACATAACTTAGTCATATACAAAATCCGATAGGAAAAGTGTCATTTCGACTTTATTTTGTTTACAGCAGAACCAATAGAAATAAAATAAAATAAACATTGCGCTATAAAACCCTATTCTGACAATGTTAAAGTAAGTAGCTTCAATGACAAATATACCTACTCCCAATCGTGGGTGAGAATATATTTTCACAGACACGTTGAAGTCCGTTGGTTCGTCTTGGGTAATAAATTATTATTATTCATAATAGTTAATAACAAACAGTTATAACAATATATCCAATTTTCTATTTGATAATAATAAAATTAAATAAAAAAAACCGACATCAATAACTACAAACAACTAGAATTCAAAATTAAAATGTAATTTATTACTGAAAGTTTTATTTATATTTTGGAGTCGGTGTTAGGTAGACAGACGATATCAAACAAGTAGCAGGGAGCCGCTGAATCCAGGCGGCGCAAGACCGTAGCGTGTGGAAGTGACAAGAGATCTATTTCCAGCAATGGATGTCTATCGGTTGTTTAATGACGAGATACACAAATAACATCGTATATCCGAATCGCATTCGTATTGATTTACGCTACTGCATAGCTCAACAGTTTGCGAATCGAATTCCGCTCGTGTGAAACGCAAACTGCATGATCCTAAATATCCGATCTAAATATGAACGCTGACATACACATATAATATCCACGATGTCGCTAATCGAACTCTGCTCTAAATGTGTGGGCAACTCGTTTGATCCGCAGTCTATGGTTTCGATCAACCTAAATCTCAATTCTAAAACCAGCGCGATCGATACATATTTATCCGTCAATATAGACACCCGAATTTAATAGTCATAAACTGTAAAAACAATTTGTTTTTTTACAATAACTACCTATATATTACGTATATGGCAGATATACTTACTTATAGGGCAGATTACATTAATTTTCGTTGTCACATAAGTACTATTCTAATGTATAAATAATAAGTATTGTGTCCGTACCGTTCACTTAGATAAATTTTCTTAGACTATTCGGATATTCTACGTCAAAAATTATCGATGGGTAATTAATGGATCTATTTGCACTTAACAAATGTTAATCTTACTTTAATATTTAATGATAAGGAAACAATTAGGATAGTAATTGTGAACAGAAAAGATCAGATCAGATCAGTAGGTATGATATCGCAAAATGCATGTATTGCTTAAGCAAACACGTCAATGCACAGAGAATCTGATCATTTCTACGGATAAGTCGAATTATATGTAAGTTTTATTAAAATGCGTATTTGAATAAGTATTTAACATTCTAATGTCGACGTTGGTGTTGTAAATCATTCATATTCGATGTACTTTCTTCTTGAACACATAGACAAGGAATTTCATGGTTGGGGCTAAGTTCAAGAGTAGCTCTAGAATAATAATTATTAGCTTCTTTATTTGATTTAAAGCGTGATCAAGGTAATTTTGTAACTCTTCTTTCTTCACTCCACCCTTTTAATAATTCGCTACTATTCTTAAATTTATACTTTTTACATTCCCCTAATACTGTGCCTTCTAGTTCTCGTTAAATTAATATACAAAGAATTATGTTTACTAAGTTTATAGTCTACTCTTATGTACTTTTTTATTTCATGCCCTTATCTTATTATTTGAGACTATTTCAAGTAATTTTTACGCCAAAAATATGCACAAATCTCCTTCCAAAATTGTAGTTAAGGAACCAAATATTTAGTGTGTCCTAGTCCCATATCTTTTAGATTGTATATTTACTAGACGTTAGAGTAAATTAATTAAAGTGTTGCTGAATTTGTTTTGTAAAGAATTTTAAGTTGGCCATAATGTTTGAAGAGTTTGCGAATCGTAAATGAAGAAATAATTTGAATTTGACTAGTTTTCAGTGCATTATAATTTATTTGAAATATTAAAGTAGCCGTGAAAGCTTAACGCACAATACTAAAAGAGAACTAATTAATATCGAACTTATATACCTACTCATTAAATAGGTTTAAACATTTTATGAAATAAACAGTTAGGGTGCTATAAAATTTAGATTATGCATAATTATTTAAAAAATGAAAAAATAATAAAAAAAAAAAAATAACACCCTCATATTATTTGAAACTCATTAGGGTACCATCGTTTTAAGATTTCTTTCATTTCAAGCATTGCACTGGAAACTAAGATTTTCTCATTTATGACATAATTTATTATTATACATTCCATAAGTTTTTATCTAAACGTAAATAAAAACTTTTTAAGTTTTAAATTATACTAGATATTAATGTACATAATATTGCACTTCGCTTCTTACTTTTAATACTATTTTCCGATATCCTAGAATCTATACTTTAATAATCTTGAAACGACATGAGATAAAAAATTTATATCTGCTTTTCAACTTCCAAAAATGAACCAATTTGCATTTATTTAACGAACATCAAATACACATTAATCAATTCATATGTGTATAATATTTTAAGAACGTTGAGTAGCTATGAAAAGTTAATGTATCATTATCAAATAAATAACAAAAAATTGTAAATCAGTTTCGATCTCAAAAACTGTTAAAATGCTAAAACTGTTAAATTTTATTTTATTTTGTTATTGTTATATATTCAATATTTTAACACTGCCGGTTGCAGAAAAACTCGTAATTGCCAGGCTGACACTACGCTTAACAATATTATTGTAGACACTGCAGGAATACAAAATATTTGAATTGTAAAAGGCTAAAAATGGATTAAAAAAGAGAACTCTACGTGTGCTTCAAAAATCCTAAGTGCGTAAAATAGTAAGTTCAAACAGAGTCAGTTGTAGTATATATGCGTAGCCGACCTTAGTAATTAATGCCTTCAACTTTGTTGACGGGCAACATTTATGAAGAATTCTTTCATATTATATTTATAAATCTATGGGGTCGTAAAAATTGGGGCTGGGCACAAGACCTTTTTCTGTTAGAGAAGGCGTACGTCAAGGTTGTACTCGTCTCCTGTCGTTGTGTTAATATTTACGGAGAGTTCATCATGCAAGAAGTGGTTTTGGCTTAGAAGGGTGGGGCAAGATTGTAGATTTGATGACGGACTAGAATTCAGAGCAGATAATTCGGAGCATGATAATTTTATCTTGGCTCAGACTAACATTATAAGACTCCATGCTATCTTTGATAATGAAATCGTCTGACCAATTACTAGGTTTTCTTCTGCAGTTTAATTCTACACAAGTTTTCATACAAAATTTTATAGGAATTCAGTAAGTTCGTTGTGCAGGTGAGTTACTAATTCGGCTTGTAATTTTCAAAGCATATCCCCGTAAAAGAATTATTTGAGTTTAATATTATTTAGTAGGTATATTGATTTTTGGAAGTAAAATGGCTTCTAAAACTAACGAACTATTCATGATTTAACTATATTATTCACGTACCTAATATTATATTTAATTCGTACACTGGTTTAGGAAATATAAATTTAAATTGAAGAGCTATATACCTACTGTCAATTGTATACTCTGTGGTCTTCATATTTTAGAATAAGCAATGTACGTGTGCGGGTATCCTTTTCAATATCAAGTAGCTCTTCCATATACAGTTTCTGTTATTAATTTGTTTATGTTTAGTCATTACTCGTGAATTTACTGTATTGACTTTTGAAATAGCAATGATTATGTTGTATTAGTTTCCTTGGTAGACTTCTTATATTTTGTACTAGGGTATTATCTAATTAAAATATCTTTTTCATATCCAGCACATGTATCTATCCGAATTTACATTTATACCTCTTGCATAAAGACTTAAATCATGAAGGTGATTGCGCAACTCACGCCTAATCGATACCTTCGAGTTGAAGTTTAAAGCCGAAGATCAGTTAAATTGGGAACATTTAAAATAATCCATAAATTCAGTCATTCGAATCTCTCGCTAAAGACTACAAAGAAGATATTTGTGATTGGGAGTGTGGTATGCAATTAAACTTCAGTCTTATTTATTCTGAATAAATATATAACAAAGTGTTGTTTATATTTACGTATCACTACATTATTTTTATAAACTAGCATGTACTCATTCTTCTCTACCTAATAGATATTTGTTCGGTTAACGCTATGAACCGGTAAAATACAAAATTTATTTCATAGGTTGTTAATTATTTATTTATTTACTAGGCTTAAAGCGCAATTCAATCTTAACCTATTATTATTCTTGTAGTTCGTGTCATAGTGTATAATTATAACAAATTAGGAAGTTTACTAAGTAGATGAATTCAACGCAGTCTTAGTGTTGTAATAATCCAAATCCTACAAACATGAGATGTGTAAAATTTGGAAGAACTCCTGATAATTTGTAATGTTTAGTGATTTGAGTAATAATGTGAAATGTTGTTTATCAGAATGCGCATGATTTGGTGGCACCTAATGATGTCATGTACTGCTAAATTATGAATGCTATTATATTGTTATGCGGGCGATACTGTGTATTCAAGTATTGATAGTATAAAGTTATTGTTTAATTTAGAAACAAATAACAACAGTATTATTCGATGCTATAATGTCAATGGCACCTATATAGTTGTGTATTAAATGTTCTTATTTTATATTCATTAGGTGTCCACCATGATTGTATTGTAAAAGCTGAAAGATGTTATTATTTATTAAGAAAGCACAAATAGCAGTTTATGAAACGGCTGTATAGTATTAGAAATTATTAAAACCTGAGTGCGAGTTTAAAAATCGTCTCGTAGGCGAATTTTATACTACAGGCATTGCACATATAACTGAGTAGGCTCCTGAGGTAGTGGAACGGTGCGGGAGGGGTGGCACGTGACATAACAGAGCAATCTCGGCATAGGTACACGTAATGAATAGGGATGATGACTACTAGTCAAATCAGTGACTTTTTATCAAACGTCAAAACGCTCGCTTAGTAAGGGAGCTTGTATGAATTTCACAGATGTGACGTCATAGACATTTCACATAATCGGACGTACTTTTTTAGTTAAATCGATATTTTAAAATAGTTAGCAAACTTAAAACTAACATTGGACGTGGATTTTACGAATTTTGGAAGTCCCTCTATTTGATGACTCCTAATAAATAGTTTTTTTTAGACATAGGCATCATTCCAATTGTAATGAAACTACCTATAATTACGATATTTGCAAACTTGTAATAAATCAATAAATAACTAAACAATATTAATAGAGTTATATTATCATTAACATATGATATGTAATTATATTATTTTATAACTAAATCTTTAAATTAATTAAAATAATGTCTCCATATCGCTACTTGAAACGATGTCTGTTTGATTTGAATCACTTTCGATATCTTCTTTCCCATTTCAAATTTGTAAAGATAATACAAGATCGTAATTAATATTATTATTATAAGAGTTGTCTTCGTTTCTTTTTATTACGTGTATATCTATGTTCCGTGAGGTGCCACCTCTCCACTACCGCAAGAACCTCATCAGTTGTGCGCTTTGCCTGTAGTATCACACGAGTGTTTTAATACCTATTTGTGTAGTTTCATGCACTACTTTATCTAAACCCATAACTTAAAATCCAATTCATAAAATCTTGGTGACATATTTTATCGTATGCGTTACTTAATATCGTACGTGAAAGATTGTTCGTTGTTTTCATTACTGCTTGTAGAATGCTAGGTGGAGTTAAAATTATCACAGTATTTTTTACCTAATGGCATCTTCAGAAACAATTTTTAAACAACAAAAACATAATATAAATTAATATTGAAATTATGGCGGATGACGGTTAAATCCAGCCAAACGTATGCCAGGCGGTTAGTGCACTTTAGTGTAAAAAATATCACGGCTTTCGTTTGTTAACAAAACAATGCTTCAATATTTTTTCATTTAAAAGTTATCGTGAAAAAACACCCATTAGGTCACTTTTTGTGAATTCATAATCAGGATTTTAAGATATAATAATAATAATAATAATAATAATAATTTTTATTTCAGGCAATATAAGTCACAAGACAACCCATAACAAACAAAAAGAAAAAGAAAAAACACAAAATAATATACAGCTTAATGTAGATATACATAGTGTAAACTAATCTAAATAAAGCTGTTGTTGTCGCACCGATGCAGGTTTGACCAATTTTTAGAGAAAGGATTACTCAGATCTTCGTTAACAGCACACAAGATGGAGTTAGTACTGTGTCTTAGTCTTTCCCAGAAGGAAGCCGTCCTTGCTCTGAGTATGGCGAAGAAGTCAGGGACCCTCGCCGCAGCAAACATGGCTTTAGCACTGCAGAAACGCGGATGCTTCATTAGGATGCGGAAGGCGTTGTTATATTGTATCCTAAGCGCATTATAGCTGCGCTTGGTAAACTTTGTCCACAGTTGACATGTGTAAAAACATTGACAAAAAGCTTTAAATAACGTCACCTTCACGTCATCGGAGCAACGCGCGAATCTGCGCGCTATCATGTTAGCCCGCACCGAGAGAGCCCTGCGCTCCCTCTCCATATCTTTATCATCCTTTATGTCATTTGTTAGAATATGACCCAGGTATTTAAAGCTCTTAACAACCCGAACTGACGACCCATTCAAAAATACCGGCGGAACGGTCTCCGGACCCTTACCCGCTTTGAAAATGAGCATTTCGGTTTTCGCTACATTGTATTTGAGGCCATGTTCTTTAGCGAACTGGTCACAAATACTGAGCAGTTTTCTAAGCCCGTTTATTGAGGGGCTGAGAAGCACCATGTCGTCAGCGTAGCTCAAATTGTTAACGCAGACGTTACCAATATGGCAACCGACTTTGGTACTTCTCAGTCTCCCAATAAGGTCATTGATGTAGAGGTTAAATAGATCCGGAGACGTCAGCCCTCCTTGACGTACGCCACACTCTAGCCTATATTCACTAGAGAGTGCGTCGCCCCATTTTACGTAGTTGGTTTGGTTTTCGTACCAAAATCTCCACAAGTTCATTAATTTTTTCGGTACATGACCATCAAGTTTACGCCATAATATTTTGTAGTTAACGAGGTCAAATGCCCGGCTTAGGTCTAAAAAGCATGCATATACTGAAGTATCCCTATTAACATAATAGTTCACAGTATATTTGAGACTTAAAATGGCTGAATCTGTAGAGAGTCCAGCACGAAAACCAAACTGAGCATCGTCAATATTAAAGTTCCCAGTCAGTTCGGGTTGTAAGAGCCTTTCCAGTATTTTTCCAACAATAGTGCCTAACGATATGGGTCTATAGTTGGTAAGATTAGACAGATCGCCGGTTCTATTTTTTACGATGGGGGCTACTATCGTTTTCATGAGGTCCTTTGGTAAGTAGCTGTGCTTTAAGCATAACTTAAATATAATGGACAGGACCCGATAAACTTCATCACTGGCATAGAGTATGTGCTCAATGCTGAGGCCATCGTGTCCCGGAGATTTCCCACGTTTTATACATCTTACAGTTTTCGCAATGTTATCAGGAGTAAAAATATTATTTAGATCGCCAGATGACTTTTTCTGTAAGGTTGTATCGGAGGCAATGGCCTCAGCATTTTGCTCACCACCTACTTCCATGGGTTGGACTTTAAAATGATTAGCAAACATGTCAGCGATTCTGTTCGGGTCCTGTTCATTATTCACCGACACAGGTAGGACATCTTTATGTTGAAGGCTTTTAGTGGCTTTCCAGAATTTTGGAAAGTTCTTTTTATCCCTATTTCCAGCTATTATATACATCTTTATCATTTCATCATTTCTTTGGCACCACTTTAATTTGCTTTTAAATACTTTTCTAAATTTTAACATATTTTCATATATAAGTCCATGGTCAGGTTTACCAGCGTCAATCCACCATCTAAAATAAAGTCGAGCTTGTTCATGACTTGATCTTACATGGTAGTTCCAACCAGCGATCTGTCTACCTTTTTGTCCTGTACCGGTGCGAGAACAACTTAAGTCGGCTCCGGCCTGTAAAACACTTATCAGATCATCATACATATTGTCAATGATAAACTTACACTCTAACGTATCACAGTTATCTTTATCACAGCTATCGAAATGACTAGGATAGGTAACTAGTTTTAATTCTCTATAGCAAAATTCTCCGTATTGATTAATCTGGTCGAGATTTCTATTATTCCAGAGAATTCTGCTATTGTTACGGGTATTGCCTATATTACATTCTACTTTTTTTACAATGACGTCAATATTTATATCTATCAGCAGCGGAAAGTGGTCTGACCAGTTTATATCATTGACTACACTTACACCTTTTATTATTCTAAACGCCGCCTCCGTGCCTAAACAGTGGTCGAGCCATCTTCTTGAGCCACTCGATTCACACATAAAAGTATAAGTATTAGAGTTCAACCCTAGTAGATCTACGTCCGCACACACCCAAGACTCGGCCGAACAAAATTCAAAAAGTTCCCGGCCAAAGCGGGCGCAGGGATGCGCGTTAAAATCGCCCAAAGCAAAAACAACTTCTATATTACTGTCACTAACAATAGCATTAAGTTGCGACAGACAGCTCGTAAATTCGATTAAATCATCTACTTTATCACTATCACAAGGCATATAAATACTAAATACTAACATATCACAGTTATGGGTCCTAATTTTAACAGCAATTAATCTATCACTATTGCAATCCACTATTGTGACATCCGGAAAGATTGATCTGCGCCACATTAACGCTAGCCCTCCGTACGGTCTGCCGCGCAACACGCCGACAGAGGTGTCTACCGAAGATTTCGAATAACAGCTAAAATCCTTATCAATTTCATTTACGAAATTGATGTCGTGAGGCAGCAGCCAAGTTTCTTGGAGGGCGATTATGTCGACCTTTTGACATAAGTGCCGCACATGCGGCGCAGACCGTTTTACAGACTTACAATTAAAGGACGCTAAGGTTATGTAATTATTATTTTTAGGCGTACTATCCATTAATTTTATTGTATTGATATGCTTGTAGATACAAGTATTTTAGCTAATCGCACAAAATATGTCGGTGGTCGTTTAGCTTTATATCCAACTTATGACTATCACTTTATTAAAATACACCAAGTTAATACACAAATATGACGGAGTTCACTTATATTATTTTTAGAAATTTTCTTTGAATTAGTATTTTATACTTATACTCTTATCATATCCTTGTGCTACGTGGATGCGTTTTTTTTAACGTAAAAGTCGACTTAATACTATCCGAGGGAAACTAAGATGACATCTTTTAACTTTGATTTACGTCTTTCAGCTTATATTCGTAACTCTTATTTTCAGAACAAAATAACATGTATCGTAAGTCGTATGACGTATTTATGTCTTGACAAAACCAGGCGCTCAGTATTATTGTTTCCAATGGACCTCCAAGTCTGAGTAACATTTTTTAAACATTTACCGTGCTAAGTTACATGCACACGTTTACAAACATTTTGAATTTTGCAATGTCTTAGATAATGTCAGTGTTACCAGCATCGTTAGTATGATAGGCATTTGTAATAGATGACAAATTACCACTGTCCCTAAAAGTCTATTGTTTTTTTTTCCGAAGAATACATGTTTTTAATGATTCACATTTTGCCTATTCATGTATAATATACAAATTATAAAAAATAGTTGTTATCTTGTTTATATTTTACAAATCACCCATCATCGATCATCTTATCTTATTCCCATAGCAAGGAAGAGGTAACAAAGTTTTCTTTTTAAATAAATGTATTTTGTAAATGGTAATAGACAGATATATAATATTATGTGAACGTCTTGAGATAATTTTTCTCTAAAACACGTACAAATATTTTCATGAAAATATCTTGACTGACGCACTTACTCAATCTTATAAAAATTCTTCTTATACATATATAATTATATATATTGCGCCTAACATACATAAATATGTTTATTTTTCTCATTATAGATATACATATATTTAATACTTGTTGTTACTAATACTTTGTAGATATAATAAATAAAAATATGTTCTACATATTTCAGGGCAAAATAATCATCTAAGAGTTATAAAGGCTGTGCAGTAATTTGAGAGTCTTCATTGGAAGGATAAAATAATAACAAAAATGGGTAAACAAAATAGCAAACTAAAACCTGAGGTTTTAGAAGATCTGAAACAAAATACAGAATTTTCAGGTATGATCAGCTTTTTACTAATTATTTTACGAACACTTTTTCAAATTTTATAGTTAGATAACGTTTTATTCTTTTATTTTTCAGATGCGGAGATACAAGAATGGTATAAAGGTAAATAAATATTTTTAACTAATATGAGTTAATTGGAAAGTGTGTTGCTTTGATTATTACGTCTTACGTCTTAAATATTACTCAACCGATTTCAAGGCATACAAAGCTTCACTACCAGCCCGGCTAGCATGGGCAGTAGATAAAAATTATATCCCAGATTATATCCACTGATTTCTATGACATCGGTGGATATAATTTTTATCTACTGCCCATGCTAGCCGGGCTGGTGAAGGAAGGACAGGCTATACGTTTCGTCCCAGGAAAACAAAATATGTAGAAAAGCAAAAGATAGAGTACTTAAATATTTATATTTCGTAGCACGCCATCGCCCTTAATAACCTACATTTTTACTTCTTTCAGGTTTTTTAAAAGATTGTCCTCGTGGTCATTTATCAGTAGAAGAATTTAAGAAAATATATGGGAATTTCTTTCCGTATGGAGATGCGAGTAAGGTAAGATGAAGATATTTTATATTTTGTTTTCTTTATGTAAATACTCTTAAAACACTCAAAACACAACCACTGGCTTGCCTAGGCAAAACTAAATGAGACTTACTCGATCAGTAAAGTTGTTTTATTGATCTGTTTTTTCACCTCACGCTCGATTTACGAGCACATAGTATGGGGAGAATGAAAATTATTGCGACCTACATTATAGCTCTTCTGCCATTATAGCCAGTGAATGACAAAACATAGAAACCGCGAACGAACTCAAACACGTAATGTAACACGGAAGCAATAAAATTAGCTTAAATCACAACAGGCTTATTATTGGTTCATATATTATTGGCATCCATCACTGGTAGCTGCCGTGATTGGCGGATTTGCAGTGACAGTTACGGAGTTACAATCTTATTGCACCCCACCATGCTAAGGATTTGATGCGTCATAATCGAGCGTACGAAGTAATATTTCTATGCTTTATCGTTCACGGATTGTAGCTGTTATATTTATGGAGACCCTAGAGTGTAATGTTCAAGCTAATCATGATCGACCCATCATTGGATCACTATGGAGCTCGAGTCTCCTCTCAGAATGAGAGGGGTTTAGACTTTAGGCCATAGTCTGCCACGCTAGTTCAGTGCGGATTAGCAAAGTTCACATACCTTTTAGACTATTATGTCGAACTCTCAAACATGGCGGTTTCTTCAAGATGTTTTCTTTCACCGTTAAAGCAAGTCATTTTTAATTGCTTTAAACGCGCATAGCTCCGAAAAGTTAGTGCCCGGATTGAAGTCCGAATAAAAGGTTGAGGTCTTAACCACTAGTCTATTGCCGTTTTTTTCTTTATTTTTCAATATTCAAGCTCAAGCCACATTAAAAAGTTTACATCTAATATGGAAATTTAGTAATTTTTTTTACATCTCGTTACAGTTCGCCGAACATGTATTTCGAACATTCGATGCAAACGGGGACGGCACCATCGACTTCCGGGAGTTCTTATGTGCTTTAAGTGTGACTTCGCGTGGCAAGCTAGAGCAGAAACTAAAATGGGCTTTCTCCATGTATGACCTTGATGGCAACGGTTATATATCACGACAAGAAATGCTTGAAATTGTTACTGTGAGTTGATCTATCTTATTTCTTATCAATCAATCATATATATGCTGTATATTATATTTGCTTATATTTACGTTCAAGAGTCAAGGTCCACAAGTTTAGCACCAATATCTACTGACTTTGCAATCATGTCCATTAAAAAGCGAAGTAACCTAAGATAGACACCTAAAATTAGTGATATCATAGTAAAATGTTCCAAATGATTATTAACATACTTTCAAATTAATAATATTAGTGTGCATAGTATGGATGATTGTGTCATACATAAATGTTTATTTTTTACAGGCAATATACAAAATGGTTGGATCTGTTATGAAAATGCCCGAAGATGAATCGACGCCGGAGAAGAGAACCGATAAAATTTTCCGTCAGATGGACAGAAACAAGGATGGCAAGTTATCTCTCGAAGAGTTTATCGAAGGCGCGAAGAGTGACCCATCCATTGTACGACTGTTGCAGTGCGACCCACAATCTCAGTGATACCTCAAATATTAAATAACTACGGTCCAACCAAGAATCAGTTAACTCATACCAGAACTAGGAACGTAATTGTACATTATGCATTGTTATTGTGCTTCTAAGAAGCTAAGCGCGCAGTTCTGCGTACTTTCCGAGAGTGGCCTGCTGCTTGGCTGTTATTTAATTCTTCCTCTTTTGTGTTCTATGCAGCCTTTCTATCCATATCTTTCCTTACATAGTTATTATATAATTATTGTAACTTTTGGCGAGGTATTTACTGTGATTTGGACTTGGCGCAAAAGCGTTTGATTCGACATGGTTAGAATTTAAGCTTCCAGTATTGTATTCCATAAAGTTTATCTCGAAGCAAAATTGTCGGGAGTATACATAGATAAGAATAATTTATTGAGACGCGTTTTATTCGCTTTATTAGAAATATGATTGAATATAAGTCCATTAATGTTTAGGCCAAAGGAGCAATGGGATCAGGTATGGATCAATGCATTAGTTTGACGGCTTGTCGCTTTTGCGTTATCTCTGAATCGCTATTTATATTCATATGTCATGATAATGTTTGTAATTAATAAGAATATTTTAAGTGAATCGGCAATTGAACATGGGGACAAAACGTTAAGCTTATAATTGGTACCAAGAGTACACTTCTATACTATAATTTTACAAAAAAACATAATTAAACTTTGAATTCATATCTAATAAATAGAGGTAGATAATTTCTGCGTTTAAATTGCAGCAGCTGTCGTTAATTTCATTGAAAACTCTATTATCAAAATAAATCGCGTGGACATAATGAGTCATTTTATTTTAATTATATAGACTAGCGCTACGATGGAACGCGCTTGAAACATGATTATATTATTATGAATTATGAATATTTTACCAGCTGCCTTCCTCCGATCTTTATGAATCTCGACTTTGTGCTTTCCCAGGCGAGTTTCTGAAAACGTCCCCACGAATCTCGATTTGTGCTTCGCGTAGTATGGTAAATATTACAATGTTCAGTCAAAATAAATCCAAACAACGACGCGAATCTCTGAAAAATGATTTCTCGGATGAGCTAATTATCATATTCTCCACACTATAGTAGTTTTGAACATTTTTATAAATGCATGCAGAAAATGATTATTCACTTTGTGCTCATTTTAAAATAATCACGGCGTTAATGAAGCATGTCCACTGTTCAAAACTAAGGCCCACTTGCATCAAATTGCTTAATCTGGTTTAGTTAAAGGCAATAGTGTTACTTTTTGACAAGTTAATTCCGTGTTTGACAAGAAAAGGACAGATGTATAAAATTTAACTTAAACACACTTAACAACGGTTGTTGCAAGTACACCTTAGAGTTATAACTCAAACGGCCATTGGTAGGTAGTTGAGAACGATTATTCTAAATACGAGATAAGTTACATATTTATAGTGTTATGTACTTTTTCTAGTTAGACCTTACAAATAGATAACGATTTACAACTCTTACATTAAGCACGTTTAAGTACTTGTGGCTAGTTGAACCAATCACCGGTCAATACGGATTATGTGGACACTCATTTATGTGGGAAATCAATGTTTTGTAGTCATTTTGAATCGAATAAGTACTGTATGTTCATCTACGTAGAATATGAAAATTGTGCCTATTTTCGTTATTCAATACCGTACAGAGGTATTAATCCTAAAGCGAGAGTTCACGTATTAGTAAACTAAAGAAAACTACATGAATGTACATCATAAACGTTACTCTTAAGCTCTCCACGAAAAGAGCAACGAAGGTATAAGTACCTTGGTAGACTAGAGTTAACGCCTCTTTAATGCGAAATAAAATTATCAGCCTTTAAATACATATTCTAAATAAAACAATCAGATGACCATAAATTATAAGTGTACTTCAGAGGACAGTAAATATCACGTCTTCTTTGAATATTTTAAATTGTTATTATAAGTCCTTTAAATTAAGAATTTTATGAAACGATTACAATCTGTAGTTTCATAAGTTAAAATTATGTATATATGATTGTTAATTTATACGAAAGTGACCGCTGTTATAATAAGTGTATACAACAAGCTTTTACTGGAAATTTTCAAAGAACCCGGACCGTATTATTACCGTATGGTGGTACCTTATAATATGTAGTTATTTTTATAGCTTTATAAGGTCAATAAAACATCACGCTGACGTCCCAGTGAGGCCAGGCCCAAAATGTGCACGAGTGCCATAAGGTACATTTGATTCAGTTAAAAGTTTTTTAAATTTTACAAACTCTCAAAAGTCAACGCCTTTTATTCAAAATGGGTACATAATCAAATGTACCATATTTTACCATACCATTTAAGGGTACCATACTTTTTGATAGTCAAATGTGCAATTCGCCAATAACAATGTACAGGTTACTATTATGTGACACAGTTGATACAAGTATATCTGCACAATCTCACCACTATTTACGCAACAAACTATATTATGACAAGTATGATTTTACGGTTTTCATAAATTTTAATGATTTATTTAACGAATTTGTGTAGCTGATATTATTAAGATTTAGTTTTATCAATCGTTTAAGCTTATTTTAATCACGAGTCAGTCTAAGTATTATTCTATTTTATTATTATTTAAATTGTTTTTGAAGATTGTAACATACCACAATGGTTAGTGTAAATTATTATTATCAATAGTTTTAAGAGTCGACAATTGTTCCACTTTAGAGTGACATTAAGTAATTCGCAAAGAAAAGCATGCATAGGTATACTTAGTTGTTTTTACAAAATTTAAGTTTATTTCGCAAACATAATGATTTAGTTTGATGGTTATACGCTATTACGTGCAATCCTCTCGTGTGTTTGTGGCAATAAATAGCGCATATTGTATATTTTTACGGTATAGCATCGTCCTGTTTTCTTATCATATTTGGAGATATTTGTTGACTGACACCCACATATGATTCGCACGTGATTATTGTAACCATCTCTCGTGATTGAACCGACAACGACAACTATTTTACACCTTGTATACAATAAACATTTTACATAGAACAGCTAATATTATATAATAACATTACTGCAAGTACCAGGCAGGAAATATTGCACATCAAACTTTAGAAAGAGATATTATAGTTGCATAGTGTTTTCTCTGTCGTTGAGACCGACAAAACATCACAGGTATGAGTTACTAAAAGATAATACTCCACAAAGCTGAAATTTCTTTCCAAAGTTGTTGTCCAATATTTCCTGCCAGTTACAAACTTATTTAATAGGCCCTTCATTTTACTATTTTATTTAAATTTCTCATGAGGTATTTGCATTCAGGAATTAAAACATGTAGGTAAGGTAGTCCTTACACCAAATAACCAGTACATGTAACGCGTATCTTAATGATATAATTATTTAACAGTTTCGCGAAGAATCTTAGTAGATTGCTAGAAAGTGTACCTAAGTTATAAACTCTAGTTTGATAAAAAGTTACAAGACATCTCAACTAACAGTATGCCCCAGTCTAGTTAAGGAAACCTTCGAACCAATTACAGCAATCGCGCTTAAAATACCATTCGTGATTCTAATATGTTTTATATGCCATTTTAAAAAATTAGAGAAGTTAAGTGGTTTTTACTAAATTGATGGAATGACTCACATCAGATATAGTAACAGAGTGTTTTAGTAACAAACTGTAGAATAGCATTGTAAATAGTGATTTCACAAAAAATTTTAAACATCAATTTTATGACGTTGCTACATATTAAAATCCATTTATTTTTCTCGTGTACCAAGCTTTATTTCTAAAGTACAACGGAATTATCAGGTTTGTGAAATGTCTATATGTATTTTAATTTACATGTATTTATATATTTTTATATACGTTCCCCGATTACTGGAAGACCTGATAATTCTTAGGAATAGAATTTCGTTGCAATTTGTCGACTCAATGGATTTTGTTTTATTAATTTAAGTATTTTAAATAATTTTATTCAATACACTAACACCCGTATTCACCAACGTTACTATGAGGTCTCATAGTGCGCTCGAACGCACAGTGTCCGTTCCACCAATCAGATGACTGTATCACGTCAATTTACAATGATCTGATTGGTGGAACCTACACTATGCGTTCGAGCTTACTGTGAGACCTCATAGTAACGTTTGTGAATACGGCCGTACAAACCCAGTTCGAAGTTTTCAAATCATGGAATATTATCCTATCGCAGCTTCGTCAATTTATCGAAGTATGTGTATCGAAATATAAAAGCAGGTCGTCCTGTAAATGGCAGATAAAAAAGATTTATCTATGTGATTATTGCTAGTGGAAGACGGTTGCATAACATTTTCATGTCTTCTACCACCGCGTTAACACCAAGATATAAAACATTATTTGCTTTCTACATATAGTATGTATTGTTGTGTTGCTATTTATGTTAACACCAAAAACAAGTTCAGATAGTAGTTGTACATAAAACTTGGCAAATTTAAAAAAAAAATTACTTGTCTCTACATTCTGTTAATATAAATAGAGACAAAATATGTGTTTAAACAATGCCAATACAAAGATTATTGTTTGACATGTTTTTGACAAGGTTCTTACAAGTTTTGTTAAAAACAAGTTACAATAACTTATTTGTTGGTGTAAACCAGCGGTTACACTGAAGTTCCGCCAAGTTTTTGACCGTGTTCTACATGTAGTGGTTGTTGCCATTTTTTGTTTACACCAAAAACAAGGTATGAAAGTTCGTATACAAAACTTATGTTTTTGACATATTTTATTACAAATTTGGTCGAAAACTAGGATCAAACTTGTTTATCGGTGTTAAAATGGCATAATATTTACACCAAGGTCTTAAACATGACTATATTATTCTACATGTAGTTACATAACTATTTTTTATGTACAGCAAACACAAGCTGTGACTGTAGTTGTTAACAAAACTTGTAAAAAGGGAGTTTACAAAATATGTTTAAACAATGAGAGTACAATTAGTTTACATTATTGGCAAATTTTAAATTCAAATTCAATGATTTAATGATTTAATTTTCAATGATTTTTGTAAGTTCTGTTGTAAACTAGTATCAAAACTTGTGTGTTGGTGTTTTATTTTGTCATATGGATATTGCTTTATTGATTAGGCTTATGCGCATATTTTATATTTGAAATTTTTAATAATATACTATTCAGCAGTAGTATATTTTATTTTATTTTTATATTTTATTTGATTTATAATACTTGACGCTGATAGAATTTTTTTAAATAATATAATATTATTCACTATACCTATTATTATTTTATTAAATTATATTATTTGCACTGACATGTATGTCGTTTCGCTTACATTTAAATCATATGCTATGTAATCTAAAGTAATAAAACTAAATGCACAATCTCCCGCCGCACAATGCTACCTATTGTGTATTATTTTTGATTTAATAAATGTGCCTAAATAATTTTAAAATTGAACTATAACTTCGGCATCTTTTTAGTTACACTTTCTATTCTATATTTGTATATGTTCTTTACAAGTAAACAATTTATTTTTGGAGGATTGATCTGCTCGGTGACAAACAAAAAAAAAGTACCTATATGATTTTATAAAAAAAAAAACAAATGTGTGATATTTTAATAATTATGATATCATATTATAAAGTTAATAAAAATATTCAATGGCAACTTAAGACCTAAAACTGATTCTAAACAAGAAGTACCTATATATAACAACAATATTATTGTAAGATTAATAACTTTTTAATATAATACTACTACATATTTTAAAAAGTTTGAATCTGGCCGATGACGAATGCCTTACGATTTTGCAAGAAATAAACGTCATTTAGTATTGTTACGATATAAAACTGTAACAATAAAAAGTACCCATCTCAAAACATTTTTAAGCAAATGAATAGTGTTCAAAGCACTTAAAAATAATGTTAGTGAAAAGAATGATAACGTTAGTCTTTTATAATAATTATAAACACGAATGGCTTATTATTTTGAAAAAAAAAGACGTGATAATTATATTAAATGTTGTATCATAGACCGTAATAAAACGTCGACTTAGGTGTCTATTATCGATTTTAAACATGAATAAATCAGTGTAAATTATTCGTAATAATGAATAATTGTTTACTGTGTGTAAACAAGTTCGTTGCACTATGTTTGAAAAAGGAAACTATATTATACTCTATTCGCGGAATGAAGTTATCGCTCTCTCTGTCGTAATCCGTACAAATGATAGAGCCAAAAGTCTCAGTGGGTGCTAACCATTTTGAGACACCGACCGATCACAGACACGTGTTCAAAAACATTCGAAATTCAATCCGAAAATGTTTTCAGAAAACTTTCGAAATCCAATTAAAAAACATTAGTTTTGTGATAACTCGTTGGTGATTGTGATTGAAAATGGTTAGCGTTCACTGAGATCTTTGGCTCTATCATATACATGGGATTACGCAACAGAGGGAGCACTTTATTAACTTCATTCCGTGGATAGGGTTACAGGGTCTGAAAGGTCACTTAAAAAGAAAATGATTTTGAAAGAAAGAAACGTAATTATCAGTGTTCATAATATCATATAAAGTGATAAACAAAAATGTTTAATGTCCAAAACTGTAATATGGGTTTTACAATTTTCGAAACATTAATCATCACGCTGTTTTATTAAAAACGCTTTAAATAAATAATTAATGAATAATAGTTTAAACGTTTCAATTTAAATTGGCATATACCTGCGATTAACTTCACGACAACTAGGTAATGTTGGTTCAATTGTGTATGTAAAGGCTGATCCATATCTGCGCACGCGCACGAATCATGGATACAACGTGCATCGTAAGACATAATGTCGACGCGTTTACAAGTGGTTTGTGAGCGGTTCGCGTGCATGTTGTATAAGTCACGGCGTGCACATATTCGTGATTTTTAGGTAGTGAGTACAAACTTGATACATAAATAAATTCGCGACGCGCAGTCGCGCGCCAGTGATGTGTCCATAGGAGGTTGATGCGCGTTGTGTGCATGGTTCGGTTCGTGCTCGTACGCAGGTGTGGAGCTATCTTTATAAGAATAATAGATATTAGTGTTTCCCATTTTATTCCAATGATGTCGCGACTTCTTAGCCATCGATATTATTTATATATTATAGTATGAGGCAGATCATCAATAAAAGCCGCACTTATCAAAAATTACGCTGATTTGCACAATTAGATTCATTCGGACGTACGCTCAGAAGTTTAGATTTTCTTTATGATTGTTAATAACAATATCGCGTGGTTTGTATAACAAAAACAAATAGAAACAATATTATTATTGTCAGTACTCTAACGCATATTCTTTCACTTATTTATTTTATTATGGAATGGAACTATTTATATATACCTAATATCGATGATTTTAACGACCCATTGCAATTTTTTTTTATTCTGAGGTTTCTTGTGGATCCAATGGAATAAATAGGTAAAAATGATTTCTGTCTGAACAACTATATTCGTCACTGGGATAAAACCAAAGGAAATACCAAAGGCAGCTTCCGGATCACCATACAGGTTGGCTTCCTTCGCGCGCTGATTCTTGACGCTGAGTGGTCAATACGAAACGTTTCTGAATAACGCTGTTCGGTCCGCGCTGAAGAGCCACAACGCTAAGCTTACGAAAGCCCGGTTTTCACCTAAGCAAAGCGGAGCAGAGGGGAGATTTCTTCAATCGACCCATCAGTTCTTAAAAACTCTCACGTCATCTTATAAAAATCTGATAGGTTCACTGAGCACATTCCTCTCTGCTTCGCTTAGGTGAGAACTGGGAACCAGTCTGTACGCGCTTTTGGATTACTATGAAAGCTTTCCTGAATAAAAGTGATAGATCGTAGCGCTGGACGTAAGCGCCTATAGTCAGCGGAGAGATATACCAGCCTCAGATCTTGCAATATTTGATAAAAGACGTAAAGTCCGGATGCTGCTCCAATCGTATGTAAGCAATTTTCGTTTATTATAATCTAGTAACATAATATATTGTGAAAATAGACGTTGTAACCGTTGTAGTTCATACAAAATCCGAGAACAGCAATAAAACACCGTTCATATACCTATAAGTAAATATAATATTATATTAAACTATCATTCGACATAATTGTATTGTTAAATGTAAACTGTACATGTTTTAATGAAAGTATTTTACCTACAAAATAGCTTAACTTAAATCTATAGGAATACTATCGTAACATTAAATTTCATAACACCAACCGGTATAGTTTTAAGAGGGGTCTCTCCGTCACTCGCTTCATACAAACGTAGTTCTTATTTCATTTGAATATTAAGCAACCAAAGTCCATGAAATTTTGCAGACATATTCTAGAAACCAATATCCATGTCTGTGGTTTTCCAGATATCTGTCAAAATATTCGGTTTCAAAGTTACGCGGTCTTAAAAATTTACATACAAATCTTTGAGCCCCTGTAATTTTAAAACTACATATTTTTAGAAAAATCTAAAACCCCACAGACACAGATATTAGTTACTAGAATATGTCTGCAAAATTTCATGGACTTTGGTTGCTTTATATTCAAATGAAATTGGAACCACGATTGTATGAAGCGAGTGACGGAGAGAGCCCTGTTAATGAGTACCTAGATTCTTAGTAAATAATCGTGTACGACATTCAAGGTTAATTAATATTTATACGACTACAGAAAAATCTGTGTTCTTAGTTGTCGTTATTATCGTTACAAGATGTACCTACGAGTATTAACTTCTGTGGAAATGTTATGAAAATAATATATACTAGTATATACATTTTAAAAACTAATCTCAATATGACAGAAGACATTTTTACGAGTATGTTAATATTAAGTGTGGTTTGGTATATATTATATTGTAATCATTGTAATAAATTTATCCAAAAGGTATGATTAAAAAAGTAGTTAGAGTATAAGCTTTATGTAAAGAAGCAATCTAAAACTTCTATCTAAAAGATTTTATCAAATCGAAATATACAAAGGCATCACTTAGTATTGGTGATGCAAAAAATGTTCAATTGGATTCAATCAAAGTGTACGTTCTAGTGTTTCATATTTAGTTACTATGTACCAGGTGATTATATTTTGAACGTTAGGTATAGGAATACACTTTCTATATTTTATGACAGCCTGATAGACCTGGTACCTACAGTACGGGATAAGTGACCATTGGATTTGTGGATG
Source organism: Maniola jurtina (assembly GCF_905333055.1). NCBI lineage: Eukaryota > Metazoa > Arthropoda > Insecta > Lepidoptera > Nymphalidae > Maniola > Maniola jurtina. The sequence continues at coordinate 4,996,427 of NC_060058.1, read as the reverse complement.
ATTATTACGGTCGTTATTTATATGATATCAGCTGAATATTATAAATAGGACATCCGTATGTGGTTTGGAAGTTTTAATTTATAAATTGCTTTTCGGTTCCGTTATTTCTAGCAAACGCTAGAAAAATAGGTACATGTAGTACAAATTGGATACAGAGACTGTAATTGTTAATTGATGTTGTTAAAGGTCTCTTTTGCCCATTGTAGACACAAATGAAAACCCAATCTCTTTCTAAATGTACCTGCAGAAAACAGCGACTTCTTTAAACTTATCATTAACTATTATTTATCAATTAATTACCTATTTTATTATATACCTATTAATTGTTGTATAATAGGGCTTTGCATGTCGTTGGCTGTTTAATAATACTTTCGATACTTCTGCAATAAATAAATTTCTAAAAGTCGATGTTATTATGTAAAAGAGATGAATATTTTAATAGATAATTTTAACCGTGTATCAATAATAATTGTTAGATGTTCGTAAATTTTTTATGAAATTATAATGTGAATGATTGGGTGTACGTGTAGCAAAATTTTCTACTAGCAACGGTAGGTATATTGCGTAATCTTTATATCTATTACATTCCCGACATTGGTACCGATTCTGTTGTCTTTCTCTAAACTAAATTTAGAGTATCTGCGTCCTCCTCCTTTTAATATTCTTGAAAAGGGACAGAACATGAATTTTACATTTGAAGACTCTGAATTTTAGTGCACGCTATAAATTTAAACAATAGGCTCGCGACTGGCAGCTAAAGTCACGAGGTTGACAGCTCTAAATTAAATTTAAATCTGTCAAACTGTGTCTGTCCTCTTCATATTGTATTAGTAAGAAGAGGATGCGAACTCTCTAAAATTTAGTTGTTAACAGAATCAATCGTATTATCTCTTCTATGGTCTGATCACTTGGAAACAATTCGCATAAATACTTGAGACTAGGCTAGCAACTCTAGAGTCCAAACTATTTGGCGAATAATAAACTTACGGACATGTTTCAAATAATAAACCTATCTGCATTCGTGTTTAATCAGTAGACTCTTACTAATCATATTTATTACAATGTCAACATTTAAATATGAAATCATAAAAAATAAACTGTTGCCGATAATAATATAAAGGGTGCCTTTAAACAAAAGTTAGTAGCAATTAAGAATCAGCCCGCAGGTTAGTTTTAACACTATAATTATGTACAACGTAATGCTTATACAATATATAAACAACATAGTTGATTGTATACCTACCTAATTATCTAGTTATATACTGAAAATAAATAAATAATGTGTATCTGTTAATCGTAATCCACCATACTAACATAATCTACTAACTTAGCTTTAAAGGCTCTGTTACGGCCAGGTTGATCGAAGAATCGAAAAGTTTAAATTGAGGATTTTTTTAAATCAGAAGTTATTTATAAGTTCGAGTATATACCTACCTAATCAAAAATTTCTATTAATTTTTAACATCTCGAGTTTAAATAAATGTTACAAGTAAATGTAGGTAGGTACCTATGTTACAAACAAATTGCTATTTCTTTTAAATTGTCATTTCCCTGTGTTTATTGAGCCACTTACCTAACGCTTGAGTTCTTAGAAACAAACTCAAAAATTTAAATGCTGATTAAGTAATTAATTTCCACATTAATCCTATCTTCGTGTTAAATTAGTTTGATCTCCATTCAAATTTTAGATTTTTTTTTCTATCAACTCATCTAAGATACCTATAATATTTACGAAACAAACTTATTATTATTTATATTTTTCACGATAGCGTTGTACACTTCAAAGATAAATTATTTTAAAAACATTGCAAAAGTTGCGGAACCGGCAAAATTCAAATTCAAAATATTTCGTACCTACATCTCCCCAGGGTATCATACCCGGAGCGCCTTTGAGTCCTTTGACCAGTAGGCCACGATTCACTAAACAAATCACACAGTAACATGAAGCAAGACGCAGGTTTGATACGTATTTAAAATTATTTACATACTTATTTTTTATTACTCTCATTTATTTATTTAGCACATTTTACCCTATTTTTAAAAAATGTTCAAAAATTAAAAATTATTTAGATACTTATTATTGTTAGCTAACGGCGCATATATGTATAGATGGATTGACTTGCTGAGTTGTGTTAGAGTTCCATTGATCGCTCCGAGATGGCGCTCCGAAACGAACTCCGGTAAAATGCATAACTACAACCAATCATAAAATATAAATAATTACTCTGGTTTAAACCATTTATAGTAGGTATGTACTCGGAAAAATTATTAGGTATCAAATTTGGTCTGACATAAAAAATCGGTCAAGTGCGAGGACGGATTCGCACAAGAAGTAACACTTTTTATTTTATTTTTATTTTCGTGGCCGCAATTTCGAAATTTTTAGTAGGTCGGTATTTATAGAAATGCACTTTCTGTGAAAATTTCTGGTCTCCACCTATTATGGTTCACGAGATACAGCCCGCTGACAGACATATAGACGGACACCGAAGTCTTAGTTATAAGGTCCCGTTGGCATCCTTCGGGTGAGGAACCCTAAAAATTAGTTAGTCATAGGTACTCAGCTGGCAACTGAGGCGCAGTTTTTGTTCTCTATAGGTAGCGAAGCGGCAACGCCGCACAACCCCGTAGATGCTGCCGTTGAGAGCATCTCGCATCCAAATACTTGCCCCCGAATCACAATCTCTAAGAACCGTGTGAATACTGAGTTATCGCAATGTCAACATTTTTCAAATTTGTAAATTTTAAATATACATAATAAAAGTACCTAAATAACGGAGGTACCCTATAGTTTTACATATGTAATCCTACATAGCTTTCTTTACCTACGGTCTTCCAGTATGATAAGCGAAAAACAACAGTAAGCTGTTACCTTGGCCTTAATGATTTTAGTAATCTACAATATTAGGGACCGTGTCTAGAACACGGTTCGGTAGCACCGTACTAGATAGTAAAATGCTAGAATGTTGCAGGTGCTATTTTTATTTTTTGACCCGATTATAGAGAGGGAGCCAGCGCGTGCCAGACCTTCGTTATTTTATGAAAGCTGAAAGTTTCTCTGCGTATTGTCCCTAACGCAGGGAGAAACGCTCAACGACTATAAAGTTTGGATCATCGCGGCTTTGGGAGATAATAAGTAATAAAGGTGTAAAATAATCTTACGTTAAAGTATTATGTCTATTTTTTTACAGTTTAAAGGCGTTGTCAGGGGTTGCTACGACACTACGATTTAAATCTTTCACTTTAACTTTGCTTAGACTTGAGCTTCAGTAAAAACGAGACAGTGATTTCATATGATTTCTAAAACTATTCCGGAAAAAATACAAAAAAGTTAGACTTTATATTTTGTAAGATTTTTACACTTTTATCACCTGTCATTTGCCAAAATGATCAAGATTCGAGCTTCATAGTCGTTGATCGTTTCTCCCTGTGTTGGGGACAATACGTAGAGAAACAGCTTTTTTAAAATAACGAAGGTCTGGCACGCACTGGCTCTTAGTCCATTTGCTTGGATTATTTATTCTATTTTATCACATGTATGTTTCATGTACAGTATACTTGTTGCTTTTAAAATAGGTAGGTACATTGACTTATGACACACACATTTCCCTTAACACGTAGTTAGAAAAGTTGGCTCCTCCACTTAAGCTTGCTATGTATTATGATCTAAAGGTTTTCACTATTTTAACATTATAATTAATCACTTATAAAATCTATGGTGCATAAGGTAAACGTTCTATATGAGATTAAAGAAAGATTAATTAGGTAAACTGTACGTTTTGTAAGTATCATTAACTAATAGTTAAATGATTAGTGATGTAATGTATTTTATTATCATTTAAACATTTGTTTAGTAACTTCAGGGTGCTATTAACTCGTGTAGGCTGTAATTGTAGCCACATATGGGGCAGAAATAGTTCTATATAAAAATTATCGACAATATGGTCGATGGTTATGCTACACCATCTTTAAAAAAGATAAAAACGCAAAACTTTCTCTGTTAAACTATACTAATAGGTACTTCTTTAATGAAATTACCAACTCTGGTGAAATATTTCATTTTTTAAATAATTTAATTTATAAAACAAATAAAGTACTTGGAGCAAAAGCATTCTTCGAACAGAGATGTTACCAAAAATGTTGGTATTTTTCGGGGATAGTACATACTACTCATCTTTAAAACATCGCGTCTGCAACCTACTTTCCTTCTAAGCAGTTGTTCCTATAGACAGTTTTGCATAGAACAAGGTTTTTATTTTTTAGTGCATAGGTAGGACCGAAAAAATGGTGTACATCCCGACCATATTTTGTATAGACGTTACCACTAAAGTGCGTAAACAGTTAGTGTTGACATTAACTAGCTAAGTTATTGACCGAGTCCGGTAAAGTTAGAACAAATATCGTTACTCAGATTAACTAGCTAATGTTGAGACTGCCTAGGTAGTCTAACGACTGATCATTCCTTTGCCAGGAAAACAGGTTCTTTGGTAAATAATGCAATACGTCCACTGTGGCGTAGACGAAATTTTGGGCATCTTAACTTCACGCAGTCTTGTTTGACCCTATTGATCCTTGAATGAATGGTGACACCAAAGTTGTGAGTGGCGAGCGAAATCCATGGCCAAACGGGGCTCACGTAGGTGAAGCTAAAGTAAAAAAAAAGATTCAGACGAATTGAGAACCTCCTCCTTTTTTGGAAGTCGGTTAAAAAGACAGAGCATGTCTTCTGGCTTAGCCTATTCAAAAAACTTGACGGCTTTGGGCCCCCCGCTAACGAATAAGTCAATCAATTTAAATCTTTTCATGATTAACATCACTATCACCGCAATTATCAACATTGTCTCAATAAACTCCATAATCATCATCATTGTTACCTACCCTACATTTCATTTGAGTTTCTTTAATACTTTCTTTTTACGTACCTTTAAATATGCCCAAAAGTAACTAAAATAGTCACTTTCCGTAAAACTCCACACTTAACACAGTGAAGCCGTTAATGTGAACATTATCTAGGTAATGCCATTTATGGTTTCCGAACTCTAGTGGTAACAAAATATTATATTATTTTAGTTTGACAAAACAGTGTTTAATAGGTCTACTAAATAGTCAAATATGTTGCTACGATCTATGGTATTAGAGTTTTATTTAGTTCCCTTTTAGTACGTACTTACCTAATAATAAATGAGAAACATGATAGTAAAATCTGCAATGCGACTGCTCGTACACAGAAGACGCGGTCCGCGAGCCTCTTGAACCACGAACTAGGTACGATATTACCTTTTGGAGGTAGTTTCTACGCAATAACAGCGGTACATTAATGTTTCTGCGTTACCTTTGAGTAGTTTTGTACTTGAAACCTTATGCATTACATATCAAATCGCTTATAACTTAACATGTTCTCGATGTTACATGATTTACGCTATTGAATATCAGCTTACTAATATTCCAATAATTGTCGAAATACGAAGTTTTGTCTATAATACCTAATAGCACCCTAGTCGATGACCCTATGTGCCTACAGATATCAAGACTTTACTCCATATCTGCAAAGTCGCACCGCGTTCGCCCGAGTAGGCACGCCCTAGTAATTCGATAGAAGGATAGGTATCAATTTATGCTCGTATCACTTATTTTATAATGACAAGTAGATAGGTCTATACCTACCTACTTGTTGGTACCTACCTACCTGTTGTTATACATATAATATGAGACAGTGAATTGCAGATACAAATCTTAAACTCTAATCTAGTTCTGATAAGTACCTCTTGTACCCTGTAACTCTTTTAACAATGTTATCAAGCCTAGTAAGTCAATGAAACAAGGTGTTTTTCAAAATAAATTATACATTTCGAAAAACGCCTTGCTCCAGTAGGTATATGACGAACGGCTCCTGCATATTTGACTCCCTGTAGATGGGGTGGAAAGTTCGATATTATTAGACACTTCAAATGTTTGGCTCAAAACTTATTACTTAGGTCAAAAATTGTTCTGTATAGTCAATTTGTAATTCCTAACAATCTTTGATTTAATATCGATCTAGTTCTGATACATACCTACTGTTTTAGATTAAAATTATTATATCTATTTATTAAATCTTTCTTCTCTCAATCGCCTTTCATTTACATATCCTAATTCCTTTCATATACCAAGTTACCCCTATTTGATTCATTTGATAGAGTCGGCTCTGGAGATGCTACACTGACTGGCACCAGGGGGTATACAAAAATGATTTTCAGTACACTTCGAGCCTTTACGCACGGTCGACAAGTCGTTCGGCTACTTGGTCGACACCGACCGTTAGAATCCGTAATTTATATGGAAGTCGCGGAGTTGCGGCGACTGCGTGCGTATAGTCAGCGGCTTTCATATAAACTGATTCAAACGGTCGTCATCGACTGAATTGTCGAGCGACTAGTCGGCCGTGCGTAATGGCTCTTCATGTTTGGTATGTAGGTAGGCTACCCGGATTTTTTATTCCTATTGCATAATTATTCGTCTATGTAGCGTATCTATAAATGCAGCTGACCCATTGATGCCTCGTTGGTCTAGTCGTTAGCATGTTTGGCTGCGGTAAATGGGAGCCTAGGTTCGAGTCCGGATCGGGCCAAAAATACGTAAGGACCTCTTGGGGTTTTGATCAAGAAATTTTCAGTATCAGCCCAGAGTTCGGAATTTGGTGGTGTTGTACCACTGTGCCCCTTAGAGCAATTAAGCAGAGTGTTCTGTGCCTCCGATCGTATCGAATTGCCGTCCCGCCGGACTAATACTGAATAAAATAGCACTGTCACAGAACGGACTGTGGAGGAAACTATAAGGATACCTTGTTTTAGTATGGAATCTTAAAACAGATCACTTATCGGATCATTTCGATGTCTGTTTGTCCCAGATACATAGTTCGAGCTGCAGAGTTGAATCATAACACAGTATTTTTTTTTCTTTGGAGAAAAAGCACAATCATTATAGAATCCTATAAGTTATCACTGTAGGTAGATAAGTTGCATATACTTACTACTGATTGTGGGGCGGTGTTAGCCTAAATGTTAAGACAGTAACTCTCGGAGGCATGTGGGGTTTAAGCAAATAAATATACCTAGCTTGCTTTAAAGGTGAAGGAAAGCATCGATAAGAAACCTAGGGCGTTCGTTTTAATGTTCTCAAAGGTGTGTGAAATGTGCCAAACGACATTTGTCCAGTAGGGCAAGAAAATAAATATTCTCAATGTGGGCCGGCGCATGAGGGAAAGGTAGGTTAATTATGTAGGGACACCTGCATAGTGTAACACGACGCTAGGCCTGACTCAGAAAAACGGACCACCTCCGTAGAAAATATTAATTGTTTTTACTTAGTCTCGACCTTGGATGCATTTCATCCAAGGCCTTGACTCTATCCGAACTTGCACGCGTAATAAATGAGGTGTCCAGTAAGGAGCGGTATTTGATACCTGACCCTTAGGCTGGTTTTACAGCAACGCTTACCGTCCGCGCGGGTGGTAAGCGGGTTGGCCGAATTGCCGTCAGCGCGGACCATCCGCGCGACTAAGTAACGATCCAAGAGACTCAAAGCTCGGGACCCGCGACGCTTACCAACCGCGCTGGCGAAAGCGTCACTGTAAAACCACACTTAGTTCATAGATGCCCAGGGGTGGCGCTTCAAAATCAATGAGACACCCAATCTATCTCCTAAAAGTACTATCTTCAGGCTATAAAGATAAAAATCTAGTTTCAAGCCAGGGTCCTCGTGTGCAGACAACAGATTGGCTAGAGCTGCAAAGATGTTGAAGGCTATTGCTAAGAGGAAGGAAAAAATATAATATTAATCAAGGATTTTTATAATGCAGGTAAGTACCGCAGCTATTGCACTGGATACGAAAAACAATATCAATAGAAATGAAAAAAATAAATATTCAAATCTTTTGAATCGACAAAAGAACTACCACTTGGTCGGAATGCCTTTCCTACCAAGATCAACCAGCAAGGAACTCGGCGGTTGCTCTTTTCCAATATTTAATTCTTATCAAATAAGGATTCGTAGGTAGGTTATGAGTTAATGACTATTAGGTATGTAATGCGCCTTGAAAATAAAACCAATTTCAGAAATCAAATTAGAACCAAGCCAGCTAGAGCCTAAACTTGTCGTTAGACCCTTTAGATTTAATCACTTGACTAAAATCCATGCTAAATTAAATCGAGTTCGGAACGTGCCCCGTTCCAGCAGGGGTACCTACGTTCCAAATTGCGTATTTAAATAAGTTTACATATACATATGAGTTTATGGAGGCTGGTATTAGTTCTCTGTATGGTGTATACTATGCGTAAGGTCGGTCCGAGGAAGCGAGGGGGTGATAGGGGTGCCCCCTTCCCGGGTGGCGTTCGACGCGCCTGAGGGGCCTCGTCCAGAGAAAGTAAAATATCCTGGTATGGGGGAGGCTAGTATTGTCAAGCCAATGTATATGTATATCTTTAAACTATATATCGGTCCGTATAGCACCTATACTACAGAGAGCTTATTTACATATGTGCGTAGGTACCTACCTAAGTATATAAAGTTATCTATTATGCAGAAATAGGAAATGGAACAGGTTGGGAAAGGGACGCTTGGAAATTGTTATATATTGGACGTCGAATCGTCCTAGTTAGCGATATCGATTTAAATATTGTGCCTACGTTTTATTTCCTTGGGGAGGAGAAAGTTCCTCATGAATGCCTCAGTGCTTTAGGTATTCCCGACTCCATTGGAGATGGTTTCTAACGGCCTACGGACGGAAATCTCCTCTCCTCTTCTGCTCTATCTTCCAGGTCTGATTACCCGCACTGCACTGTCTGGTTGCCCGCATTGCAGCCAGCTATTGGTTGATCGGAAGCAAAATAATGTTAAGTACTTAGCAATGTAAAGCTTATTTCTTTAGCTATAGGACATAGGTACGCACTACGATGCGGCTACCCGCATTGCATTCCGGTATATTGGAGCAACCAACCAGTGCGGCCGACTACCGGTAGCAGGTACTTCTGTCGCCTTATATAAAATATTTTAAGAGTTCTCGTCCTCAAAAATTGGGAATTTAGAAAAACTGACGTTTCTAAAAAAATTTGTTACGTAGGACCTAGAACTAAAAACGAACTACCTTTGATCTTACGAAGCATATTTTTTTAGGAATTTAATTTTTTGAAAGTTTCTACGTTTGGGCGATATTCCAAAAACAATTTTTTGTAATCAACGGCTTTTTAGATAGGTATCTTAAGGCATCTGGTTGCCTAAATCGTACCGAAGGTACATTTTATGTAAACATAATTTTTTTTTCACATAATATTAAATATAACCTAAGTCGTACTTAGAACAAACGAAAACATTGTAATGAAATATAAATATAAGTACTACAAGTGTAAATTAAAAATTTATAACACCCCCGACAAGTGAAGGTTACATTAACTAGAAAAGAGGTGATAACTTTCAAACGGCTGAACCGATTTTCTTGGATTATAGCTAAGAACACTCTCGATCAAGCCACCTTTCAAACAAAAAAAAGTAAATTAAAATCGGTTCATTAGTTTAGGCGCTACGGTGCCACAGACAGATACACAGATACACAGACACACAGATACACAGATACACACGTCAAACTTATAACACCCCTCTTTTTGGGTCGGGGGTTAAAAATAGCATTATTTTAATTTTATACTTCAAAAATTGACGTTTTGCCTCCCCATGCCACTGTACATACATGCCAGTACGACTGAGGATTTCTTCGCAGGTACGATTTATGACCTCCGATCCGCTGGACTGACGATCTTAAGAAGTTAGCGGGAAGTGGGCGAATAAAGAAGGCGGAGGACCGTGTGCGATGGCGCGCTCTCGGAAAGACTTATTTTTGCAGTGGACGCAAACAGGCTGATTGATTGGTTGATATCCATATACAGATTAGGGATTGATATATAATATAGATCTATCCATATGTATAGATTAAATCATGGCAGTTGCTGAAAGTCAATTGTTGGGACTAAAGCAGCGAATGTGGATCTTACAAATTTTGGAAGACCCTCTATTTAATTAACCCCCGACCCAAAAAGAGGGGTGTTATAAGTTTGACGTGTGAATCTATCTGTGGCATCGTGGCTCCTAAACTAATGAACCGACTTTAATTTCGTTTTTTTTGTTTGAAAGGTGGCTTGATCGAGAATGACCTTAGCTATAATCCAAGAAAATCGGTTCAACTGTTTGAAAGTTATTAGCTCTTTTCTAGTTACTGTAACCTTCACTTGGGGGTGTTATAAATTTTTCATTTACACTGGTAATTACTAAGAAATAATTTATTTTTGACCTAGGCGTCATCCCCATTAAGTTTGATAGCGCTCATGATATTAGGTGTCCGTGACTAAGATACTTGCGGCGTTGGCAACGAAGGGGGTGAACACGCATGTAAATTCGGACAGTGCGGCGCTACGACACACTCGGATACTAACCAACAGCCGCAGTAGCCTACATCGGTAGGAATGGAAAATATATATCAAGCTGAGCGAAAAGCCCACTAGGCACCCCGAGGGTGGCCGGCGAGGAGTCCGGACGTGCGTTCGATTCAAACGAGCCGTAGCCTCCCGTCAGGGCCTCGTTCAATTTTATCATTCCAGCTCATGCGTTACCGGATGCATACCGATGACGTCACTAACACCATTTAACCAGAACAGAAATTCATGAAAATCCCATCAAAATTTTTATCGGCTATGCAGTCCCTTTAATGAAGAACGTAGGTATGGACACAAGCGTCCACTACGCACCCCGTTTCTTCAGAAAATTCGTCCTGTAGATGTAATTTCAGATTTTCCCCTATCTTTGAGTAAAATAAATATGCTTAAACCCGACCCTCTGCCGGAAAAAAATATAAAAATTGAGAAAATATTTGTTTTAAGGTTATGTAAACATCTCTAATTACGACCTGTTTAAATTATTATTTTTTCTTTGCGCCGTACAGACGGAGCTCTAATTAACATCTATTACAGGTATTTCGGGAACAGGATTATCATTTGGCGAGGGCACTGAGTACACTCAATTAAATGAAACCCGTCTGGGCATTTGCAGGCGAGGAACACTGACTGTGTATCTGTCTTACTTTTATTAATGCACAATATTCTTTGTATACTTGGCTATAAATACCTGAAACTTTAAAATCCGAGTAGATATCTAATTGTAACTCATTTTACGTCGAATATTTTTGCAACGAAAACAGGAAGGACTTGTTGCTCTATGCGTAGAAGATTGCGCCGCTATGCTGGTTGCAAGTCGGCTTCGGTGGCGGCGTGCTGAGGCGCCGCAGCACTAGGCACGTAGTCCGCGTGGCAGTCCGCACGCCGCCCACCGTGGTCACCCGGTCGGAACGGCTCGCCCGCCCCAGCTTCCCGTAACCTCCCGCCACCCTCTTTAAAAGCCAGTGGCGAGCTTCAAGAGAAAGTGCCGCGTGTGTACACTCACATGCGTAGGGCCATCTTTGGCAAGAACCGACAGCCTCGCGCCTGTCGGGGGAACTCGGATTATGTGGAGAAAGCTCCCGCCGCCCCGTGTTCGTAAGTGTGTACGAACAAAGCCTTCTTACATACATTTGCATAGTGACACTACGGTAATAATGTATGTGACCACTAGGCTCGCCGCCCGCGGCGACCTCTTTCAATAGATCTCCTCGAATTGTTCCGTAGCTTAGCGCCGTTCTATTTGGCTCGTGCTTTCTTGTTCTATTCTATCTTGCTTCATATACAAATCTTCTTAAAACATATGTATAAAAAGAAATGTGTTAACCAAAACTAAGACAAACTAAAACTTTTGCAATTTGAATTACTTAGACATACACATGCGCTACATACCTACGTAATACGTGCTTTTTAAGCAATAAAATAAGGAAAACATCGTGAGGAAACCTTCATGCCTGAGAGTTCTCCACATGCAATATTCTCAAAGGTGTGTGAAGCCTCCCTATCCGTAATGACCGACATAGACTACGGCCAGAGCCTTCTCACTCTGAAAGGAGACGCTGAAGGTAGTTATAGCCGGTGATGTTGATGATGATAGTTCTGACACATTTATATATCCTGATTAGAGACTTATCTTTGCCTACATTTTTTCATTTTATTTTATTTTATTAAGATACAAGTTAGCCCTTGACTGCAATCTCCCCTGCTGGTAAGTGATGATACTGTGTAAGATGGAAGCAGGCTAACCTGGAAGTGGTATGGCAATTTTCATGAAACCCATACTCCTTTGGTTTCTACACGGCAACGTACCGGAACGCTAAATCGCTTGGTGGCATGGCTTTGCCGATAGGGTGGTAACTAGCCACGGCTGTAGCCCTCCACCAGACCAAAACTTATTGCAACTTCGCAAGTTCCAAGCTGCCGAAGTTGGGCCAAAGCAATATGGAAATGGATTGGACGGGACGGAAGATTGGATACAGTTAAATTTAAAAATTCCTTCACTGATGCAATCTCACTTTTACAAAAACGAGGCTTACCTTTTTGCGTATTAAAATAAAATTTAAAATCTGAGCCCTATTTAAAATAAAAAAAATTGTCAGTCAGTGAGAACTGCCGATAGAAATATATAACAAAAATTATGAAATATGTATTTATTTGGATTAACTTATCAAAAAGTTTTATTCCGAGCATTACCTATCCATTGTTGGTGACACGACCTCGAAGTTTATTCCTATTTGCAAAATCACCTAAAGCCCAAAGAAGTTTTCACTTCAATAACCCATGAATAGACCTACATAATGTACCTACCTACATACTTGATATTTTTAACGAGAACTTAATTCGTGGCCCAGGCCCAGCTTGTATACGGTTTTATAGGTCACCTTTGGAATAGAGTACCTACAAAGATTGCACCTATCCTTTAGATCGTAACTCGTATCCACCAAGAAGGTCAAGTATGGATCGTCGGTGCACCTATATCTATATGTCAAAAAAATCTATAGATGATTTTTACAATTTATTTAGCACTAGGGGATGCCCGCGGCCTCACCCGCGTGGATTTCGATTTTTTTTAATCCCGTAGGAACTCTTTGATTTTCCAGGATAAAAGTAGCCTATGTCCTTCCCCGGGATGTATCCCAAGTCTGTACCAAATTTCATTAAAATCGGTCGGGCCGTGAAAACGTAGCAGACAGACAGACAGCCACACTTTCGCATTTATAATATATTATTATAAAAGCGAAATTATTTATTTATATGGAAGTATGGATGAAGTCTAACTTAAATAAGTTCCTTTTATAGGAAAATCTTATGGATAAAAATTAACATTTGTTTGTCTGTCTGTCTGCCTGTTCGCTACCTATGCGTTCGAGTATTGTTTATCTGATTTAGTTCTTATGTCTGTACCAAACAGTTAAACAGAAGGGCCTTGAAAAGCTACCAGACAACGACATACTTTCGCATTTATAATTATTATTATAGTATGGATTACAAGATGTGATCTAGAAATGAAACCTCACAGGTGCATTTGTGTGCCTTATTAGTGGGAGGTCCCAGTTTATTTTAATTGATACAAGCTGGTCTGGTGGCTTCGGTCGCGGCACGTTGTAACCTTACGCGTAAAGCCTTTCTTCTAAATTTGCTTCAAACGACTTTTAGTATTGCCACATCAATACAATACAGTTAGCACTGGCCAATCATTGATTGACAGATTCACACACCTTAGACAACATTATGAAAAGCTCTCGTCTCTCAAGCATGCAAATTCCTCACCATGTTTTCCTTCACCGTTAAACGGAGTGATCAAGTAAAACGCACATTTCAAAAAGTTAGAGGTTAAATAGAAGACCGACGATCACCGCTTTATTGGAGGCGTTTACGAATAGGTAGGTATCCTCGAAGAAGGCGTCTTTTGAAAACGTTTGATTTATCTGATTTCAAATTTACAAACGTAATTATTGTAGACCGTACGTTAACAAACTTGCCATTCAGCTTTCCGAACAGAAGTAAAGTATCATCAATTAATGTAGGTATAGGTACAACGAAAATATTTAAATTACAAAACCAAACGCGTGGGTACCTATCTGATTTGGATTTACATGTAGGTAGGTACACACGTACGTATAGGTAAGAGGATTTCTTGAAGTTTGGTCGATATAGCAGAGGATGGGCAGGGGAGGTTCGGACGCGCGCTTACGGGTGTTGCGTGTGTGCGTATGTCTCGGACATGCACGTTACGCAGATTTCTCTAACGATTTTCCCGGAGTGTGAAATGTAAAATAAGGGGTTAGTCGAGGCTGAGCTCGCCGCTCCCCGGCCCGCGCACCCCTCGCTAAATTGATGACCGTCCACCCTCAGGGAGATCGGTTCAAATTTAACACATATCGTATTTTAAAGTAAAATGCCTCGGAACCTTATTCTCGCTCATTAATATTCCCTTGTAAATTGTTCTTACATTGGAGCGTAATTTTTCTATTAACTTTCGTGCTTTCTTTCAGCTACCTCAAAAGGTACACAAAACTTACCTATTTACCTAAAAGGACAGCGTTACCTAAACATAGCGTTTATTTTATTTTATTCATTCAGATACAAGTTAGCCCTTGATTGGAGTCTCTTGATTGCAATCTCGCCTGGTGGTAAGTCGCGAAGCGGGCTAACTCGGTATTATTAAACCCATACCTACCCCTTGGCTTCTACACGGCATCGTACCGGAATGCTAAATCTCTTGGCAGCACGACTTTGCCGGTAGGACCTACTAGTCTTGGCCGAAACCTCCCAATAGACCAGTTCAGAGAAAATTTAGAAATTATGAAATTTCAAATTGCCCCTGCCGGAAATCGAACCCAGGACTACTAATAAGACCACAGCGCTCACCACTGCTGCGCCAGGGAGGTAATCTAGTGCCTATATTATGTGAGGAGTACCAAACAAAGTTTTTTCTACCCACCGAACAGAAATGTGTTAAATGGCTAATCAGAAACTAAGAATATTAAGTTTTGTTATTGCATCTTTACTTAGTGATTTACATTATTACATAATCAACATAAAAATTATACTCTGCAGATTACCAACTACCCGACAATCAACGCTTGAAGTACCTAAGTACCTACTTAGGTATCTTTAGCAATAATTATTTCCCTATAAAAATCGAATATTATAATCATCCCATGGAAAAAAATTACCTACCGTCCGAGTGAATTACCGCTCATAAAAATTCAAATAAAACAGGCGTCAATGTTTTAAAATCATAATTTCAAGAATATTAATTCAATATCAATTTACCTACAATTAAAAAGATAATTTTTTTAACTCGATAAAGGCTAAAATAATTCTACCTTATTTTACAAAAATCCTCTGAAAGGCCTTAAATAGATACTTAATAAGGTAACTTTTGTTACGACTTCACGAATGTCGTAACCTTCCTTCGATACCTTCATAAGTATAAGTATCCACTCTAAGAGGTAGCATAAATTATATGAAATTAATTCAAAAATTGAAAGAGATATATTTGTCGGACTGCACTTTCGAAGAAAAGATTAAAGCATTTATTGGTTTTATTATTGAGATTATGAAGTATATTTCGGTTTGGTTTGGGGATAATGACATCTGCACATTGCTGCTTTCTTAATCAGATTATGGATAGTGAGAAAGACTTATTTTGTTAGATTAAGAATTTTGTTGTATTTAATTAGATTATAATAGGGCTGACATGTACTTTAATGTATCAAAGCCCTTAAATAAATAAAGAAAAAAAAAAAAAAAAAAGTATCCACTCTACCTACCTAATAATAATTACCTATTTGTACCCCCTTCCATACTTTTAGATGACACATAAAAAAATATCTAGAATATATCTAGCTTACTTTAATTTTTTTAATACTTATTAAAATATTTATTTATTTACCATATTCTCTTAAGGCTTTGTAAATTAGGAAATCTAAAACAATATTAGAAAGTTAGATAGAAAATCTGTCAAAATGTCACCTATTCGTCAGTTAAAATTGAATAAATCAGCCCCCTAGCCCCCTATATCGTAATTCGTAAAGTGGAATCTAGCTTCGAAATTTTTATTTCGGCCAACAAAGTTAAAAATGACAGTGGGTCGAACAGAAACCGGTTCCACAGAGCCACCCCCGCGGCTAACTGTAAATCGTTTTTTACCACTGCATTCCTCTGCACCCCATCCCTTTGTGCTTACGTGAGTCTCTCAACCAGTATAGGTACATCGAAATTTTTACTAGATCTCAAATCAATTGGACCATTATCTACCTATAGAAAACATTTTTATTTTTTACTAGCTGTGCCCGCGACGTCGTTCGCGTGGAATAGTGACTTTTCGCGCTTTATATAGCCACGGACGCTCAGGCGCGAGGCGCCGTGATTCTTTAAATTGACATAACTTTTTTATTTATGAACCGATTGACATGAAATAAACACTAAATCCTAAGTGAAGCTTACTACAATATATTAGTGAAAACCGTATCTAAATCGAATAAGCCGTTTCTGAGATTAGCGTGCACAAACACACAGACAAACAGACAAACAGACAAACAGACAAAAAAAAAGTTAATTACAATTTCGGGTTCGGCATCGATATAATAACAACCCCTGCTACTTTTTTTTATATATTTCCATTGTACAGACACCACTTTTCTACAATTTTATTATATGTATAGATTTGGTTAGGTTGAAAAAAGCTAAAACAAGCTAAAGTCATCTCATCATCATTGTAAAAGGAATAAGGATAAGATGATTGACTGGCAATCAACCTACAGACACACAGCCTAAAAGTCAAACCGCAAACCATTGCTGGAGAGGTCTCTTGTAGGAACTTCCACATGATGCGGTCTGGCGCCTAAATATATAACACTACCACACTAATCATACTTAATCACACTAATATTATAAAGGCGAAAGTTTGTATGTGTGTGTGTGTATGTTTGTTACTCCTTCACGCAAAAACTGCTGGACGGATTTGGCTGAAATTTGGAATGGAGATAGATAATATCCTGGATTAGCACATATGCTACTTTTTATCTCGGAAAATCAAAGAGTTCCCACGGGATTTCAAAAAACCTAAATACACCCGGGCGAAGTCGCGGGCATCGGCTAGTAATATAATATAATATTATACAGGCGAAAGTTTGTGTGTATGTATATCTGTATGTGTGTATGTTTATTACTCTTTCACGCAAAAACTACTGAACGGATTTGGCTGAAATTCGGAATGGAGATAGATAGACTAACACATAGGCTACTTTTTCCCGAAAAATCAAAAAGTTCCCACGGGATTTTGAAAAACTAAATCCACGCGGACGGAGTCGCAGGCATCAGCTAGTTTTAATAATGCTGGCGCCACCTGGATCCAGCGGCTCCCTGCAATTCGTTTGATGTCATCTGTCCACCCAGTTGGAGTCTGTCAACGATGCGCTTTCCAGTGCGGGGCTGTCTTGCCAGCACCTTGGGCCGCCAAAGTTTATCTATTCCTTGAATTCTGGGACCATTCATTGCCACTTGCAACTTCCTAATCTGATAGACTATGTCGGCTACTCCGGTTCTCTTACAGTCTTCCCATTTCTGGATCCTAGCTTTCTCCAAGCTCTGAGCTTTTTATGAGTTTACGATTTAGTAAATCTTGACAATAGAAAAACTCTGGCCACCAGCCATGTTTGGAAGGTACCTACATAGGTAAGTACCTACTACCTAGTTAATGTTATTTTTCTAAAAATTATAACCAAACTAGGACGCAAAAACAAAAAACTACATCACACTATAATATTATAAAGGCGAAAGTTTGTATGTGTGTGTGTGTGTGTGTGTGTGTGTGTATGTTTGTTACTCCTTCACGCAAAAACTACTGGACGGATTTGGCTGAAATTTGGAATGGAGATAGATAATATCCTGGATTAGCACATAGGCTACTTTTTATCCCGGAAAATCAAAGAGTTCCCACGGGATTTCAAAAACCTAAATCCACGCGGGCGAAGTCGCGGGCATCGGCTAGTAGGTAATAATCGTTGCACTTTAAGTAGGTGTGTAGGCACCTTCTAGTATTAACATTATGTAGATAGGTCTTAGTTGGATATTATCAGCTATGATGCATTAAAAATAGAGTCGGCCAAAATATAACTGTCTGTCCGGCATAAACTGGAATTGGCAACATAGTAATAATATAATATTATAACATACCTATACGTAGAACCATCTTCAAGGTCCAGTTGCATATTGTTCACGCTTCAAAAAATTGATTGATGTTCCTATCATTAATTTAAATAAACTAAAATTAGTTTGTAAAAAATTGATAAATCATCACACAAAATGATTTTGAAACAACTATTGCTTGTGTAAAATAAGTATTATTTTAAAACCCTGAATAAACATAAGTTTTGCAGTTTAATAAATAATATTTAAAAAATATAAGTTAGGGATTCTTAAGAATGTAAGTATCTACATGATAAATAATATTTGCCGATCAACAAAAATATATTCGAAATACCGAAATACATAAAAAGAAAACCAATTCAAATGAATTGAATTTGAATCATACAATACTTTTCGATTATCGCGGTACTCTTACTTGCAAAGTAGGTACCTACCATACATACTTGTATGTACTGGAAATGATATCACGCTGGGGAGGTGCGGATTGTCTGCCAATCCAAGAGGAGACTTGTGCTCAGTAATGGGCCGGCATTCGATTAATCAAGATGATTCAGGAAATCCAATCCAATAAAATATCCAATCCAATCCAGTCCATATGGTTTGTATGCATCCATTGCTAGACATAGAGCGCGCCACCAAACACGGTTTCCTGGCTTCCTCATCCACCCGCTTCCGGTCACGTCCTTTTAAAGGTATACGACCTAATAAATAAGAAAGAAGGAAACCATTACAAAATCACGCTATTTATAAGTTAAAATTGCACACGGAGTGCTCCTATTCCCGTAGTTATTGTTTTCGGGCGCCGGGTGGCCGCGCTGGGTTTTTTTTAATAGATAATTGCACACCAACGCGAAAGCGAGTCTGTGTGAGGAGCATTTCTGGGAAAAGTTTCATAAGGGGTGCAAGTTTTGCGCCGGTGTGCGCGCGTCTGTTATAATCACACCTGCTGTTCCACTTGTGTGCGTGGTGCAGGCGGTGCGATGTTGCTGGATGCATTTTTTTGATGCACTCCGGTAAATTTGACAACGTCGCGCAATTTGGCTGCTTAGAATTGAACCTAGAATTGAACCTTAGAATAAGAAACCGAGAAGTTCTTGGAGCTGTCTTGAATGCTCGCCAAGCGATCGTAGGTACCATATTTACTTACTTCGTGATCATAACTTACAATCCGGATGTTTAGTTGTTTACCTAGTAGAAGGTGGTAGAAGGCTCTTTCCAGACCTAAGCAGCTGACTCGCCTCGGACGCGTGTAATTTCTGAATATCAGTGAGGGGGTGAATTTAAAAAATCCTGAAACACGTGGTTTTTCATTTTTGCGGTATGTAGATATAACGGATAAGCTTACGTACGGAGTTTATAATATTTTCCATCTAATCCCCTTGAGAGTGGAGTTTCTACAAACATTGAAACTCGTATTTTTTCATTTCTAACTAAAAACCCAAATACCAATTTTGTAGATCTAACTTGAATAA